>NC_090934.1:1378086035-1378389065 GCF_040938575.1 Ambystoma mexicanum
TCATTCAGTCCCACGTTCCTTACTGCCTTAGTCATCTTTCTAAGATAAGCGATCTGTGGGGATAAGTTAACCATTAGAAGAATAAATTAGTTGCCTTGAGTGATGTTCTTTCTTTCTGATGGTCGTCCTTCCACCAACAGATTTGTCATAACCTACTTGCTTACCTCTCAGACCGAATGCTTGTAAACCACAACAGTTATGTCCTCGGTCTGAGTGCAGGAAAAATGTTCTTAAATAAGGTCATAGAGCGCAGGTGGATCCTAGTATACCACCCAAGATGTTGGTCCAAAGTCATGGGTACTACTCACACATAACCGCAGTGCCTCTTCTAGTGGCTAAAAATGTTTCCAAATTCAGACCATGCCTGGCGGTATTTTCTAAGATGAGGAATCTGGTAATGTTCTTTCTGATGGATAAATCCTTGCTCCCACAAAGGTAAACCATGTTTTATTTAAAGTTCAAAATAAAAAGTTTTAAAAAGTATGAAAATTTCACAATGGCCATTGGTCTGTGGATGGCACACAACTGAATAGTGAGAAGGCCATGCTACTGATCCTGGATGGCAGTCCTGAACTCTGAGGTCCCTTTCTCTGGCTTCCTGATTTACCCTCTATTCCCTTTATTTCTGTTTGTAACAGGCCTTTGTTTCTTCTCTTTCTATTTGTTCTCCAGTCAATACTTCCTTTATCAGCTACTTTTTCTACATGAAGATTGTCCGTAAAACTCGACCTCTTGCCTTTCTCCTTGACCCCTATGGTAGTTTCGGTTTCGGTGGCATCGAAGATGGTCTATGGGAATGCCCTCTGTTTATGACTCCCTCACACTTCAGAATGTTGCTGCCAGTCTGGCTCTGGACGTTACACGCCATCACTGTTCCTTTACAGAGGACTTGGAAATGGATTGTAGTGTGGATGAGAAGCCAAATAAACGTAGACAGCAATGTTCATCAGCCCTTTTAAGGGGGTGGCCCCACTTTTCTTTCCTTTAAACTTATCCTGAATTGTCCGGTTTGCTCTCTCTGCTCTTCTAACCTCAGGCGTCTGAAATTTCCTCGCTATCAATCCCAAACTAAAAGTGGCAGTGCCTTTTCTGCTCTGCTACCTACCATTTGGAATAAACTCCTTCACTTTCTCTGTGTTATTCATAACCACTTGACATTGCGTTGTTCCTTAAAAACCTATGTTCTATTAAAGCCAGTCGGGATAGGGAATTGAGGTTGGAGGAAGAGAATCTGAGTAAGAAACTCGCCGATGTGTTGGCTCAATTGGCACTAAAACATACGCAGGCCTTCGCTAGGGAGGTCCGGACGCTAAGGGGTCAATTGAACCTCATCCAGACCAGAGCAGCTGAGCGAAACTTACTTCGCTTGCGTCAAATGCATTAGGTTAAAGCGAACAAATCCGATAGATTCCTCGCCCGGATGTTGAGAAGGGAGGAGAAGGGAAAAACCATCCTTAGAATTAGGGGTGCACATGGGCAGACGTGGACCAACAATGGGGAAATAGAGAGGGAATTCTGCAGATTTTATACTTCTCTGACTCATCCAGTAATCCGGACCCCGCTACGCAAAAGGTATACCTAGACAGGCTTGACCTGCGGACACTGTCCATGGAAGAGCAGGACCGGCTTGAGGGAGACATAACAACTGACGAAGTCAGAAAGGCAATCTTAGCTCTCCCCCCCCAAACAAAGCTCCAGGTCGCTGGGCTGAAGGTAAACACTGACAAGTTGGAGATTCTTAACCTTAATTTAAGTGAAGCTTCAATTAAATGTCAAGCATCAATACGCATTCAGATGGGCAAGCAAGGGAAGCAAGTATCTGGGGATTTACCTCACCAACACATTGGGAGAATTATATCGGGCCAATTACCCCCCCACCCCCTCTCTTGGAGAGGATCAAATCAAAGCTGGTAGATTGGGGCCCCTTGTATATCTCGTGGCTGGAGCGCATACATGTCCTAAAGATGGTGGTGCTTCCACAGCTTCTGTACCATTTTGCCGCCCTCCCAGTAGTGGTCCCGTGCTCCTTTTTTAGAGCCCTACACAATGCTACAAACCGGTTCATGTGGAGCCACAAACGACCTAGAATAGCCTCAGCTCTCATGAGGACCTCGACTCTCAGGGGTGGAATGGGCATGCCCGACTTTGAGGCCTAATATATTGTGGCCTAGATACAGGTGCTCAGGGATTGGCAGAGAAACGATTGCGATTAACCGTGGAGGCCGATGGATAGGGCAGTGGTAGCAGGACAGTTGGAGAGAGCTTTGTGGCTCCCTAGGGTTTGAGAACCCACAGTTTTCCCCAGGTTGTAGTAATCCAGCATTTACGGACTGGTACGTGGGGGGATGCCGGATGTTGCGAGACATGTATGGGGATGGCCAGGTAAAAGACTTCGTACAGTGTAAAGCAGAATTCGGATTGAAGGAGACCCATATCTGCAGCTGAGGCATTGCTTATCCCACCAAGAGCAGAAACAGGCAGCCACTCGCTCTCTAACCCTGTTTGAGAAATATTTAGATACACATGAGGGGGACAGGGGTCTCAAGGCCTCCATATATAAATACATTAAAGAGGGAAAAACTCCCCTGAACAGAACTTATATGACGAAATGGGAGGCGGACACAGGGGTACAAATAGAGGAGAGGGCGTGGCAAGACTTGTGGGCCTGGATTCTGAGGCTCACACGGTCCCTTCAGATCCGGGAGATTTGGCTTAAGCTGATGTTTCAATGGCACCTTACCCCAGTCAGTCTAAACAGGATGTTTGCTAGATCCTCGCAACATTGCTGGAGAGAGTGTGGGGAGGGGCACTTGGACTCACATTTGGTGGGAATGTCCAAAATTGAATGCATTCTGGGACAACATCCAGCAGGCTATCAATCACGAGGATCTCCCCACGAAATCGGCCCGCATAGTGTATATCATAATGATGATCTCTGCCGCATTGGTGCTGGCGCGCAGGTGGAAGTCGAAGGACCCCCCCCGCCCCACGAATATGAGTAGGTAGCAAAGATCTGGTCGATAGTGGCTATGGAGTGGCTCACATATACCTTGCAGGGTCATCACATGACGTTTGTATCCGCTTGGGCCGACCTGCTAACTTTTCTGAAGCAAGGGGCACGCATAGCCTGGTGCCCTAAAAGCATGTCACTACTTGGTATTATTCTCCCTCAAGAAGACTCTGATCCTTGAACGCGAGGAACGATGCACCGGTCAAGGGTTCTCATCAACAATACCAAGTGGATCTAATGACTTAATGCTGCCGGTACGATATCCCCGTGAAGGGGCAAAACTCATACTTCTCCTGGAGGGGTGGGGGGAGTTGGGGTTGTTTTTGTTTTTTCAATTTAGTTTTTTTGTTCTATTTCGATTTGTTACTGTCTTCACAAAATGTCAATAAAATGTCAATAAAAACAAGTAAAAAAAACGTTTTCCCCTCTATTTTTTCATAGCTCTCTGTACAATCAGCACCATGACTTGATGCTCTACAAGTCCTTGCCCCATTCTCCATTACCCCAGAAAGAACCAGTAAAAGATAGCGAGACCAGGAAGCATGATGAGGATACAGGCTAGACTTTCTGGGGTAAGAAGCACAAACTAGCAGACGAGAGAGAGGCGGGTCCCATAATGTCCCTCTATTGTACTATATAATGTGGCAGTTTGGATTGAGAGAGTGAGAGAGAGAGAGAGAGAGAGAAAGAGAGAGAGAGAGAGAGAGAGAGAGAGAGAGAGAGATGGAGAATTAAAATAAGACAAAAGACAAACCGAGTTGGAAAAAATGAGTGAGTGGAACAGTGAGTGAGTGTCTACACTCTGCGGTGGTGAGGGTGTAACAACTACATCTGTGTTCGTGCCTTTAACATTGCTGGCTGGACTATGCCCTCTGTGGCCCTGCTGGGTAAGGCCTTCTTAAAATACGAAAATGTTAATGTATGCGGCGTGAACGCACATCCTGGAGCATAATGTTATTCCTTCATTCCATGGCTACATGTTGTTTCTGCAGGACGTGTTACTTTGGCAACATGTTGTCCAACAAAAGGATCGAGATCCTTTTCAAATCTGACTTTGGCTTCTCACTGCCCTTTTCAAGATCGCAGCCCCTCTCTCCACTCTTGTGGCCTGCCAGCTTCCCTCCCCGTGGTTGGGTAGGCTTTATTAGCCAACCACCATTACCGTGAGGCGGGAGCCCGCCTGTTCCACAAAGGCCTATGATGAAGGCCCCGGTCTACTACCGAAACGCTGCCCGCTTTCCCTTACCCCCAACCCCTCTGGTCCCTCTTGATGTCAGTGTGTACCCCACCCCGATCAAGTCCTCCGTGATGTCTGTATGTACTCCCCACCCCCTCTGGTCCCCAGTGATGTCCGTATGTACTCCCACCCCCTCTGCTCCCCCATGATGTCCTTATGTACCCACCACCCCCCTCTGGTCCTCCGAAATGTGTGTGCCCCCCACACCCCTCTTGTCCCCTGTGATGTACGTGTGTGCCCCCCTCAGGTCCCCCTTGATGTCCGTATGTACCCCCCACACTCCTCTGGTCCCCTGTGATGTAGCAACCCCCACCCCCTCTGGTCCTCTGTGATGTATGTGTGTGCCCCCCCCCCTCTGGCCGTGATGTCGATATGTACCCCCCTCTGCTCCCCCATGATGTTCCCTTTGTACCCCCACCACCTCTTGCCCCTTGTGAGTATGTGTGTGCTCCCCCTCTGGTCCCCCGTGATGTCCATTGTGCCCCCCGCCCCCTCTGGTTTGCCTGTGATGTCCCTGTGTCCCCCCTCCCCCTCTCTGGCTTCCTGTGATGTCTGTGTGCTCCCCTTCTTGCATACAGGTGCTGCCTGGTTTTGCTTGATTCCTCTACCCTGCTCCCTCCCCCCCTTCAGCCCTCTCCTTCTTCCCCCTCCTTCTTCCCCCTCCACCCCTACATCTAACCTCTGCAGGAGTCTGTCTTGATTCATTATGTTTCACCATCACTGTCTTGTTGGCCTATGCTTGGATTTGACTTTTTATGGACTCATTAACTCATTCAACATTTCTCAGTTGTCATGCTGGATTTCCCTTGCATCTTTTACTCATGGTGACCCTGAATCTTGCTGTGCCCATCTCATCCTAAATCCTTGCCTGCATTTGCTGTTCTCTTGCAATGTTGTGTGTCTTCTGCAACTGTATTCGCTCTCCCCTCTTGCTTCTCCTGTCCTTTTTTACTGTTTCTACTCTCCCTTTTCTCCCTTTTCTCCCTCCTTCCTCTCTCCTCCTCTTACCTTTTTCTATGCGCTTACTCTATCAGAATTGTCCTTGCACCTACTATAATAGCAACCTTGTTTTGTCTCCTCCCCCATCCCTTGTTTTTTCTCCCCCACCCACCCCGTCTCCCTCCAGCACTATCGGAAATGTTTTCAGGCCTAGTACAAAAGTCGCTTGTTTTTTTCCTCTCCCTCCTTTCTGCTCCCCTTTTCCCTCACCTTTTGTTAATCTCCGGCTCTACCAGAAATGTCATCAGGCCTAGTAACACCTGTCTGTTTCCCTTTTCCTTCCCACTCGCCCCCTCCCTTCCTTATCTGTGTCTTAGCTCTTGCACTATTTGAAATGTTGTCCGGCCGAGTACGATAGTTATTTCACATTCTTATTGTTCATGGCCTTGTAAGAATGTCATTGTATTTTCCTTGTTCCCTCCCTTGCCTTGAAGCGCTTTGAAACCCATTGTGTATAGGCACTATATAAATAAACTATGATATCATATCCTATCAAAGTCAGATGGGGGCAATTTTGTGCTAAATGCTCGTAGCCTCAGAGGTGTGTATGTATATTGCCATTTGTTTCTGTACAGGGTCAGTGGTTAATTATTTGATTTGATTTTAATTTTTTATATTTGTAGCGCGCACCAAATGAAATAAACCGTATATTGGCGCAGATGACACAACTGGAGGTAGACGAGGAAAATCAAGACATGCTCCCAGATGACATGGGGCCGTTTACCTAAAAAGGAAGATCTTCAGTGCCTGGCGAAATTGAATTATATATTGTGTGGCAAATTAACTTGTGGCCAAACATTGGTTTCTCAGAAACTGATGCACAATCACTCAGTACGCAGAAAATTATAGTCTTGCTTATAGAGCAAGTGATGGTCAGAAATTATGAGAAACCTGTGCAGAGTGAGTGATGGGAATGCATTATGTGCACACATACTAATAGACTCACATTCTATGACATAGTAGATAGTGCACAAGTGCTCTATGACACAGGTACTAATGGATATAAATTCTATAGCACTATAATCAGCAATTAACAGGCTTGCATTCAATGTACAGTGCCTGGTGGAAGAACATTCTGTTGATCATTTAATGATGGGAAATAATCTTGAACGAGGGCATGACCTGTGCTGGGTGCATATGGAAGTACTATGGCACAAAAGGCAGGCCAAATTCCCTCCATCCTCCAGCGGAAGCATTCTTGCTGTTGACAGTGTACAGAACTGAAGTTGAGAGGAGAAATTGGAGCTAGGGACAGAACTTTAAAGGAGATCAATGAGTTGAGTTCAATGCAGTGTGGCCAAGATGGTGCGAGGCACAGGGATGGACCACTGCTCAAGTGAATCGGTGCCTTCTAAGGAACTCCAGCATGACATGTTAAGGCGGAGTAAGTGTAGTTTGTCCTTGAAACTATAGTAAAAGGCAGACTCTGTGCTTGGCCTGCCCTGGTTTACACAGGCTCCTTCAGGATATACCGCAGAGTCTTATAACGTGAACCAAGCTGGTTCAAATGAAGAAATTATGGTGGCATTATGATGCCTCTGTAAGGAATGCCAAATTAAAACGGTCTAGGAGGAAGGTGTTGTGAAAAGGTAGGCACGGAACACCGATTTACAAAATATGGTTTGTACATGTTTATTTACAACAAAATGGTGAGGTGTGGGTAGTGAGGAATCAACCAAAACAGAAGACAATATTGATTAAGATAAGAGTGTCCTCCGCCAAACCAAGCAGTCCACGATGTGGGTTCCTGTGCTGAACGGTAGGAGTGAACATCCCCTTGTATCATTAGAACGTCTTCACCCTTTTGTAAGCCTGACTTGAGATTTTCAAGTCTAATAGTCCCCATCACAATCTTAAGGGGACCAGTAGAGTGAAATTAACTCCCATGGGATCTAGGGGATTCTGCAAAACATGGCACCCTTTGTAATGAAATATGCCTGGATGAGTTGATAAGAAATCCGGGAACCTTATTCTAAAGAACCAAGTGTCCTGAGCCCCAAAGTTCATGTTTCATAGTCCATTCTCATGTTTCCTGAGTGTCCACACTGTGTGAAATGTCCATCAAAAGTCACACGGTTTTACAAAATTCATAATGCCAGAGTCCGCTTATTAGGCTATGGTCTTGATGCAGCTGTCGGTAACAGTTATAGTTTTGTGCCTCCTGCACGGGCGGTTGGCGTCTGGGCTGTTGTTGTACTCCTCGTGTCCACAGGGATTCCTCCTTCTCTTTGCCTCAGGGGTCTTTCCTGCATTGTGCCAATGGGCAACACGGGTAGGTATTCTCCCCTCTACCCAGTACATTCGGGCAGGACATTCTGCCCTCAGCTCTCAATATAACATATTTTCTTAGGGCTGGTGGCTTTGCAGCTGCCACCAAAGACTGGGCTAGAGACCCAGCTAGCTTCAGTCTCTGCTTCTGGGCTAGGGAATATAGCATTGCATTTGGTTTGTACTCTGAGATATAGATCACTGCTTGCAACTGCTCTTTTTGGAAAATGGCACAGCATTCGCCTTTCCTTCTTGCAGTCTCTGGGCCTCGGTTCTTAAAAGGTCTCCTATGCTACCTAGAACTCTCAACCTAGCCGCTCGTACTGTGGCTTACTTTGCCCAACCACCTCCTTATCTCATTCAGACCTCGCATACTGTTTTTGACTCCTTTGTACTGCTCCTTTTCTTTCACTGCCTCACTACTCTCACTTTCGGATGTTATCTTAACACCTACTAGAACATCTTCCAAGTAAGCTGCTTTCGAAGGGATTGTGTCCTCTGACGTATTCCTTATCTTAGATATCTCTTTCCAGCTTTGCTGGCCTCGGAAAAAAATTTCTCTCTAGAAGGCGCTGCGCGTCGACGTCCGCCGAGTCGATGTCCCTCGACAGCCGCTGTATCGACGTCGACGTCATCCTGCCTATAAAGGCCGCGCGCAGCGTCCGTTGCTCAGTTCCGTTTTTCCGCGCTTACTCAGTGCCTCGGAATATCGTTGTTCAGTTTCGTAGAGAATTAATCCAATTTCCTCGAGATATTCGATCCATACTCGATGGCTTCCTCGTCGGAACCGACGACCCCTCGGTCCGGCTTTAAAAAATGCAGAGACTGTGTGAAAAAGATGTCGCTGACTGACCCTCACAGAGTTTGTCTGTGGTGTTTGGGAGCTGAACACCATTGTTCGGAGTGCGAGGTCTGTATGTCCTTGATAGCTAAGGGATGAAGGAGCGTAGGGGGAAGCTGGAAAAAGGTAGGACTTCTAAAGCTTCTTCTTCCTCGACGAAGTCGAGACATTCGTCTCCTCGTCACCATTCGCGCTCCAGGTCTCGAAGCGGGTCCCATCACTCCTCGAGATCGAAGCACTTGAAGAGGAGACGTCGAAGATCCCCTTCTTCGTCCTCCTCTTCCTCTGTTTCACCAAAGAGAATCCCTTGCCCCACGAAACATAATTCCTGGGCTGAATGGGAGGAATTCCCAAAAAATATGATGAGCGGCTTCGAGAAAGCGGCCTCGACCTCCTCGAAGACTGCCGAGAGCGATGCTCTGGTCGAAAGACCCGAAGGTCCAAAACGCCGCGAGTCGCAGTACCCGGCGAAGGAAGCTTCTCGAGCGCGTCACGAACCCTCGAGTAAAGCTAAGACCTCGAATCCTTCTTCGAAGGTTCCGTCGACGCCGTCAACAAAGGTTCCGTCGACGCCGAGTTCGGTGTCTTCGACGCCGTTGTCGAAGGGACCTTTGACACACGGGTCTGTCGACTCGACGACATCTTCGACACTGGCGTCGACGCCAAGGAAAGTCACGGTTGCGGCGCACCCAGTGGCTATCCCCAGGTCTTCGATGACGATGTCGTCGAGATTGTCGACATCCTCAAGTAGAATCCCAATTCTATCGAGGACCTCGAGGCCTCTGCCTTTGTTTTCGATGCCAGGTTCGAAGCCTTCGGCGTCGACGACATCGACGTTTTCGAGGCCGATTACAACAAGTTTGACATCTTCTGCCTTGGAGATGGGTTTCACACCCTTTGTGAGTTCAGACCAATTGAGAACAATGTCCTCAATTATGGAAGAGGGAGAACTATCTGACCAAGAAGAGACATTTGAGTTGCAGGGATCTGCAACCCCAGTTCAAGAGGCGTTATCCTCAGAGGAACGCAGATTAAAGGAACTCCATGATTCCTTACATGAGGCAAGTGGTTTAGACACTTCCCCTGAGGTGGAGTTCGCTAGGCCAGACCCGGGGGAGCATGCTGAAACCCCCTATAGAGCCTTAATGGCCAGGATCACAGAATTTATGGGGTGGTCAACACCTTCACAGGCTTTCCAACAAGATGACCTCACGGATATTCTTGATAAAGGTCCACAGAAGGATCCTGTAGTACCTTTTCATAAGGCTCTTCAAAGGAAAATCATGACGAACTGGGAAACCCCAGATGTCGTCCCGGCAGTAAATAAAAAACTCTCTACTAAATACAGGGTATCTTCTGCAGACCCGGAGTTTTTGTCCAAACACCCATCCCCAGAAAGTCTGGTGGTACAGGCAGCATCTTCTACTGACATCAAGACTGCTTACCCTACCGTCCCACAGGACAGGGACGACAAAAAATATGATGCTATGGCTAAGAAAGTTTTTTCGGCATGTAGCATGGCGTTAAAATCTATTAATGCTACTTGCACCCTTGCTAGATTCAGCCATACACTTTGGGAGTGTGCTTCTACAGCGGCTGACTGCATCCCGGAGGGAGAAGAAAGGGAGGCGTTCCTAAATATCATACAGGACGGTAAAGACGCTATGTGCGAATCCCTCCAGACGGGCATTGATTCGGCTGACAGTATCAGCAGAGCAATGGCGGCAAGTACAACAACCAGGAGATTCGCTTGGTTGAGAAAGTCTGGTTTTGCCCCAGATGTGCAAGCCAGGCTCTTGAACATGCCATTCGATGGCTCTTCTTTGTTTGGGAAAAAGGCGGATGACAGTTTACAAAAACTGCAAACATCAAAGGCAGCAGCGAAATCCCTAGGCGCTGCAATCCGTCAGACACCTTTTCGTCCCACAGGATCCTCTGCGAGAGGCAAGTCCTTTCGCTTCTACTCCGCATTCGGAAGAGGTAGAGGACGACCGGCTCAAAGGGGACAAAGAAGAACTACCCGAGGTGGACAGGGTAGATATTCAAAAGCCGCAGCAACAGCAGGTGCCTCTTTACCATCGGCATTTGCATCAGCCGCCCCAAAACCACTCGGAGGACTTCCCTCACAAGACACCTGTAGGAGGAAGGTTAATTCAACATCTGGCGGAATGGCAGGCTATAACGTCAGATGCTTGGGCATTGGAGACAGTTGCACAAGGTTACTGCCTGCCTCTCCTACGCATACCTCAGTCATCCACCGGGGATCAGCTCTCAAAAAGCTCCAGATCCGCTCCTCTTGCAGGAAATTTTAGACCTGCTAGAGAAAGGTGCCATAGAACCGGTACCTGTAGCGGAGAGGAACAGGGGCTGGTACTCCCCTTACTTTCTCATTCCAAAGAAAGACAGAGGACTGAGACCCATCTTGGACTTGCGAGAATTGAACAAATTACTCAGGAAAGACAAATTCAAGATGGTAACTCTTTCTCAGATCCTTCAGGCCCTTCAGTTCCAGGACTGGTTGGTATCTCTGGACCTTCAGGACGCTTATTTCCATTTGCCAATCCAACTCAAACACAGGAAATACCCGAGGTTCGCAATTGGCAACTCTCATTATCAATTTCGAGTGCTGCCATTTGGGCTGACCTCCGCCCGAGGGTCTTCACCAAGTTAATGTCGGTAGTGGCTGCAAGTCTAAGGAGGGAAGGGATTCACGTCTACCCCTACCTGGACGATTGGTTGATCAGGGCTGTATCTTCGGAACAAGCTCAGATCCAGCTAAATCACATTTGCCACTCCCTGCACAGACTGTGCTTCTCCCTCAATTTAAAGAAGTCACAAATGATACCATCGCAGAGACTCCAGTTCATCGGAGCGATCCTGGACACTTCCCTGGGAAAAGCCTCGCCACCAGAGGTGAGGGCTCAAGATATTCTACAGATGGATACCAAGTTTCAAAATGCCCAACGTCTCCCAGCCTTCGACTTTTTGAGGTTGCTAGGCCTCATGGCATCCTGCATTTTCCTAGTGCCAGAGGCTCGCCTGAGAATGGGATCCCTCCAGTGGACACTGAGAACTCAGTGGTCACAATTCTCAGGGAGAATGACAGATCTTCTTCAGATTCCTGACAGGGTGGCTCTAGACCTTCAGTGGTGGGCCTGAAAGGAGAACAGTTTTGGCAACCCTGGCCAGAGATAACAGTAGTCACGGATGCCTCACTCACGGGGTGGGGAGCCCATGCCAACGACTTGACCATCAGCGGTCGTTGGTCTCCATCGGAGTCCAGACTACATATCAACCTGTTAGAGCTGAGGGCCATCAGACTTGCGCTGAAGGCTTTTCTGCCATCTGTACAAGGAAAGAATGTCCTGATTATGACGGACAACACAGTTGCCATGCATTACCTCAACAAAAGAGGAGGCGTAGGATCACTACCTCTGTGCAGAGAGGTGATGCAGCTCTGGTTTTGGGCAATCCAAGAAAGAATCTCTCTATCGGCAGTTCACCTAGCCGGAGAGAAGAACTTGACAGCGGACGCTCTGAGCAGGCAGAGCACAGTCTCCCACGAGTGGGAACTAGCTCAGGAAGTCCTTCAAGAGATCTTCGCCCTTTGGGGAACCCCTCAGGTGGATCTGTTCGCCACCAGTGTCAACAGGAAGTGCGATCTGTTCTGTTCAAGGGAATTTCCCCCGAGAGGAGCTCTGGGAGACGCGTTCATAGTGGACTGGGAGTTTCTGCTTCTGTACGCGTTTCCACTGGTCCCTGTCATTCCTCAAATGATCAGGAAGTTGAGAAGATTCCGGAAAACCATGATCCTAATTGCCCCGGATTGGGCCAGGAGAATGTGGTACCCGGACCTTCTAGACTTGTCCATCTGCCCTCCAATTCGACTTCCACTCAGAGAGAATCTGCTCTCACAGAAGGGAGGTCAGGTTCTCCATCCAGACATCAAAACCCTCAACCTTCACGCTTGGCTTCTGAAAGGCTGAGGTACAAGGATTGGGACCTCCCTGATGATGTTATGGAGGTGTTGCTTTCGGCAAGAAGGCCAGCAACAAAATCTTTATACTGCTGCCGTTGGAACAGATTTTGCAGCTGGTGTAGAGAAAAGAATATCGACCCCTTTTCATGTGGTACACCAATGGTTTTGTCCTTCCTACTCCTTCAAGTTGGCACCATCAAGGGCTATCTCGCAGCGCTATCCATCTTTAAGCGCACTGCGGAAGAACCATCCTATTTCAAGTTACCCTTGGTAATACAGATTCTAAAGGGGTTAACTAACGTTTATCCCCCAAGACCATTCCAGGTTCCCCTATGGGATTTTAACTTAGTCCTAACTTTCCTGATGGGCACACCTTTTGAACCACTCCACTCTTGTTCGTTAAGATTTCTTACCCTTAAGTTTTATTAATAGCACTTACATCTGCTAGAAGGGTGAGCGAGTTGCAAGCTCTTTCTTGTAAACCCCCTTCATACAATCTTTCACAAAGACAAAGTTGTTCTGCAAGTGAAGCCTAATTTCCTCCCAAAGGTGGTTTCTGAATTTCATATCACTCAGAAGATTACCCTTCCATCTTTCTATCCTCCTCCTCATCCGGGGAAAGAGGAAGAGAGGTTACACAGGCTGGACCCAAGAAGGGCTTTAAGTTTTTACATCCGTAGACTGGCTAGGATAAGACAAGCAGACCAGCTGTTTGTAGGCTACGCAGGTCACAAGCTGGGGTTACCAATAACTAAGCAGACCATTTCCAGATGGATCATTTTAGCCATTTTGGAATGTTATAAACTGGCAGGAAAAGAGCCCCCTCAAAATCTTAGGGCTCATTCGACCAGAGGTATCGCAGCTTCATCGGCCCTCAAAAGAGGAGTGCCGGTTTGAGACATATGTGTGGCTGCCACATGGTCGTCCATCCATACCTTTACAGGGTTTTACAACTTGGATTCCTCCTCCAGTCAAGAGACTAGGTTTGGAAGGGCAGTAATGCACTCTATTCATCAATAAGAGGAAGCATGAAGTCAGTACTCCCACCTCCAATAACAGAATACTGCTATGGGAGCCTATCTAAGATAAGGAATACGTCGGAGGACACAATCCCTTCGAAGAACAAGTTACTTCTTACCTTGTAACGTTCTTTCGATGGGATGTTCCTCCGACGTATTCCTTATCGACCCTCCCATCCATCCCCGCAGTACTACTTCCCTTGTTGTTGCAGCTTACGCTCCTTCAGGGTGATTAGTCTAGTCCAGAAAGAATTATTGTGGGGGCTACAAAACGGAACTGAGCAACGGACGCTGCGCGCGGTCTTTATAGGCAGGATGGCGTCGACGTCGATACGGCGGCTGTCGAGGGACATCGACTCGGCGGACGTCGACGTGCAGCGCCCTCTAGAGAGAAAAAATGTTCTGAGGCCAGCAAAGCTGGAAAGAGATATCTAAGATAAGGAATACGTCGGAGGAACATCCCATCGAAAGAACGTTACAAGGTAAGAAGTAACTTGTTCTTCTGCTTTCCCTCAAAATGTGCTGATTATTGGTCCAATAAGGGCTTTGATTTGTGGGTCTGCTACCCTCTAAACTACCTGGACTGTGATTAGCCTTTGTCCCCAGGTTGCACTACCTCTCATGTTTGTGAGCCTCCTCCCCTGCCTGATCTCTAGGTTTTGTTCAACCAGTGTCTAAGCCTGCCTTATTAGGGTCAGGCAGAAGGATTAGGTCAGCCTTCTGAGCCATTTTTCTGACCTCCATATTCCCAAGGACTTGGCTCCACCCTCCATGTTTACGTACTAATCATGAATGCAAGATCCAGCCCTGGTCCATTTTCTGGTCTGTGGTTTGGTTCCTCGACAAATGGCAATTTTGTATGTCCATCTGCAGACTCTAGAGGGGCCCAAAAGGGACCCAGAGGGCGTAGCTTGTACAGCAGGTCTAGCAGGATTTTACCTGCACTGATTTGAACATGTGGTGTTTTTGCTTTTTACTCTGGTAGTGCTTGAGACCCCAAAACCCAACCCTGGATCCTCTGTGTTACCCAAGGTGCACAATTGACCTTGGGACAGTTCTGGACTTTCCTAGCCTGGCATCCCCTAAACCCCGGTTTCGATGGATTTTCAAAATCCACCTTGTAGGTGTATTCTGGGAGGCCATCCTATTAACCTGACCAGGAAAAACATTGAAGTCTAGCCAACTCCAGTCAAGGTAGCAAGCAGAGAGGTAAGGCTTAGATTTAGCTGATCCTATAGGGGGCAGTGGGACATGTGTGTTAACATACCCCCCACCCCCACTCCAATTTCTCCAGAGACCACTGCTGAGGTTCTGGATTCTGTTGGGGAGACAATGTTCTGTGCTTGACTTGGTCGAGGGAGGCCTAGGGGTCACGGATGCAGTGGTCACTTTCGGACACAGGATTTAGTTTTGCTTGTCGCAGTACCTGAATCTAGGTTCAGCGCACTGTCCAGCTGACACTCTTGAGAGAAAGAAGAAGGCTTCTGACGAGCAGGCAATCTCATGACACCTCCAGAGAGGGAAGAAGACTGGTTGAAATGGGAATCGCCACCATCAGGCATCGACAGGCGATCTATATTGAACAAACAAAGGAGCAGGACATGCATGGCTTCTGTTGGGAATAGAAGGCTGAGAATGCAAGAACGGGCATCTTCTAGCACAAGTTGAAGATCCTCAAAGTTCTAAGGATGCCCTCAGAATTGCGACTTCTGCAACAAAGTAGCCTAGAAGGAAGCTGGAAAGTCCACCGGGTGGACCAGGGACACTTCAGAAGGCACCACACACGAGGGGTCGAGACTGGTTGTTCCCACCTGTCCAGAGGTCAAAGCACTGATGAGGCTGGGGCACAGGAGCAGAGTTTCACCAGGACTTCACCTGAGTTGGTGTTGGCCAGCTGCAATGGTTGTCCTTGGGTCGTCAGCTGCTGCACTTCTACACGGGGGTCTTGGTTCGAATGACGATCTGTCGAATGGCTGCAGGAGTTCTCCTTTTATCCAAGAGCTGGACTGAAAGCTTGCCCGGATCCACTAATACTAATAATCTGCACCCTTCAAACTGGCAGTGGGTATCCAATCATGGATAGCCAATGATCACACTTTTTGCCCAGCAAGAGACACTCGGGGGTCGTTTGTGAACTGGGACAAGACAGTCCCAGCCCCTACATCCGGCCACACACATGCAAATTTGCCCAGGAAAGCAGGAGCTTTCCCTGTGAAGGAGAATTGCCTATATGGCAAATCCATACCATAGAGGACAAAGAGGAATATGGCTAAAGGACCAGGAAATACCTTGTGGCATGTCCATTTTAGTAGCCATTTGTGGTAATTGCAAAAGTGCACGAGTAAAAATTCAAGATGTAAGTTAAGTGATACTACTGGTCTGTTGGTGATACGGAGCTACAGGACTGCATTTGAGTGACCAAAACTGCTTTTATCCCAGCCAGCTCCACCCTCCACACAGCACTGCAAGCACTGGGCTCTTGCTGGTCTTCGGGAGGCAGAGCCGTTGAGGAGCATTGCCTATATGGCAAATCCATACCATGCTGGCGTCCACAATAAGGCGGAGAACGAAGGCTCCTGACCTGAGCCCTCATCACAGCCCGCCGTGTCAGGAGCAGGAGCTCCCCCTTCGAGGCACACTGCTGGAGCAGTGCCCCCTAGTAGCTCGAGCCCAGCTGCAAAAAGGAGGTATGCCTGGGGTCCACCCACCTCCCTCTACCCGCCGGAGCGTGTCTGCTGCACATATGTGCGTTACCCTTACTGCGCTCCATCAGCACATTGCCGTGTATTTTTATGCTCACGAAATGCTCAGTCTATGGAGGTGGCCTGACCATTCTAAGATGGCCGACCTGTAGAGCCCTCAGCACCCTCACCCAAGCGATCCTCTGATTGGCTGCCCCACATCCTATTATCTACACCGACTCACCGACAGGCACAAGCCGGCATCCGCACTGAGGCGGAGAACAAAGTCTCCTTTCCTGACAGAGCCCGGGGCCAGCCTCTATGCCTGATATGCCCGTTCCAGGATCCAAATTTCTCTCCATCAGCCCAGCCAGTGATCTGGTACGACTCTTAGATCTATGTGTCCTGAACATTGACTACAAACACAGTGCTATTGCACCATCCGTTATAATCCACGAGCTCACTTATTTGCATCTTGTCTACTGTGCTTATGTTGATTGCCAACCACTCGCTATGTACCGTAGTACTTTGCCATAATCCTCACCTATGTTGCTACACCCTGCTCATATTTACTGCAAGAGTAGATGTAATATTACCCGTGTCTACCGTACTTAGAAATTACACCCCCTACCAGCATAATGTTGTGATACTGTGGCTAACCATATTAACTGAATGCTATATGCATGATGTATGATTGTAGTTACTACCGTCCTGTTACTGCTTTAGATCTGTACCTTTAGCTCTCCAAATGACTTGGTGAACTATTTAGCGCTACTACCTGCCCAGCCCTTCCCCCATAAGTGTTGTCATTAGCCACCCTACCGACAGCAGACGCCGAGCCCTCTAAACTCAATTAAACCATGCCAGGCTGGTTACTGTTTAGTATGTTCCCCTTTTGCATTGTACCGTGTGACTTACCCTGTACAGGCTCCCATTTCATTAACCATGATAATGGCTTTTCCAGAGCAGCATGCCCCTGTCACCACCCCATCCCCTGTCCTACGCCCTTCTTACCACACACCAATCCTTTCCTCCAGTATCACCACCAGATCAATAATCAAACTGACAGTATATTGGCCCAAAAGCCACAAACTGCCAACAAACAGCTCACAGTCATTACCAATAAATTGACTAATATGACCTTCCTGGTCCTTAGTACACTCAGATGTGCAGACTTAGATCACGGACCTACACCATTCCTTGGTGTCCAGTCAGGGATTACACTAAAGCTAAGCAAATAAAGCAGATCCCACTACAAGGTATCATTAGAACCCAAAGACTCAGATCCCGATTCATAAATCGCCCTAGCATACGAGCTTTTGCCACTTCTGCCACCATAGGTAGTGTATTACCACCAGCGCTCCAAACCAAACCTTCCAAAATGATTATCATTACCAAACAACAAATCATTGTCGCAGGGACCACCAACACATGCCCATCTCCTTTAGTCCTAGTGCCACCCCTCTCTATGCACCTCATTGCAGCCCTCATTAATGCACGCTCCATTGCTACACATGCCATAGAAATAAATGACTACATTAGCAATTACATTAGCATTACCAACATCTCGACCTACTTATAGTGACTGAAACCTGGCTCCACCAAGCCTCCGACCATCACTTACCATTGCCATTCCTCCGGATTACACTATCCGCAGGACAGACAGAATGAAATCAGTAGGCGGGGGAGTAGCTATTATTGCTAAAACTCAAAATAAGAGCCTGTCCCATAGAGAACCCAGACGGGTACGAAATCATGTTAGCCAAACTAGCTACAAACCCTAAAACTACTATAAACATAATATCCATTTACAGAGCGCCTAATACTAAATCTCAGCCGGAATCAGACATACCCTTACTACTAACGCCACTCATTAAACCTAACTCAAAATGTATAGTCCTTGGTGACTTGAACCTAGGATTCAACGACACCCAAGACTATAAAGCAGAAGCACTATACAGTGCACTCAAAGACATGGCATTCACACAACTTGTGAACGCCCCTACCCACACGAAAGGGAGAATGTTAGACTGGATACTACCACTCAATACCACAGTTTCCATAGACTCCATTAACGTAGTACCCTGGTCAGACCACCACATTTTTCCATCTTTGCCTAAATCTTCCCATTTTTGCCCTCAGAAATAGTAATGCTTTAAGGAACAGTTTAGTCAGAGCAGATCTGCCCACAACTCATGAGGCAATGACTAAATACAAAGGAACCCAACCATGTCATAACTGCCAGCATTGCAGTAACATTATACCAGGCAATACAATCTTTCATCCCCACACTGGCAAACCTATTTCACTTAAACATTCATGCACCTGTGATTCAACCAATGTAGTTTACGCTCTCAAGTGTCCCTGTGGCTACTATTATGTGGGGATTACTATTAGGAAGGCGAAACTCCGTTGGACGGAACATAAGTCCAACATCCAAACTAAAAGTCCTAGATCACCAGTGGCAATGCATTTTCAGGAAGCAAGACGTTAAATTGCTCAACTGAAATGCATGATCCTTGAACAAGTGAGAATAGGTCCAAGAGGGGGTGATGTGCAAAAGAGACTACTCTAGAGGGAAGTCTTTTGGATTGATTTGTTGGATTGCCTCAGCCCAAGGGGCATGAACTATGAATTTGATTTAATGTGTTTTCTCTGATTTCCACGTGCTTAGCTCATGTGCTTGCATTTGTGTTTTTAGCAGTGTTTTAACAGTGTTATGCCAACTAAAAGGTTGGCTTTTACTTCCGAACCAGATTTTTCACTCTGGCTAATAAAACATGTGTTATATATGTGATTTGTAATTTTTGTTGACCCTGTAATTAGCACAGGAGTACTAGGTATATGTGGCTGTGAACATACGGAAAATGCACTGGATTAGCATTGGAAATGTTTATCTTGTTACTCAAAATTGATTGTTATCTGGAAATGTTTATCTTGTTACTCAAAATTGATTGTTATCTGATCATGGATTTGACTCTACATTAGACTGTGAACGGCCCAACAGCCGGGAGCCCGAAAAATCCTCAATGTAATAGGAAGGGAGGTCAGTGACCCCTATAAGACACTAGAGGGCAGAGTTCAGTATAATTCAATCTATAACTGGAATAACAATCACACTGGATAGCTTCTGGCCGTTTGCCATGTCGCTGTCTGACTTGTGATTTTGGTTATTCAGCAGAAACACAGCGGGTGGTAGGGGCTCCAGGCAGCTCCCTGCTGCCTCTTTGCCCCTACCCCCGCAACTCAAACACTCAAGGTTACTTGTCTCCATACCCGCACGTTTGTCCGGTTAACTTTAGGATCGAGTGGTTTGAATCTGATCACCTTGCAGATTATTGGCTGCACGCGATAGTTGCGCCTACCTCAATACACCCGCTCAATTACTGGTCGTGGAATCCCCTCGTCTTTTCGGCGTCAGGACCCAGACAGATTATAACGGAGAGACGTAAAGCATCCCTAGCAACAGAAAATAGAGCGCGCATGCGCGACACGGAACATTCGGTGTATACAAACCATAAAGGTATTTTTTTCACTTACGTTTTCACTGTACCACTATGTTTTAGCACGGTTTAAGGGTTGCAGGTTACCTTAATACCAAGTTTGGAGCTCGACTCAAGTTAGATCGTACTTGGGACCTTTGTCCCACACAAAGATGGTGTCCCGCGAGGGGACGCGTCTGCGCGCCGCTCCCATGGCAACGCATTTAGCTGGGGAGTGCCGTGCAGCGCGCCTGCGTGAGCTGCTGCTGTTTCACTTTGACGTATGGTGGATAACCCGCTCGTTGTAAGTATTCATGATCCTGATGTTCAGTGTACAATAATCACGATGGGTGCATGAGCACAGTGAATAGCCTCCATTTCTTCACTGCACTTTGTACTGATACCATGGCTAACTCCTTCCACTAGAGTTACGGACTTTTGCAGTTCCCTTAAAGTCTTGGCGAATACAGTCCTTACGCTACTCCACTGACATGATACCTTTGGATTCCGCGGTGCTTTACGTTTACCATGCTCACTGAAACCATACATTTACATACCTGGAGCTAGCCTGAATAGCCCGAATCGCCTTCACTTCTTTATTGTATGTTGTACGGTTACTACGATTAATGCCCTCAACTAGAGCTACTGACTATCTGAGATGGTTGACCACTAGTTTTGGCGAATACAGAGTTCACGCTAACTTACGTTTTTCTTGATTATTATGCTCATAGAATACATAAATCCACATGGCTTAAGTTGACAGTAACTTAGATTCTCTTCCATGCCTCCAGTTGCCTAATCCTCATGTTACAGCCTGTCACCACCCTTGTACCCGGCGAGACATTGCCGTCTTGTGACTGGGTGAGTAACTACCTTTACAGCTTTGAGTATTGGTTCAATATGATTTTACGTATAGGGTCAAACATTTACAAGCTGCATTTTTTGATATTTCAACCACACAGGTGATTATGATTCGATTCTGCTTCACAAGAAGAGCAGGTTAGTGTACTTCCATTTATGTGAGCTAAATGATAGAGTCCTCTAAATACGCTTCAGACCTAATCAGTGTATCCTTATACTTTGTAGGAACTACAACTGAACTTTGATGAAACTAAAACACATCCTGCCCTGAAGATGGATTTTTACTAATCCGAAACGCGTAGGCACTAATTATCCAATAGGAGTGTCTTTAGGAACCCTGAGTAGAGTGAATGTAACTACTCAGTAGTGGGGCAACACCAAGGTGGTGATTACCCTGCATATAAATTACCCTACAACCGGTATTCTGTAAATGTACACTACATAGGTGTGTTCTTTTCTTGACCAAACAGGTTTTGTTTGAGTATGTTGTCCAGCTCAAATTGAATTGAGTTTGTCGTTTCTTTGAACCATTGACCTGTACAAATTTATTTGGGAATGCGATTAGCATTAACACACTCCAACGGAGTTGTATGTTATTAATTAAATTGATTATGCTCTGTTATATTGCCTACTGGGTCTACTTTATATCTGTCCACTCTCAGCTTGATGTTTTCTTGTCTGTAGATTGTCAGATTGACAGAGCCCCTGATAAACTATTAATCTTTTGAATATAAGACAAAACCAATTACAATTCTGTAACAATTTGATTTCTGTCCCGGTATATCTAACTCTTAAGCATATACAAGGTATTACTTTCACTTGGGCCTAGCTTCCATTAGGAGTGCAGCAGAGGGTTACCGACTAGCAATAGTCGGTGTATGTCTTTTGCTTTATTTTTGCTGAACCTCGAGTGGCCTCAAGTTTCTCCCTCCTGCACCTGAAATACAACGTACCAAAAACACATACATGATTTAAGACCCTCTTTGGGCTACTTATAATTGTCTTGAATTCTTTATTAATTCGAGTGCCTCCCAACCCAGCTCTCTTTTTTCTCAGACCACCACAGTGTACATTTGTCCACCCTGTGCAATGAACCAAACCCACCTAAAACTACCATAGCGGAATTTTACGTAACCAGAAATATCCGTAAACTCTCAGCAGAAAATCTTAACCCATTGCTAGCACCCGCCCTCAACGACAAAAGTATCAAAAATGAGAACCCCTGTACCTTGGCTGCCACGTACCACAAATGCCTCACTAATACAATAGATACCTTAGCTCCTTGCATCACCAAAACCAAATGTAAGGACAAAAAAATCCTCGTTCTGGTTTAATGCGGAACTAGTTTCTCTTTGACGGATTAAACGATCGCTTGAACACCGTCTAAATAAAACCCACACTCCAGAAGCCATGGAAGCTTTCAACACAGCAAATAAAACTTATAAAGCAGCCATTATTGCTCATAAACCAAATGCCCTTAATACCAGAATCAGAAATGCCTCCTCTGATACAAAAGAGTTATTCACCATACTTAAAGAGCTGGAGGACCCTATCCCTATCATTAACCCTGTCCAACCAAGTAAAGAATGGTGCAACACCATTCAAGATGCTCTTGCCAATAAAATCCAACTATTACAAAACAAAATTATCTCCAAAAGAAATCTCCTATCTGACAAACCCCCCTTGTCGAACCAAATTACCAAGCACATAGGCGACACTCCACCCTCCTTTAATTTCACCCCAGTCTCTCAAGATGTAGTACATAGTACTATAACCAAACTCAAAGTATCAAACTGTAAAGGAGACAATTTCTCAGCACATCTAGTTAAACTGTGCGCCCCTACCCTCACACCCATAATCACTAATTTCGTGAATGCCTCTTTCAATACTAATCTGGTACCAGCTAGCATCAAAAAAGCGTGGGTCACCCCACTACTAAAAAATGTATAAATGAATGTTCCACCTACTGAAGAAGAGGGTCGAGTGGACTTGGGGGGACCCTCAGTTGCAGTCACCCATTGATCTCATTGAGCCAAGAGACGAAGATCTCTTGGAGTTAGAAGTGACTGAAGCAGTGAATGGGCCCTTTGAACAAAACGCAGCGGAGGATGTTCAAGAGCGGTCTCGCTGCAAAGAGTCTGTTTATAAGGCCATCAATCCTCCGATAATTCCACATAAAAGTCCCGCCAGGTATCAAGCTAATACATCCCAGGAACTGGCACCCTCAACAATAATGGCTTTAAATTTTGTTTTTACATCATTGGTAAAAGTGTTTGAAAATCTAAAGATGGAAGTTCAGCAACATACAGGCATTTTATTGGAGGTGACCAAAGAATTGGAGATAAATGAATCAACGATGACTGCGCTGACATCGGCAATTAATGAGTCAATGCGGGTAGCTGTGAAGGACCTGCAAGAAGAAATCTGGATCAATCATTCAAAATGGATTATGTGACAGCAGCTTGTGGAGACCTATTGAAGATGTCGATGACCATTTCTGAGAAACTTGAGCTCGTCGATAGATCGTAGATTGAAGAGAAAGGCCCCCCACAGGAATCGAACACAGAATCTTTTGCACAAGATACTCCACTTTCAGATTCGGTGATGGAGGAGTTTTTGAGGATGGCTTTAGTGGTGGATAATGACCTTTTGCAAGCTGACCAGGAGCAGCCGATTAATCTCCTCAGGAGATTCTGATCGTGTGGCTCCTAGGAGAAAGAAAGTGAATGGAAGAACGAAAAAAGGAAAAGAAAAAGGCGGGCAAGAGTAACATCTGCAGCTCCAGCTTAGGCAATTAGTCAAGGGAAGAGCAAAAAGAAGCATCAGTAATCAGAGTCAAACCATTTCTTGAAAAGTTTAAAAGAAGGTATGAAAAAGGATGATTCCAAACAGAAGGAAATTCCACCAAAAAGAGGTTAAGGAAAAAAGTTAAAGAAGTCGATTATTTCAAATAGCCAACAAAATCAGACTTGGTAGAAAAAATAAATCTGTGGAAAAACTAATCGTGGGGAGTCAAACAGAAAAAATTGAGCCACCAAACAAAATTGCTCCAATATTTCTTTTGGCAAAAGGTAAAAATAAGTCCATCAAGCCATCGGTAAAAATTGCTCCTATTTTTTTGAAAAAGGCAAAAAGTGATGCCCCCATATACTTAGAGGGATCTCATGGTTCAAACAATGAAGGGAAGCAGTAATCACGGGAGTAGCCATAACCTCAGAGGGCAGAGGGCTCCCAATCAAAAATTCGGAAATACATTCCCCTGTTAGTTAGGGGGTGACAAATTCAGCAAGGGATAACGGAAGTAACCCCTTGGAAGGAGTGTCAGAGATTAGCAATGAGGCAAGAAGATTTCTAAGTGCCTCAAATTCTGGCAATCAAGTAATCTCGAGAAAACGTCCCATTGCCCAAAACTCCATGCCACTAAATCGATCTACAGTCTTGCAGGCAATGAAGACGATTCCCGCCTTAAAATACTTTACATCAGCTGACATTGAGGTGGTGAGTTTTCCTCTTAGGCCTGACACTAACACTGCAGAGGTTACTCTGAAATCAAAAATGGGTGTGGACTTAATCTTGAGGGAGACATTGGCTTGGGACAAGAGAGGTCTGATGGCTCCCAGATATGTCCAACACCAATTACTCTGAACCAAAGGCGCTCAGAGAACTTAAAACAGAATACAGAACTTAACAACAAAGAGAGAAATCTTTCTAATCCAATAAATATGTGTGAAATTGTTCCGGAGATAATCTCTCAGGTTTTCCTGAAAATGGGCGTATCCCAACAGAGACTCTAGGGAAGAAACAAATAAATGTACTATCATGGAATACCAGAGAGTATGCATCTTTCTCCTAAGAACTAAGGAAAACTCAAATATTTCAGTTATCTGATTTAATATTTTTTCAAGAGACTTGGTTAACAGTTTCCGTTGGGGTTGATGGTTTCTCTATTTTTCAGCAATTGGCTCTGGGATCAGAAGGGAAAAGACCTAGGGGGGGGAATGCTTATAGCCTGTAGCAATGAGATTTTTGAGTCTTCGAAAATTGTTTCGAAGGTCAGTGAAGGCATTCTTATGGTGAGAGCCACTAGGAGAGGGGTTAACAAGGGAAAAACATGGCTCATTGAAAATGTGTACTGGAATCTCAATGCCATCTCTCTGTCGGAGTTTCTGCTTAACCTCTTGGATGGCCTGTTGGAATGTTCTCTCCAATTCTCATTAGATGATCTCATTATTGCGGGGGACCTAAACTCCCAATGTATTTCCACAGAGGACCCTATTTTGGGTATATGCCATCAGATTACCATAAACGGGAAAATGTGGGTAGATTTCATGCATGAATGGGGCTTTGAAATGTTTAATGGGAACATTGTGGGGGATATACCGAACGCCCTGTCGTGGCGTAGAGGATCCGCCTTTTCAACTATTGATTATCTCTTTGCATCAAAATGTATTTTTGAATCATGCTCAAGTTTTCAAGTGGTGGATGGGGACAGTTGTGATCATCTAATACTAAGAGCAGTCCTGCTGTTTGAAGGGGTTCATGATGTATTGATTTATGATCAGGAGCGAATTACGAACAGAGCAGGAAATGTTGTAAGGAGTTTTCACGGCGGGGGAAAACTTTAAATCGTAAATTGAGGGTTCGGGTGCATCAACTTTCAGATCAACAACTCTCTAACCTTTGTAGCCCAGGCAAATTCACTCTTTTTCTTTCTAACTTGGCATCTGCTGATTCCGTCTTGCAGAATACACATAGGATTCACAAACACACTTTTAGTGTTGAAATAACTGAAAGGAAGAAGCAGCTTAGATCACAAAGAGGGCAGTTAAAGAGAATGTCTATAGATTTGGTGCAGCTTAAGAAGGGTTAGAGAACCCTCAGTAATAATTATAGAAACTGGTATAGGGCTCACAGATACCTTATGTGGCAACAGGATGGTGAGAGAATGTTATCTGCTTTATCGATGGGAAACTCAAGGAACTTTTGGACTTTGGTAGGGCAAAATGAGGTAAACCGTTGCCAAAAATAGGACACGGTTATCAAAGAACAGGTTTGGTGTGAGCACTTTGCTAGGGTCTATAACTCTCAAAACGTTAGTCAGGTATAGAAATACACTGATTAAGTGGTCCCTGAACTTCTCTGCTACGGATCTAGAATTGCTGATAAGGAAATCATCAGCCTCTAGACCTGTGGGTCCCAATGAGTTGAGCAACTCAATACTAAAAATGGATCGTCCCCTGTGGGCAAAGACTCTAAAAAAAAAAAAAAATAAAACTTTTTGATAACATCATTCATCCCCCCAAAAAGGGGGATAGACTGTTGGCAATTAATTACCGTCCAATTTCCCTTTTAGATGCAGACAGCAAAATCTTTACAGGTCTCATTTTAGGGGAAGTGGAAGCTTGGGCAAAAGAGAAGGGTGTCATTCCAAGGCAGCAATCTGGCTTCAGAAAGGGTCTATCTACCTCACTCAATGGGCTGATTTTAAACTGTCTGAGCGCCCGTTTGTCCAAGGAGGCTCTCCTTTTTAGGGCTTGGTTAGACCTTTCCCAAGCCTTTGATACGATTGACAGGAATCTCCTATGGAAAAAACTGGACGATTGGGGTATTTCACCTAGTTTATTGTCAATCTTGATAGTTACACCATAACAACTCTATGCAGGTGAGGCTATCTAGAGCTGGTCTCCTGACAAACCCTATATGGGTAGCGAGAGGGGTCCGCCAAGGATGCCTGTTAGCCCCGTTTTTGTTCATTTTGTTCATGGCAGATCTGGTTGAGGGGCATATGGTTAATATCACCAGTCCTTGGCAAAACAAAAATCAATTGGTTGGCATACGCGGATGGCGTGGTAGTCCTGGACCATTCCCAAGTAGGGTTGCAGCGCCTTTTGTCTGCTTTAGAAAATTATGCCCGTAAAAATAATCTCGCCATCAATCCAGCAAAGTCTAAAATAATAAGATTTAAACAACCAAGAAAGATAGTAAAGCACTATGTTTGGAATCTGGACCAACTACCGATTGAGGTTGTCCCAGAACTAACTTATTTGGGAACATCAATTAGCTCTTTTCCAACGAAAGGCAGCTTGCTGCGCTTAATTGAGCTAAAAGTTGTAAAATTGGGAGCACACATGAAAAAAATCAGATCCCAATTCTGCAACTTTTCGATTCTCCCTTTGGTGAAATTTTATATAGGGAAAATAATTCCCATAATCCTGTTTGGTCTGTACTACAACTGTGTAGCTATGGAACTTGAGTGGGACTCCTGGGAAGCCAAGTTGTGGAAACGCACACTAGGACTACCGGATTGTGTGCCGATAGTCTCTCTCCGTTACGAATTAGGTCTGCTGTCCCTCAGATCATGGCTACAATGGAAGTGGCTGACATTGTATAGATCAATTCTAGATGCCCCTAAGAATTCTCTATTTGAGGAAATTGCTGGAGAGTTGCATTTGGGTAAAAATGTGTTTTTGGTTAAGTTCCAGCAAAGATGCTTGGAAATTTTAAAGAGAGCGGACTGTGATTCGAACTTACTCCTTCAAAATCCAGATCGGGTAAAATATAAAGTGAAACAAAGGGACTGGATAGATACTATAGAGAGTATGAGGAGAGCGAATAGATCTGCCTCTTTTACTGTGGTTGACAAGCCTCTATCCATGGTCCCTGCTTAAACACCTGATTTATGTCTTGGACTATCTCTCCTCATATTTCGATTAAATCTACTTCCTACTCTGGAGATTTTGGCCATTAGAGACAGAGAAGGGAAACTAGAACCGTACTGTGATAATTGTCATCAACCTGTCCGGGCACTTGGTGCATGAGGGACTTGGCAGATTTCTTCATCCGGTATCTTGGCTAAATTTGGGCGAGTTCTGGGGGAGAGTATCATCTTGTCATGAGTCTGCCTTCTCAATGGAACTCGTCAGAGCTCTACAGGAGTTGAATTTGATCGGGAACTGAGTCCTGATTTGAACTAAAGGAAATGAACAACAACTAGAGTCACAATGGTCTGAGTCACTGCTTTGTTTTGTTTTCATTTTATGTCTTTCTTTAATGAAACTGTTGCAGTGTACAGATGATTTTTGGAGTCCGATTTCTTTGTTTATCTTTGAAGTAAGTTCTTTGCTCCTTCTCTGTTTCTATTATTACTTATGTGTTTCATAATATAACCGCAGTGCTCGTGGTATATTTTCTTTTGTTCATTTTGAGGAATATTTTTAGTGTAGTGATTTTTCTAAGCTTTTTGAAGTGTGTTCATTTTATCTTTTGTATGTATTGTTTCGAAAGCGTTAAAAGTCAAAAGTTGGCTATTGAACAATAAATTAAAAAAAAATAATAATTCAAAACACAGTTGAAAAATATCTGCAGCCACCAACCAATCCTGGGTACATAGTTTAAGGATACAAAGTATACTAACCGCACTTCACATGATGTGAAAAGCTTTAAAATACAAGAAATCCATGAATGGCGATATAGGGCCTCATGACATGTTTGGCAGTCCAGAAATAAGTTCAGGCCCCTACCGGCAGTGTTTTAGCTGAAGCACTGGCACCGTTCGTAACTGTGCCGGTGTTTCAGTGACCCCATTCCGGTGGAGTCCTATGGGACTGGGACTCCACGGGAATGGGGATTTACTGTTTCCGCCGCCTGCCACCCAGTGGCACTGGGACGTCAGACGGCGAAACCAGTGTTACGGGGTTGCTGGTAACCCACCTACCAGTGGGTTTTACCGGCAACCCTGTAATGAGGGCCATAGTCTCCCACTACTAATAGACTTAGGGACTGATCAGTTTCCCCATAAGAATGAGCGAAAACATGAGGCAAGTAAAGCAGGCAGCTCCAATAAGTCAGGTAACCGTCAAAAATAAGCAAAAAGAAAGGGTGTCCCATAGAAGACTATGGGATGAAAGCAGAAAAAGGAAAAGCTTTCCTAACAGTGTTTTGCCTCTTCATGACTGAACTGACAACGCAATCCTTTTAATGGATATTTGGGGAGAAACATGGCATGTAATCCTAGCCTTTGCTGGCTTGCTTCCAGAGTCTTGGCCCCATACATCCCCCCACCCCCGAAACCCCTAGATCAACCTGCACCAACTCTAGTGCCAATACCATCTAAACTACTGACTCCTCCTTCCCTGCCTAGCAGTCTGAGGGGGGTCAGTAAATCTCCTACAGTTGGACATTTTTCGCAAAGAAAACATGGAAAATGCCACATACAATGTAGTCCATTAACAAGTACTTTGAAACGAGGTTCATTGCCTCCCATTTTTCAGCACTATTTCTTCCATGTTTGATAAATGTAAAAATGTATGGTGACATTGTCCAGAAGCAAGCTACACCTGTGTGAGGTGGCAGGTTCTTGAAGCTCTTGGCAGCCTAGGACACTACCACCAAGACTTGTGGACATTGTCAGTGAGCAAAGGATTCTGATTGCCATTTCCACTTATCCCTCAATATCCTCACATTCGCCTAAAAACTCTCATTGGTCCCACAAGCAGAAAATGGCAAGCTGCTTCAAATGAAGGCCATACCACACATTTGATCATTTTGGAGGGGTTCCCCTCTCACTTTTTCACAGTCCCGAGGAAAGAAAGGCCAGGCACGACTTGGGCCATTGCATTTGAATTTCTTCAGGTTTGCAGTTCAGAATTAGTTCTTTGTCATCTTTATGAAGGGGATGGCAGCAGTAGTAACCCACCTATACCACAGGGCAATACAGCTCTACCACGATTTGGACAAGTTGCTAATCCCAGCCTCAAGCACATAATCTGCATCTTCGGTCATACGGGTTAGCCTGCAATAGATCTCACTTTTGGCCTTTCAAATAATATCAAGACATCTTCCATAACCCCTGAAGAAAGTTATTACATTGGTCTCTCGGAGATTCTTCCTCCGCAAAACAAAGTTTCATGAAGTAATGCTTTATACATTGTGCATGCGCAGTAGTGAAAGGGGAGCAGGCTGACCAGTGCCATATTAGGCCTTCTACTGACGGCAGGCAACGTGTGGAGGAGTGTAAAAGCAGAAAAAAAGGAGCCAGTGAAGATGAAAGTGGAGGGGAAACGACAAGAGCAGTGGAGTGTGCGGTGGACAACAAAGCAGAGGAGTGGCAAGCCTATGGTGCCTCAAACTGGTTAAGAGAACTGGGTGGGAGGAGTAATGGCGCAAGGGGGGTACATGTCCTGTCAGTTTTGGAGAGGAGTTCTCACCACAGTTGAGCATCCCGTCCCTTCCCTGTGCAACCCCCAATCCCCATCCACTTGGGGCCTTTGATCTGGATGACTTGGATCAAAGAAAAATGATATATTGATATGACATTATTTATATTGTGCCCATACACAAGTGTTTCAAGGCGCAACAAGGCAAAGGAGGGGTGCAAGGGAGAACAAAATAACAATCTTACGAACGTGCAATTGCAGGGGAGAGGAAAGGGGGAGAGTGCCAGGGGCGGGGGGGCAGGGGAGGAGTGGGAGCTAAGCACATGATCAAAACACTAACAGGTAGTGGGGCCAACAAGCGACAAGTGCAAGAATTAAGCACAGAGAACAGGTGTCTAATAAGTGCAACTAAGGGGACTGCAGGGTTGCCAGGAGGCAGTGAGGGTATGCAGCTGGGTGGGCAGGGATCTGAGTCCGAATTCAGAGGGTAGCCAGGTGCCCAGTGCAGAAACAGACGGAGATCAGTAGGGGAGAGGAAGAGAGAAGGCAGAAGCAAGAAGGTCTTGAGGTGCTTCCGGAACTGAAGATGGTTCTCATCAAGCTTCAGAGAGGCAGGGAGGCTGTTCCAGAGGGAGGCCCCACCGAAGAAAGAGATCTACCACCAACTCATTGCCTGGAGAAGCGACTGACCCTGAGGGTGTTCGAGGTGGAGGAGCAAAGAGCTTGAGTAGGAAGGTATTTCCGAAGGGAGAGTTGAAGGTATTACGGACCCAGTCCCCAGAAGGCCTTGTGGACAATGCAGAGGGTCTTGAACTTAATCCTTTCAGCCACTGGGGACCAATTAAGAGATTTCAGGGCTGGAGAGATACGATCCCAGGGCTTGAGGCCAAGGACAAGTCTCACAGTCCTATTCTGGATGAGATGCAGAGGGCTGAGAGTGGTAGCAGACAGATTTAGAAAGAGGCTGTTGCAGTAGTCCAGCCTAGAGAAAACCAGTGCTCTAGAGACAGTGAGCTTCTGGGGAAAGGAGAGGAAAGGCAGAATACCCCTGAGGAGGTGCAGTTGGTAGTTTGAGTTCTTAGAGATGTCAGAGATGTGCGGAGAAAAGGAAAGCATGGAGTCGAAGATGACCCAGAGGTTCTTGGCCTCACAGGTGGGAGCAGGAAGAGGGCCAAGGGAGGCCGGCCAGAGAGTGACAGGAAAGGAAGGTGTAGGCGTGCCAATGAGGAGGATCTCTGTCTTACTGGCATTAAGGCAGAGGTTGTTGGCGGCACACCACTCCTGGATTGCAGACAGACAGTCAGAGATGAGAGAGGGACAGGAGGTGGCAGAAGGGAGCCTGAAAACGAGCGAAGTGTCTTTCACATAGCACTGAAAGTTGGAGCAGAGAGCAGCAATGCAGTGGGCGAGGGGTTCCAGGTATTGGTTGAAGAGCCAGGGAGAAAGGTTAGACCCCTGGGGAACATCACAAGTGGAGAGTGAGACAAAGTTGGACCTGGGAGGGTTGGTTGGAGAGGAAATAGGTCAGCCAGGCCAGGGCCTGATCGGTGATACCCAGGTTATCACGGGGTCGGTTGAGCAGGATGGCATGGTTGACCGTATCAAAGGCAGAAGAGCTATCGAGTAGGATGAGGACAGAGGGGATATTAAGATCAAGGTTAGAGAGCAGGTTCTCACAGATGTTCAGGAGAGCAGTTTCCATGCTTCTAGCTGCTCTGAAGCCAGACTGATGGTCATGGAGACAACCAACAGAATTGGTGTGGAGGTTATGCTGAGAGATGGCCAGCTTTTACAGGACTTTGCCCATTGAAGGAATGATAGAGATCCAGCGATAGTTAGACGGGCAGGAGGGGTCGGCTGTGGGTTTTTTGAGAAGAGCGTGCACAAGAGTGCTTAAGAGGGGAGGGGAAGGCTCCATTGGCGAAGGAGTTTTTGCAGAAGTTAGCCAGGGCAGGAGCAAGGGTGTCAATATGGTCCTTGATGGTTTGGACAGGATGTTCTGGGTTTTAGAGATGAAATGAGAAGCCAGGGCCATGCAGAGGGCCTGGGAGGGGACAGGAGAAGCAGATACTGAAGCAGGATGGGCCAGCTCCTTGCAGATTTTAAAGAGTTCGGCCGAGTTGTTAGATGCTGCAGAGACGCAGTCTTGTATGTGGGCTCTCTTCTTAGTGCGGACAGAAAGACAGTAATTCCTTTGGAGCAGGCAACAGGCTAGTTTGTCAGAGGATGAACCAGATGCCCGCCATTTCCTCTCAGCCACCTTACACTTGCGTTTAAGGGTGACGAGGTCGGAGTCGTACCAGGAGTTGCACTTGGCTTTGGGCTTGAAGCAGATCCTCATGACAGGATCGAGAGTATCAGATATAACAGAGTAGAGCTTGGAAAGGGCAGTGTCAGGATGGGAGTCAGCCAGAGGTGGAGGAGGGGGAGACTAAGTTGCAGCTAAAGCCACAACTGACACACGCATCATGGGCCGGATGACCGAGAAGATAGGTGGCAGTGCTGTAGATGGCTTGGCCTGAGGGGTAGAGAGTGAGATATGGAAGGAAAGGAAAAAGTGATTGCTCCAGGAGAGAGGAGTGGTGAGAGGATTAGAGAGGGAGAGGTCAGAGGAGATGAGAACACCCAGAGTGTGCCCTGCAGAGTGAATCTGGCCAGAGGGGAGAATAGAAAGGGAGAGAGAGTCGCAGAGGTCGCGAAAGAGTCCAGAAGAGGGACAGGAAGCATCCAGGTGGATGTTGAGATCTCCAAGGAGGAAGAGTTGAGTGGTTGAGGCTAGGAGGGAGGAGGAGAGGTCAGCCCACTTGGAGAGGAAAGAAGTAGTCGGACCAGGTGGCCGATAGATAGTAGCAATGGTGTGAGAGTGGCCAGGAGAGATAGAGAAAGCCTGCAGACAAGGCATTCAAAGGAGGGGAGTAGGCCTGCATAGGAATCAGAGGCAGGAATCCACTCTGTGAAGATCAAGGCTACACCCCCACCGGGACAGTTGGATCTGGACGCGCAGAAGATCTTGCAGCCATCGTGGGGGAGAGTGTCAAAACTCGTGACAGAGCTGGCCGTGAGCCATATCTCGGTGAGACTGAAGACATCGAGGTCGAGTTCTTCCAGGAGGTGGCAGATGTCAGAGGAGTGTTTGACAGTCGAGGGAGAGTTGAGAGTGGTAAGATGGAGAAGGTTGCCAACCTTGAAAGACTTCGGGAGAGGGATACAAATCAGAGGTACGCCCTGCTGAGGTGTAGAAGGAGCCTGAGGGGGGGTTGCAGAAAACGAGGGAAGAGGGCTAGGTAGCCAGGGAAGAGGCAGAGGTGGGAGGCAAGGAAGTCAGACAAGGGAGAGAAGGAACAGCAGGGGAAGGAAGAAAGGAGGTTTATGAGGTCGGAAGTGTCTATGATAGAGGAGGAGGTGTCCCTCCCTGGGAGCCTTGGACCAGGACAGTGCCATTCAGGTAGCCATTAATGATGACCTTAGAGGAGTGGATGGAGACCAGGAGGGCCTCCCATCTGGTGCCACCATTGATTGAAGAGGAAGAGAAAGGGGAAAGCACAGAGACCATATGAAGAGTCCATAGGTCTGGCGAAGGAACGACAAAGAGGATGTCAGTGAGGGTCTGTCTGGAGGATGCGCTGGCGTAGGTGTCAGCGATGGGGAGACCAGGGTTAGAGACCAAGATATCCTTTTTGAACTTCTTCCTGCCTGAATTAGTGAGAAGGTGATGATAGTCAATGGAGAAACAGTTGGAGAAGATAGGTGAAACGGAGAGCGCAATAGGTGATGCGGAGGAGGAGGAAGAGGGGAGAGAAGGAGGAGAGTGGGGTGGGAGTGAAAGCAGAGGAGGTTGAATGGAACAGACAACAGGACAAGGTAGCACAATGCAGTCACTGGGCCAGACAGAACAAGAATTTGTAACTAGGTGAACACAGTTACAGCCACAGGGCAATGCTAGATTTTAAAATTAAGCAAACTAGGTGAACACAGTTAGAGCCACAGGGCAATACTAGGTTTTAATGACTTTACGTTTGTGGTTTGATTGAACGTGCAGGGTAATTGTCCCAAAATTCATGCAAAGGAAATCCTGTCTAGTATATTTATCCTGATGGATTGTGGTAATCTGCAACTGCGGGTCAGCTAGCTGTCAGTAATGTCCTCAAATGTGGTGCGCTTGATTGTCCAAGTAAAGCTTGGTTCTTTACTTAACAGTATTCAAAACAAGTCCCTAATGGGGATAATACCCTCATCTGGATGCATAATCCTGAGCTTGAGCCATGATTTCCAATGCGGGATCTATCTGGTTTATACACTCAGATCTAATCAGGTATTAGTACCTCTCTACGGGACAACTTTGATATTTTTCAGAAGGACTTTCATGGTGAATACTTACTAGGATTATGCATCCAGACGAGGGTATTATCCCCATTAGGGACTTGTTTTGAATACTGTTCAGTAAAGAACCAAGCTTTACTTGGACAATCATGCTGCACCACATTTGAGGACATTACTGACAGCTAGCTGCCCCGCAGTTGCAGATTACCAAAATCACAACAGGAACCCATTTGCTTCGGGTTCTTGGATTGCACCTCTCAGACATCTGATGACTACCATTTTATATGGGATCCAAATAAACAGCAATCTTTGCCTTGAGGACAACCGTCTGGTCGAAACACGTGTCAGCTGTTAATTTTATTAGACTTTGTGAATAAATTGCATATTTTGGAACCGCTGTAATGAAATCTCTGGATGTGAAACACCGGAACTCTGTGAATACATGAATTATAAATTGTCTTAATGAATTTTGGATCTTTGTGCAGTATAACAACAATACATTTTGTTCTACTTAATTTCTAGGGGGAACAGGGGAGCCCCCTTGTTGTTTTTGCTGCATTAGATCATCAATCACAACTGTGCACTAAGCGCACCATTACCTGAGTGACTTCACCCTGTTAGCTTTATCCAATTTTATTATTGATTGTGGATGAGTTGTTGATGGTGCGATTGGTATGATTGAGTATATGGTTTGTATTAATTGACACATTCGGTTGTTGCTCGATTTTTAAAAAACGTTTTTTATGTTCGTGGTAGGCAGTTCACTGGGTCTTGACTCTGCTTTTGAAGTACTGGTATGATTAATTTTCTATTTGTACAATCAAATAAGAATCTTGAATAAAAGTTTCTTTAATAAATATGACCTAGAATTTTTCTTCACTTGTTCTATCGCTAACCCGAGACTTACAACCCCCCAAAGTGAATCTCATCATGTTCTGCTGTAGTGTCTGAAGTGCTGCTCTGGAAAAGGGAATCTGGAGGGCCGACACATAATACAACAATCTCGGGAGTATATTCATTTTGACAGCGGTACTCTGCCCCCGCCATGAAATCTCTTTTGAAGCCCATCTGGAAAGGTTGTCAGCCATAGCTCTAAAAAGTGGCCCAAAATAAACCATGTACAAGTCTGTCACTGCCTGGGTCAGATGTATCCCTAGGTAATCCAGCTCTGTCACCACACTGGAATGGGGAGTCCCGTCGTATGAGGGCCATGTTAACCCTGGACTGCGATATGTTTAAGCCCTTAGTTTTCTCCATGTTAATCATAAAGCCTGACAGGGCTTTGAACTCACCTAGCACTCCCATGGCTGCTTGCAGTGTTTCCCAGGTCTCTGACATCAGCAAACAAGCCGCCAAAGTCTCCATCATGAGCGTGATGGCCAAAGGAGAGAGGGGACACCCCTGCCGGGTTGCCCTAAGAATTGGAATGAAGCATGAATAGTGCTGTTGCTGTTGATTCTGGTCCAAAGGGAGCCATAGCGAGCCATCACCCATTCGACAAAGTTGGGGCCAAACCTTTGTAAAGTAAACCTGATAAACCTCCAGTCCACCCTGTCAAAGGCCTTGGCGGCGTCTAGCACCAACAAGGTCAACAGGGTTACACGCACTCGCCCTAGCTCAATCACGTTAATGGGTCATTGTATGACATCATGCGCGCTCGGTCCTTCTATAAATTCCGTCTGATCAGGGTGTATTAGGGAGGAAAGAGAATCAGGCACGAGGCTAAGACCTTCACGTAAATCTTCACGTCCTTATTCAGAAGGTATATTGGGTGGTACGATTTGCAGAGAGTGGCATCCTTTCCCGGCTTCAGCATTAAGGAAAGATAAAATTCGCCCATTGTTTGTGCAACCACCTTTGAATCCAGGAACGAGTTGAACAGGCAGGTGAGGGTACCCAAGAGTTGGGCCCAAAAGGTTTATAAAAGGCAGAGGAAAACCAGGGAGGACCAAGGACCTTCCAATTGCGAAGAGAACCAATAGCTTGTCACACCTCTTCCTGTGTTATAGGGGCCTCTAGTAATCCTCTGGGATACGTGGAAGTGAGGACCTAGCTAAACACCAGGACTGACTCCCTGTTTCCGGGGCCTAAAGCTTAAGCAAGGATTCAAAGTACTTGGCGAAGGACTTGAGTTTCTCCCCCTCTGAGAATGTAAGTACTCCATACCCATCCCTGATTGCTTGGACACAGTTATCTGTTTTTTTGTTTCTTTAATTTGTATGCTAGATACCAATTAGCTTTATTTGTATAGGAATAATATGACTGTTTTGTGCGAATTAGTGAGTTGGCAGTCTCCAAGGCCATAAGGGCCTCCAAGTCAGATCTGGTGAGCCTCAACTCCCGCAATTCTCTCCCTGAATGAACGCGAGCATTAGTCATCACACAATCCCTCACTGGGCCTCCAATAATTCCCAGTTATTATTCATGGAAGCAAAATAGGCTGCTGAGCAACCGATGAATTCCCCTCTGACCACCGCCTTCGAGTCGGACACCACCACCTGTCTCGTTCTCCTTGAAGTAATTATATATCACCCCTACCATTTTCGTTTGAAGCATGTTATCCTGAAGGAGGGAGTCATAAAGCTGCAACTTGCGCCTGATCATATGTTGGGAACACGGGAGACGTGGTTCTAGAGAAACCAGAGAAGGATCTGAGAATAACCTAGGGCCAGTGGTAGTGTTGGACTTGTGTTGAACTAGCGAAAAAGAAACCAACTGGAGGTTGATTTGTGATAACCTTTTATGGACATATGAATACAAAGTAAACGTTCTCCCCTTCGTGAAAGAGCCTCCAGTCATCAACCACATTCGGCTCTCTGAGAAACCTCATGGCCAAGGAGCGTCTATACTCGGCCATGGCCAGTGGCAAGGTCTTGTCCATAATTTGGTCACTCCCCACCCCGTTCCCCAAGAGTAGGTCCCCTTCTACAAATCCTGCCACAATCGGAAGCAGGGAGATCAAGAAGTCATGCTGGTTGTCATTAGAAAGATATAACAAAACCAGGGTTGCAGGATTGGACCTCACAGTACCCTTCACCAGCAAATATCTTCCTTCTTTATCCCTAAGTATTCCCCTCAAACCCCCAGCTGGAATGGGACATCTCTAGCGCTCAATATAGCCAACCCCCCCCCTTTGTTTAACCACAGCAGGCGCATAGTACTGCTTAGGAAAGGATTGATACTTCATGCAGAACTCATCCACAGGTAGCAGGTGGGTCTCTTGGGGAATGGCAATGGCAATCTCAGATGTATGTAGTCTCTGTAGCATCGACCTCTGTTTAACTGGAGAATTCAAGCCCTGAACGTTAAGTGTCGCTATCTTGTTCAATTCAATCCCTGCCAAGGACCAATATTAAAAGTAACATCACTCTTGCTTCATTGAAATTGTAGACAGATTTAAGTTCCTCTAAGCACTCTACACTAAAAACAAATAAAAAGCACTTAGAACTTCCCCTGGTAACTCCTCATAACTGAACCCCAATCTAAACAACCCCTCCCCACATGTTGGAGTGTGGATTCATGAAGGGCATAGCGCCTTGCATTGTGGAAATCGAACGCTGCTCACCCTCCCACGTGAAGATCACTCCAAACGCGCATACCCCCATCAATATTTTGTTTTTACGCCTCAGCCATTGGGTAAAGTCCTGGAGCCAGCGTCTTTTGGCCAGGGTAGAGGGAGCCAAGTCCTGTGGAGCACAATCCTGGAACCCCTAAATTAAAATTCTGGATGAGCACGGGCAGCCTTCATAATATCCTCTTTAAGCTTGTAAAAATGTATTCTGGACAAGACATCGGGCGACCAGTTGTTCCAAATCTGAACTGAAGAATAGACCCGGTAAGTCCTGTCCAGTTCAAGCTCCTTGAATAGAGCCTTGTTGTATGCTGCCAGGTCAAGATCCATTTTCTGTGTCGGGACCCCTTGGAACGTAACGTTGTTCCATCTGGACCGGTTTTCCTGATCCTCCAGATGCAGCTGTCAGCGTTTGCTTGCAGATTCCAGCTCTTCCACCCTGCCCATCAGTTGTGATAGATCATGGGAGTAATTCCAGACACCAGTCTCGAGCTCCTCGATGCAAGATTTAGTAGCTCCAACTCTTGTCGATTTCCATCACCTTCTGGGTGAGCTCCCCAACATCCCCTTGGATCTCTTTTTTTAAATATCTATGAGCATCTGACATAGGTGAGCCCTGATAGCCAGAACCACCAGGTCACCCTCAGCTTCTCCAAGGCCCGTCACATGCACTTGCTCTTCCATCAAAATTTCATGAGATTTGTCCATCTCCTGATTATGCATAAGCGACAAAACATCATTGTTTTTGCCCCCTTGGGGGCCTTCCCCGTCATGTTAAGGTTGGAGAGCCAAGCAACCCCTGCGCACACCAAGCTCTCACGATTCGAGGGGACCTTGCTGATAGAACTTCTCAGCACTCCTCAGAGCCTTGGCGCTGAGACCCCACTAAGCAATTCCGCCCAACGGAGCTCACAGTGGTCATCTAGAGACCAGACCTCCCATGGGTGTCAGGTTGCTGGTACTGATCTGCCGGCCGCTGTGCATGCCCTCCGCTCAGCCAAATTCTGATCGGGGACTCCGCAGGACACACCGCAGCGGGACCCCAGCTCCTCAAAGGTAGCACACTACTGAAAAACAGCCCTCCGGCCAAGGAAAGTCACCAGAAGCCCCAGTCTGCTTCACTCTGCTCGCCCATGCCACAGTCATGGGACCCGGATCATGAAAGGCTTGAGGCGTGCTCCACGACCGGAGAGGAGAGTCACCTTGAACGGAGCCCTGGAACTCCCAATGTGGCAGGGCACCTAATGGAGGGAAAGCCTCCCAGATGCAGCCCACTCCAGCTTTCTCCCCCAACTGCACTGCCCATCTGCCAGTGTGGCTCTGATGCACCAAGCCAGGCTCTGCGTTCGCAGTCCTCCCTTTCCACCCGTATGCAGCTCCTCTCACCAGACCCATAGTGTCACTGCGGCGCCTCCGCTTCATAAACATCTTAAAATCATGGGTCCCAAAGCTCAAGATAAAGCCCCAAGCCGTTTTCAGGTTACGGGAGTTGCTACCGCTCCAGCGCTCGGCCAAGCCGCCAAGTGGTGCATCCATCATGGCATCTTCTCATTTGATATCCATATAGCAGGAAAACTGAATGTGCTATAGCCGTGGGATCAACAAATGATTCAAGCAAGGAATGCCTCTTCACCTTTCCCTTTATTTGGGTACAGACCAAACAGAAACTAGGATTTGACGAAGTACCCCAAAGTGGGGTTAGGATATCCGATTGTAGCAGGTTTTCTTTGTCTGTGGACCTTAAACCTTACATCTCTCCCTTATGCCAAGTCTGCCTTCTTGGCAGGAACAGTTATTTAGTGTGTGTTTCTTTACTTTCTTGGGGGTCTTTCTTGCTTGTTATTGACGTCATCAGGAATTGGTGTTGGTTCACCAGTATTATTCTATCAGTTTAACCCTACATGTACCTCTTGTTTTCTGACAATGTTTGGGCAGCAGTCAGTTGAACACATGACAAGACCGTAAGGCTTTTCTGGCTTCTGCTCCTAGTGCCAACAGTTTAGTTCTACTGGTGGGTTTTCGAGGTCAGGCTTGACAACCTCAGACACCTCCACCACTGTATAAACTTCTGTAGCATGTGGTTTCTATACTCTCACCCTATTCCTTCCACCTTTCTGTGCTCTTACACATCATAGGTGTTCTGTTTTTTCCTCCTCATGTCTCCACCATGTTACCCCCTCCCATTTTGCGCCCACTTTCTCTGGTCGGATGTCTATTTTTCTCTCCCCCTCCTCCCCCATCTACCAGAGTCTATTTTCTCTTAATCCGCCCTGGTTATTTGGTTTCTCTTCTCCACCTCTTTTTTTCTACATTTGTCCCCTCCCCACTCTTTCTCCTACATCCATTTCCTCTTCTCTCCTGCATTCTTTCCTCTCCCCTTCCCCGCTAGCTCCTTTCCTCTACTCTCTTCTTCACACTGCCACCACCATGCTGCATCCTGCACTTCCTAATTCCCATACTTAGGCTTGGTTCTTTTGTCTTTATTCCTTGTAAGGATGGGACATAGATGGTGTGAGCTAATTGATGTGAACACTTGCTTCCCGTGTGTGAGCGTGTGCTGGGAATTGGCACTGTCAAGGTGTACTCTGAACTTACTAGCTAACGGTCTAGTAGCCCACTATGCCCGCAGGGGCTGTAGTGCGGAGGTTTGTCATGTTAAAATAATTTGGCAAGTGAGCTATGCCTCAACAATTGTTCACAAATGTTGCAGTCTCTTACTCTGTATTTGTGCAAGTTAACCTGATATGGCCATGCAGGCGACAGTGGGAGCCAGCAACGTTCACGATTCATTACCAAGCAGTTGTGTGCTCATCATCTTATGTCTCTGTGAACCAAGCTTCATTAATTCTCCCAGGTGGATTGCAAGTGCCCGAGTTGGCGGTCCCATGGGTTATTTGGCTCTCTTTCAGCCCTCAATGTGTTCATTACTAAAGGAGTTTTACCTGGGTATAATGGAGATTTATATTTAGTCTGGATATTCATTGATGGTTCGTAGCGCTATATAAATGCGAAATAATGTTAATTATTATTATTATTATTCTGAGGCGGCTGAAAGATCTGCTGTATTCTTCTCTTGCCTAAAGCATGGGACTTGGTCCCAATATAAAATCAATTACCCCATGAAGGAAATCGGACCCTCACGAGATGTGAGTTGGATGTGGGGTGGTGAATAAAGATTTTCCATAATAACTTACTAGAAATTCTTGATTCTATTAAAGACACGGAGGCGAGCATTATGCTTCTCTTTCTTTTATTAATATATAAATAGAAAGCTCAGCAGAAAGTGTTAATGCACCTTATTGAAAGCGCAGGAGTGCGTGGCAGACAAAAGGTGCATGAAAAAACACAAAGAACTTAGTTAACATTAACAAAAACAGTGTAAGTCCAAGAAAAACTCCATTTCCCAAGATGCTTCAGGAAAGGTCCAGCAAAGGGTCACGAACATGTGACTTAGTCCACCAATGAATAACTGGCTGTCCTTATAAACAGTCATACAAATTATGTCACTTCCTCTTTCGAAAGCTGCGAACTTGAAAAAAAAAGCGGTGAAAAGAAGGGCTGTAGCTGAGGTCATCTCGAGACTGAAGCCGAAGCAGAGCTGATTAGGCAATCAGGAGGGCTTGTCTGGAGCCGTTGTCAGAGAAGAGAAAGTAACTAGAATTAGTTTCTGCATCAGAGAACCCTAGTTCCCCTTACGGGGGTGGGAGAGAAATAGTGTGTTAACTTGACATACATAAGTCAGTCCAATAAGCAGTAACATTCCCAAAGAAGTCGCACAATTATAACCCAAAGGTGGTAGCGCTGTTATTTCTCTTGCTGGGCGGGATAATGCTCGCCTCCGTGTCTTTAATAGAATCAAGAATTTCTAGTAAGTTATTATGGAAAATCTTTATTCTATGTCAAGACCGGAGGCTCCCATTATGCTTGTTTAAAGCTTACTTACCACGATAGATGCTGGTTGTTCTAGCGGTTTCAGGTAGAATTCCTTGAATATTGATTCACCTGACCAATCCGCCATTCTCATGATATCTTCTAGGCGTACTCCGACCTGAAATGCTTTGGAAGCCATGGCTCCTCTAACGGAGTGGGCCCCGAAATGCAGGGTATCTATTCCTGCTTGAGTCAGAGTCCAGCGCACCCAGCGTACTAGGGTTGGAGACGAAACTGCCTTGTGCGGTTTACGCAGGGCTATTAGCAGTTGCCCGTTAGGGGAAGTCCTAAGCGGGGCAGTCTGCTCCTCGTAAACTTTTAAGCATTTAACTAGGCAAAGCTTAGGTTGATCTTTGAAAGCGGGGTACGACATAACCCTCGAGTTACATTTCGTTCTCCTGTGCAAATGTAATACCACCCCATCAGGAGAAAAGGTCCTGCCCGCCAGATCGAGGGCTCTAACGTCAGAGACCCTCCTGCAGGAGACTAAGCAGAGCAGTGTAGTAAGTTTGCCTGACAAGGCAGTCCGAGACAGGTCCTTGTTATGCGGCCATGACAGAAAAAGATTCAGAACCTCGTTGACGTCCCAAAGCTTATCATAGCGAGACGGGGGCGGAATTGTAAGTCTTATTCCTTTAAGGAGTCTGCAGACGAGCTGATGCTCTCCAGCTGGAAGCCCTTGAATGAGATCATGCCCGGCGGAAATAGCCGAGCGGTAGGCGTTAACCGTCCTATAGGCGAGGCCTCTTTCAACTAATGAAGCCAGGAAATTTAGGATTTCCTCTATAGGTGCTGAAACTGGATGTGAACCGTTCCTATGGCACCAGTTACTCCAGGCGTTCCAGGAGTTAGAATATCTCTTAAGGGTAGCAGGGGCCCAGCTTTCCTCAATGAGGTTGATTGCCATGGCTGAAATGCCGGGAATCCTCCACCTTGACCTGAAATCCTCCAGGCTGCTAGGTTCAGTGATCCGTTGAGGAGAAGGGGGTGACGCTGTCCTGACGGATCCAGAAGGAGATCTGGAAATTGGGGTAGAAGGATTGGAAAATCCGAAGAAAGTTCCAGAAGAACTGGATACCAGGTCTGAGAGGTCCAGACCGGGGCTATGAGGACCAGGTCCATATGCTCCTGACGGGCCTTCGCCAGGGTCCTCGCTATCATTGCAAATGGAGGAAAGGCATAGTGAATCCCCTGGGTCCACTGCTGTAGGAATGCATCGGTCGCAGCTGCTGCTGGTCCGGTCTCCAACTGTAAAAGATGGGTAGCTGGGAGTTGAGACGGGATGCAAAGAGATCTACAGACATGGGGCCCCATGTTCGCTGGAGGCGGAGAAAGACTTCTCTGTCGAGCCTCCAGTCGCTGAAATCTGTGGAGTGACGGGAGTGCCAGTCCGCCACTACGTTTGTGAGCCCTGGGAGATATTCCGCTGTCACCGAGATCTGATGTTCCAGACAGAAATGCCAAAAATCCTTGGCTAATTCCGCTAGAGGTCTTGACTTGGTCCCTCCCAGATGATTGATGTACCGTACTGCGGAGATGTTGTCCATCTTTAGTAAGATACAACAACTCGCTTTGCTTCTGGCAAAGGAGCGCACAGCGAAAGAGCCGGCGAGAAGCTCCAGACAGTTTATATGCATTTTCAGCTCCTGAGGTGACCAGAACCCTCCTGTGGCTACAGAGCCGCATCTCGCTCCCCAACCGGAGCGACTGGCGTCTGATTCTATGATAATATCGGGGGTGGATCCGAAAATGGCTCTGCCGTTCCAAGCTTCCATATGAGTGAGCCACCAATTGAGCTCCGTGCGCGCAGAGGTCGACAGTGTCAGACGTTGAGAGTAGGAGAGGCTCCGTCTTAGATGCTGACCCTTGAGCCTTTGCAATTCTCTGTAATGAAGAGGACCGGGAAAAATCGCTTGAATGGAAGATGACAGGAGACCGATTACTCTTGCCAACTCTCGAAGAGATATGAGGTCTCTCTGTAGAAGTCTGCGGATCTCCCTCCGTGTCGCATGTATCTTGGCCACGGGAAGATGAAGTTGCGAGTTCACGGTGTCCACCAAGAATACGAGAAATTCTAGATTCTGGGATGGACGGAGTACAGATTTCTCCCAGTTTATGAGGAAACCAAGACTGTGCAGTAGGTCGATGGCTATTCTGGCCTGATGCACTACTAGGGCCTGAGAATGAGCCATGAAGATAATGTCGTCTAGATAGACTATTAATCTTACTCCCAGTTCTCTCAAGCGAGCTACTACGGGTCGCAGAAGTTTGGTAAAGGCCCAAGGCGCTGAGGAGAGCCCGAAGGGTAAACTCGTGCACTCCCAGTCTTGGTTTTTCCAGGAAAATCTGAGATAGCTTATGTGGGCCTGGTGAATAGGAACTGCTAGGTAAGCGTCCTTCAAGTCCAGGCGCACAAGCCAATCGTTTGGCCTCAGGATGTCCCTGAGCATGTGTATCCCTTCCATCTTGAAGTGATGGTAGACAATGAAGTCGTTGAGAGCTCTCAAATTTATAACTGGGCGTACTTTTTGCTTCCTGCGAACCAAGAATATGGGACTGAAGAACCCGCCTTGGCTTGAGCAGGGGCGAATCGCTTGTTTTAGATGTAGACTGCGTATTTCGCCATCTAACGCTTCCTCGTCTGCTATGGACATAACTAATGGTGCAGGACGAGTGGTTTGATGAGGTTGAGCGAAAAACTCTAAGCGCAGGCCGCGCGCTGCGTCCCTGATCCATGCATCTCCTGATAAGGAGTCCCATGCCTGTGCAAAAAGAGCTAACCTCCCCCCTACGGGTGTCTGTGGCGCAGGCGCTACTATGGGTACATTGACCTGTAGTTTGCTGTTGGGCTGGATATCTTGCACTTCTTCTCCATCCACGACCTCTTCCCCGCCCTCTTGAGGGGAAGAAAGTGTCTGAGCGGTCCTGCCAAGAATTGTATTGGTCCCGGGATTGCTGAGGTCTTCGATCAAAGGCGAAGCGGCCGGAGGAGCGACCTCTGCCTCGTCCGGCCCTGGAGAAAACCTTAGTAGCGAAAACCCTTCTGATGGAGGCTTGAGCCTTATCCAAGGCTGTAAAGGTGCCGACGAATTTCGACATTTCTTTCATGAATGGGTCTCCAAAAAGCAGACCTTGGGCTGCTGCTCCTGATTCTGTATCTGCTAGCTCGGTTAGTTTGCCGTCAATTTTGTATAAAATACCTTTACGGCGTTCAGCCGAGATGGCGCAACTGGCATTACCCAGTAGACAGAGGGCTCTTTGCGCCCAACCTGAAAGGATTGTTGGATCAATGGGATCACTAGAATCAATGGCCGCCTCGGCCAGGTCCATAATCTTGGCTAGAGGACCAGTAATGTCCAGGACTCTGTCCTGACAGGACTTCCAAGCGCGGTCGATACCCTTTCTCGGGTCTTTCACATTCTTTCCTAGAAATGTGATCATCTTGAAGTCTAACTCCGGGGTGAGGGCTACTTTTCCAGGAATATTGGGACGGGGGCATTCTGCCTTTAATCTGGCCCTTACTTCCTTATCTAGAGGCTTGCGAAGTCTGTTCATGATATAATTGGTTGTTCTGGACGAAGGTTCCCAGTCAGAGGATCTGGGGTGCACAAGATCTTCTGGAGCAAACATCCCGCTGGAAGTGGGGGGTTCCTCCGTTACCTTCTTGGGGATGGGGACTGCCACAATCCCAGAGGTAGAGGGTCGCGACCCTATAGTTTGAGAATCCTCATCAGAGGATGAAAGGGGATGGTAGTTATCATAGACCCCTCTATCTTCGTCATCAGTGCCCTGTTGTTCTCCCTCCGGGCTTGAGGGTCTAATACCCCTATTGTCTTCCTCGGGGTAAGAGGGTCTTTCGAGGGAAGGGGAGTCCTTCCTGTCCATGAAGGCTTTTTTAAGCCTGGAGAAGGCGTCTGAGACGGCAGCGGTGGCAGGAGTAGGCTGGCTCGGGGGGGGTCATGGAGTCTCTGCTCCTACGAGCCGGAGTACATCCCCCATCTATAAGGTGCTTTCTTTTGCGTGTTTTCTTTTTCCCTGTTGGGTAGGTCTCCTGAAGATGCTCCTCCATACTGTCTAGGCGCTGCTGGATAGGCAGGAGCATCTCGGATTCTGCCTTCTTGATGGTGGTCTCCACTGAGGATCCCAGCACCTTTTTGAGGCTGTCTGCCATTGCCACCTCATCTATGTGATACTCTTCCTCCTCATGATCAGACCAATCCTGATCTGCCTGGGGAAAGTACTGAGCTGCCATAATCAACTTCAAATGCACCTCTTCTTTTTTTTAAATATAAATGTAAATGTTCTTAGTGGGCAACAGACAGCCTTCTCTCAGCCCACTCAATTTCAGACAAGGAAGGTGTGGAGCACGATACCTTGCTGAAAAGAAAAATCAATCTGTTTCTGTGGAAGTTATCTGTGACTTCCTTCGATTTCGTTTTCTTTCTTTTTTTTTTTTTTTTTATAATGTTGAAAGGAAAGGAAAGGGGGCTCGTAATTGCAGCTGGCGCTCGCTTTCAAAATCCGTTGTGAAAGCAACGGAAATGACAAGCGAGCGCCAGCTGTTTGAGGAAAGGACTCAGGGAGCAGAGGCTCCCTCTAGTGGCCACGGAAGGCCACCACAGCGAAATGCAGCGAAATGCTCTCCGTGTGCGGCCTTCCCGGGCTCTGTGGGAGTGAAGAGCGAGCCGGAGGCCGCGCACGGAGGGGTGAATAAATTAAAAGGGCCGCTCGCGAACGCGAGGGCTCCTGTCAGCAGCAGAGATCCTCTCGCGGCAGCGAAGCTGCTAACGCGGAGGATCGAGTGAAACTGACCGACAATGAAGCGCGTTACGCGCGCGTGTACTTATTATATTTACGAACGCTGAATAAAATATGTAAATATATCATTCACCTTATTAAAATATATTTAAATATATTTAAATACATTTTTTTTTTTTATATAAACAAGGAGATAAAAAATGGGTACTTATCTTTGCTGTGAGCAGCAAGAAAGCGGAAGTGACATAATTTGTATGACTGTTTATATGGACAGCCAGTTATTCATTGGTGGACTAAGTCACATGTTCGTGACCCTTTGCTGGACCTTTCCTGAAGCATCTTGGGAAATGGAGTTTTTCTTGGACTTACACTGTTTTTGTTAATGTTTACTAAGTTCTTTGTGTTTTTTCATGCACCTTTTGTCTGCCACGCACTCCTGCGCTTTCAATAAGGTGCATTAACACTTGCTGCTGAGCTTTCTATTTATATATTAATAAAAGAAAGAGAAGCATAATGGGAGCCTCCGGTCTTGACATAGAATCAAGTCTTCAACAGGTTTGGGAATCTTCTAGTGCATGGTTTTGCTACCTACCGCTCGCCAGATGTTTTGGGCTGCAACTCGCATGATCGCTCATCATTACTACATTGGCTAGGGCTGATTGGAGTTGTTGGCCAGAGCATCTGGCGAGCCAAAGGTTGCGGAGACTTGCTGTAGTGATTGCTTCATGACTAAAGAGAACAGATGCCACCTGCATGCATCATTGAGACGCCTCTCTGTCTTTGGGGGATGCTATTCTACTCCCTTCGGAGGGTCCATTACTTAATACCTTCCCATTCTACTCTCTTATTCCACTTTACTCCTATCCCCGTTCATTCACAAGTTGTGATGCAGCAGGAACTGCCACACGAGCTTAGTAGCACCAATATCGCCCACTAGGCTCTGGTGCTCAACCTTCCTGCAGTCACATCAGCCTCAATGGATACTTCTGTAAGCTTGTGACTTCCTGTCATACCAAGTGGGTTTCACCTATGCCCCAATCAATATCTTTAGCAGCGTGTTCCTGGTGAGCTTGATTTTTGCGGGCCATGCTTTTTAAACGGAATACCTGGATTAACTAAAAGCAGCCAGGAAGCATGACTGGTGTGCCAATCGACTGTTTTTTCCACGGTGATAAAGGTAGACATTCACCCACCGAGAAGCTCTTTGAGTCATGTTTTCTCCTTTATAAAGGACCTGGCTAGATCTGGCAGCAAGTTGGAAACTTGCAGGAACTATGTTCTTCCCTAGGTCTATACCTGATTTTGAATGGCAATGCTGTCGGTTAGAGTAACCCATGGGTGAAGAGAGACCACCTTGCTACATTTTTTGTCAGGTCCAATGCCTTCTCTGGACACGGCACTTAAACGAAAAAGCTATCGAGTGAATGGCCTTAGCAGTCTGGAAATGTGTATTGGGAATACAGCTATTTTGGTATTCATCTCATCAGCCCACAAATTAGGGGAATTATACAGTCAATGCTCAGAAGCACCTTTTCTAGATTTTGACATTCTTTTCAGTCAAGCACCCCCCCCCCGTCCCCCACGCCACCCACTCGTCATTACTCAAGGTGTAGTATTTCAATGCAAATCAAACAATAGGCCTTGATGTATTTTTCTTAAACACATATAAGTAGGTGGTATGGCTGCATGATTTTAGATCTTCTACAAACCTTGTAGTTGTTTATGGGGCTCTTCCCCTGGTTCCAAGCTATCCAAAGCCTTCATTACAGGATAGCACTCTGTTTTATCTTTGAAACATGCAGACTCTGAAAAGGTGTCAATGATCACTTGGTAAGAGCCTAGGTTGCCTCAGTGCTGCCTTTCCACAGACACATTCCTGTCACCATTAGTAAAACCTATCTGAGTTAGTCAGCAGGGCCTTTTCAGCTCAGGAAAGCCATTCCACCAGGGCTACTTAGCCAAATCTGGGAGCTACCTAGAGGTGGTAAATAGAGGGAGATGTAAAAGTCCCCCTCAATCGCCAAGTCTGTCTGACTTTAGCAATGCCAGATTCTAAAGGGCCAACCATCCCTATATTATAGAAATGTTATTTTAGCATCTATATCCTAGTAAGTGAAAGGTAGGCTTTGGCAATGGAGACCTCTTTTCTAAACTTGACGTACCTTTGGTATAAGAGCCCAGGGAAGATGAAAGCACATATGACCGTACTAAAGAACATACCAACTCTGTAGGATTTGCATCCTATGTGTCAAAACTAGTTGGAATAAGGTTACCCTGAATAGAGAAGGTAATTGGCAAGAGGGCTGCTCGTGCTCTGGGAGACCAGCAGAAAATGGATTCCTTCCTTTCAGCTATAGAGATGGATATCTGGATGGCGGTTCCATGTGTTATTAACGCCTATGTGTCAAAACTAGTTGGAATAAGGTTATGCTGAATATAGAAGGTTATTGGAAAGAGGGTTGCTCGTTCTCTGGTAGACCAGCAGAAAAGGGATTACTTCCTTTCAGCTATACAGATAGATACCTGGATGGGGGCTCCTTGTGTTATTAACGAAATAGAAAATAACAAAAACATTTTTAACGAAAAATAAAGAATTACTTTTTTTTTTTTATGTGGCCCCAGACCCTGTTTCTCTATGAAATGCCCATTGGCTCCCCAGTTGCGAACAGATTATACTCAAAACCTTGTCACTCACACATAGATGTCTCTCCAATGTGACTCCTCCCTACCTCTCACAGAAAATCAGAAAAGCCAATTGATGCCGACTCAGCAGGGCGGCTATGCTAACCGTCTCGTCCAACCCAAATTTAAACGGACTAAAGCGGGAGGCTCAAGTTTCCTGACTATTGCAGCCAAACAATGGAACTTACTCCCTCCGGCCTTGCGTGCCAAGCAATCATACTGTACCTACTGCACATCTTATAAACATTGATCTTGAAACTTCATGTTGAACTGACTGTACATATTTACTTGTGGATAACTGGTTTATGTAACAGCACCTTGATGCCCTTGGGTTTAGTGTGCTTAATAAATGGATAAATAAATAAATATTGCTCAGCCATTTTATCAGCTTGGGTCACATGGACACTGAAGAGTTGATGGGTCAATTCTCTAGGGGGAGCCATGTAGACACCCTTACTAAGTATTTCAGAAGGCCACCAATAATCGCAAGGAATAAGTAATTATGAAAGGGAGCATTGCCTATAAACGGCAGCGGTAAAGCTACATGTTTGCACCACAGGTGGGAACAGATGCACGGAAGAGAAGCAGAAGGCAGGAGGAGAGGAGCCAGATCTTCATGAGCATTCCAGGAATACTGAGAAGAGGGGTGAGGCTCAGAAAGGGTGCAGTACTGCAAACCAAGAAGTACAGTACCTGAGAAAGCTAGTATCAAGGCTGAGAAATGACCTAAGAAGCTTAGGCACCTTGGCCTGCTGAATCCCTGCCAGGGTGAAGGGCACGATGGGCACTATAATCTGTAAGAGAAACCTTCCTCTTGTAGGAAAGGCATTCTATCCCTTACTATCCCTTATAAAAAAAAGTATAAAGGGGGAGAGAGAGATGACTCATAGTGGGAAAGGCACAATATCCCTTGCAGGAAAGAGGGGTCAGTGATCCCTTTAATGAGAGAGCAACAGACCGCTGTGGATCAAAAAGCAGTACTCCTGACACTATCCTGTTGTGGGTTACAAATAGTGAGCAGTGCTCTACAACCTGTGAAGACCAGTGGCAAAGACGTGGCTGAGTGCTATCTTCCTCTTTCACTCAATTGAGACAATAGGCTGAGCATTATATCCCTGGGACCAGTGCTCTAGATAGGAATTGGAAGTAGGAGTATTGTACTCCCTATTTTTTAAAGTTAGGAGTAAAATTATTTGTAGGGAGTAAAAATGTAAGTCCAATTTGCAGTGGGTGTAGTTTATAAGCGGGTAAAAATACGTTTAAACTGGAAAATTGAAATGTTCTTGTAATAATTTTCTTTGCGCCTAGTTATTCATGAACATAAGATGATACAGGTTTACTTCTTCCCATCAGGCAGTAATAGTAGTTTTTTCCTGTGGTATTACGTGTTCTACTGGTCCAAAAATATCCATGGAGCTTTGTGGGTAAAAGCTATTTTTGTTGTGCGTATTTTTACTCCCTACTTTTATTTTTTGGGAGTATTTGTCTATTTTTAGGGTGTAAAAGTGGCTGATACACCCCTTATCTGTAGGGCTGCCTGGGACTGTTAATTATTATTTTTGTTTTAAACCTAAGCGACACCAACATGTTAATGTTCAGTAATACTTTCAGGGATTTCTTGATCATGAAACTATATTTAAATCAGACCTTGAACGGGACCTTTTCTTTTATAGATAAAACGGAGTCCCTTTTACGTATTCACCTCACATAAAGTGTCACTAAACAAGAGCTTAACTTGATCTTATTGAGTCATGCGCTCTTGTTGATTCACCACAAACTTCTGAATGGTCTCAAATTCAATGATAAATTACCAATTTACACAGGCCATTCTGCCAAACGTTTTTGGACGGGCATGGAGAAATGTCTTTTTTGTCATAACTGTTTATTTCAAATTTTGTGTTCACAAGTAATAAAAACATTGCCGGGCCACAGCACAGCAGCTAGTAGATTTTACAAGCACATATCTTGGCACTCCATCGCCAGCTGTCCGGAATATACTAAAAAGCTGAAGGAAAGGCACAGGTATCTATCAACATTTTGACTGTAGGTTCGGCAATAGGTGCATCATGGGAATGTCCCTGTGACACATTTGGGTAATAGTTACTTATACATCCATGGAAACCGTTTTACAGTGCGGGTATGTCCCGAGCCACAACACATAACTCCCTCCCCCAATATATCCTGTTTAAGGGTGCATCTCTTGTATCACCCTATTGCAATCCTCCTTACCACTCGGGAAGCTATACAGAGGAATTGTGTGGTTGTTTAGCTTTCAGGCTGCAATCACCCTATTAGCCAGAACGTGGGAAGGAGTGTGGCCCTATGCTTGTGATTTCTGTAAGGTGATGCAACCCTTGGACCATAGTCCACCACACTGGTACTCTCCCACTTCTTATGGAGGAACCCTACATTTACCCCTCTGCACCTGGGACACCTATCCAAAGTGTCTGGGAATATTGGATCAGTTTCCAGGGGGTGTAATCCATTGAATGCATATATTTCGCATGGAACGGTTTGTGTTTATAGTGCAGGGAGACTTCCTTAGTCCATCTGCAGACCTTTTACCAGCACCAATCATCCAAGGGATGCCCAAATTCCTCTTCGAAATGTCAATTAGCTTTTTAAGATAAAAGGAAGGGAATTCCAGCATGTCTGTGCAGTATAATTGGAGATTAGATGCCAGCAATTCCCTATGGTTGCGATGAAGTTAATCCATTTGGATATTTCTTTAGAACACTGCAATTCTGGAGGTTTTGTCTTTTAGAGTTTACAGCAGTCTGAATTGAAGGAATAGCCTCTAAGCGTGTCCAACCTCATTACCTTTATTTTTCCCATATGTTGTAAGAACACTCCACAAACCGACTCTGTAGTCCTGATACCGAATGCTCTTAAGACATCAATGAACCCTGCTTCATGTGTTGTGGGAGGTGTAAAGCAGACATGTTAGGGCAAGGAAGCATTGCCCGATTCCAGACTGACGATGACCTAGCAGAGGAATTGTCGCTTAACAAAGTCAATGGACTTCACTGTATCAATGACTGCAAGGACCATCGGCAGCTCAGGGTTGACGTTATGCATCATTGAAAAGAAGCATTGTAGGTTACTTTTTTGTGGACCTAACTGGTACAAACATGTCTATTCATTTATTATCAATAAAGGCATCATGGGTCAAAAGAGATTGGTACAGAGTTTAGCAACTATTTTATCTACATTGACCAGAGACGGGAGATGAGAGGATCTGAGTTGAGTGGGGTCTGCCAATCTTTGGGAGCAACATGGGCAAGACTTAGTGCAGGCTCAATGGGAGCTTGTCCTCCAAGGAATTTTCATACATCCTAAGTTACCTGTGGAGTAAAGAGCTTGGTTTATTCACTTTTAGGGAATTAGGGACACAGGCCTTGCCACTGGCTGAGTCCTCTAGAATGGATTTAACCTAGACAGTCATGGGTGTCATTAGGCCTTCCCTTTGCTCATCCCCCAACCAGGCCAGTGCTACATGGTCAAAATAGTTCACATTGTAGATGCTCTATAGTTACATTTTCTTATTAAATTATTGTATCCCATATCATCCACAACTTTAGTGTCATTGGCAGTCTCTATTGTATTTATAAATTGACCCCATCTAATGTTAATTGACCATTTCAGCACACGTCAAAGTCTAGCTGCTTCCCAGTAACTTCTGGCGGCCACCCATTGCCCTATACATTTAGTTTGCCTTGAAGCTGCATCCTTAAACTACTCCATCTTAAATCTGATCTCCCTCAGTCTGTATGGGTCCCTAGGGTTGTTTTTCAAGGAAAAACCCCAGCCACCCCAGCCCACCCACCCCGCCCCAATGCATCATCCAGCTCATCAAGCGTACCAGTCATTGATTTAAAGATACTGTACTTTCATGAAGTGCACACACCCTGGACATATTATTTCAGGGCTTCTTACGTGGGTATGTGGCAATCAGTCAACTTCTAAATCTTTTTCGAATCAAAGCAATGGCATCACAAAGGTAGCCTCAAAAGGCTGGGTCTGTTAGGGAATACTGTCTGCATAACCACGATTTCTAAGTCTTAGGTTTTTCGCTTTGACAGTGGACAGGTCAGTCTTGTTGAATAAGATCTCCCTCACCAGTCTGTGGACCCCATCTGTGTCACACACCCTGTTCAGTCAGTCAATAACTTTTTTCGGCCATCAGACCATAAACGTACATCCTAACGCATACAAATAGCAATACAAAATGTCAATAACCATGCATCCTTTCAGAAAATAATATAAATTACTACAACTCCCAAAGCCCCAATATTGTCCGTCAAGCACATTGTTCAGTTACATTTTTACAGATCAACTAAAGGTCCACGTGCCCCTGTCCAACTGGAGTTACCCAAGGTCCTTTTCCCCAGTGGTACTACATTAGCTCTGTATAGCACAGGATACTGAAGCCTGATTTTAAAGGCGTAGTCGTTATTGTGGTGGATGTAGACGCCGATTTCAATTATGCTGTTGGGTATTGGACAGCATCTCATGTTGATAGCCAAAATACCATTAGCCACCCTCTGATCCCTGAATTCTAGCCGAAGGAAGTCACAGGCGCTCTCCCCCTGATAGTGCAGTTTAGAATATCCTCCCAGATTGCAAATAGACAGCCGCGTACAACACGGAGCCAGGGCGTGCGTTTGTTTTTAAGTGCTTCCCTGGATTCTAGTTTATTGGGGGACAATTTGGGGACCTTGTGGAGACATACTATACCCCTCTTGCGGCCCCCACTCACCTTACTGTTTGTCATACCCTCCCTGGGCTGTGCTTTGCGAACCCTAGTGCAAGCATCATTGGGGACCTGGTTATGTGCTCCATAGCCAGCCCTACCAGCTGGTTTGTTATTCGTTGGATTCGTGCTAATGGCATGATCTGCCCACCTGGGTATGGACTGCTGGGACAATTGCGCTGCTTGGTTCCATAATCGTGGAGTTGGCACAGGGGGACAAGAGTCGATTGGGGCCTGAGGCGCCACGTTAGCCATAGCGCTGTTAAGACCAGTGCTCTCTCAGATTAAAAAATTGGGGCCGACCCAGTTATACTGGAGCTCATTATATTTCTGGGGACCTCAGGGTTGTCTCCTCAGGTGGTTGGTGAACTCCGGTAGCATCCACCTGTCTGGTTAATGCACCCTACAACACCCCTCCCCCCACGACTCCAATTTGGTGGTACACTGTTTACAAAATTCTGGCCTGTGCTCGCCAACACTGATGCAGGTGCTAGTTCACCTCTGCCCATGTCGGTTCTGGTTAAGGGGGTGTGGGGGGGGGGTGTCAGAACTAATTGCTGGGTACTTGTTGGGGGTCAGAGCCTCAATGGCTGGAGTTGTTGAGGCAGCTCCGTTGCCACCCCCCTGTTCCCCTTTCGCAGGGATTGTGTCTGCTTGGGATGCTGGGCAGGCCCTCAGTCATTAATGGGTCAACTGAGCAGTCTGCTGTGACATTATCTGTAGGATTGTCTCTGGCCAGGTGCTCAGGGCTCTAAATGACCGCCCCACTGCTGCAGGTATATGGTTTGTCCCTTGGCTTGTTAACTGGGTCTTTGTCCCCCCAAACATCCTGATTAGTGCAGAGAAACTGGTTGATTTCCTTAATCATGGAGTACACCTCTCCTGTGAGCCTTATAGGGTTATGGGCTTTTTTCTTGACATCGTTGATGCCGGTGCCAAGTAGAGGGGGATCCGTTGCCATTTGCTGCCTTACAGTCAGTATTTTGTGTTTCGTCATCGCGTGTTCTTGCATGGTATAACAGGGGTGGTATACTTGGTGTATGTTAGGGAGAATTCTCTGTTAAGGCTAATTTCCCAAACCTAGTGAGTCCCCCAGCAGCTTTGCTGGATTTTTGGGGTTTATTTTTTTCTCCTGCTAAGAGTGAGACTCTTTTTCTCCCACTCTTAGACATGATTTGAGATATCCTTTGAATTTGTAATGTGTTCTATGGGCTATGGGGTCTTTTACTCCATAGGGTTTCATGTATTTATGGTAAGTGTGTTACACAGCACCCTCAGTGCAGTAACACAGGGGTGTCATAGTGACCCCCAAACATAGACTCCATACCCTGGGACTGACTACCGTCTCCCAGGGCATGTAAAGTCACCATTGACTTTATTAGTCTTAAATTGTGAACAGAACCAGTACAAAACATCATATTGTGGAAGTACTGGTAGGGGTAATTAGATTGCCCCAGGGTCTGTTTTTCGAGGGGGCACTGTGCAGTCCCCCCTCGTCGAGTTTCTGGCTGGTGGCAGTGGTTACCACGCAAAATATTCCACCAGAATATTTCCTATGGGATTTTCCCATTCATTTTAAACGCACCACTTTTTTGGTGCAATGTTAAAGATACCGCTGGGTTATTTATTTAATATTTATTCACCGGTTGGGGCTTTTTGTGTTCGCCTCTGTAACTCCAACCCAAGTCGAGCCCTTTGTTCCACTTTTTGGTGGGCTTTTGCACAGAAGCCTCCAAAAGTGGTGCCACTCTGTCTGGGTCTACAGGATGTGTGGGAGGGGGTGGTTTAGGCTCCCTGGACTGAGTTGCCTCGGCAACTCAAGTCGCACTCTTGTGTGATTGGCCCAGTGGTGAGCCGCCCGGCTCACCACTTAGCATGTTTGAGTGACAGCTAGGACTGATGAGTGAGGGTTTTCTGCATAAAAGCAGGGCTTTGGGGACTGGAACTTCAGAAGTCGCCACAGGACCAAAGAATCCGAAGAGGGAGAAGCTGAGCCGACCTTCAACGACGACACCACCGGTGGAGCCCTACTGAACCGTCTCACCACTTCCCAACGACAGAGAAGATCTTCATCCCGGAGAGTCTTCTTCCTCTGAACTGGTGGGGATAACCAGTTCGCCCTCTTTTTCGTCTTCCTGGATCGTCTTGTGGTCGAATCGCCCGTGCCAAGCACCCCAGTGGCCGGATAGCCACGCTTCACCACTACCGCAAATAAAAGGGTAGTACCTTTTAACCGGGAAACTCCGCGACTGGATTCTTCCCTGGCAGTGCAACGACAAACAGCTTTCCTCCACGTCGAGATCTTTTCTTCCCCTGGACGAAGCACCGACTTTCACCCGCTGCCAGGAACAACTGCCCCCGCTGGAGCTTTCTCACCATTTCAGGTACTGTGTCCTGCCTGGTCTCCCTTGCAACAGACTGTTCAAGGTGTCCCGTAAATCCTCGACTTTCTATCCTGGGGTGACTTGGGACCTGCTAACTAACTTTTCATGAACTGATCCAACCCTTTTTGAACTATCTGCAAAGACTTTTTAAAGTACTATTCAACTGTGTAATCTTGGACACATTCCACCTTGCTCTCTCCAAGAGTGGGCCTGGCCTATGAACTTTCTTGCTCTAACAGTAGACTCTACCTTTTTCTGACTTGCTGTGGTTCTTTTAAAAAGTGCTGGTATTGTGCTGTCCTAATTCTGCCTGTTCCCTTCCTTTTTAACTAACTTATTGGAGTGCCATCTTAGGTTACGCGCTCACCTCTGTCTGCAAATAAGTGGGGTTTTAACTAAGACTTGTTCAATAAGTAATCAGGGATGTATATATATTGATAGTGACTGTGTTTGAACTTGCTTGTCATATTAGTGTTCGTGTATTTTACAAGTGTGTTTTTAAATAAATAATTTTATACTTTTATACCAAAGCTCTGGTCAGTGTTTGCTTGTGCTACTGTATCTCTGTACCTATTTTGTATACTCTATATAGTGTCTAACTCTTCTTGAGAGAAGTATGGCTGCTCAGCCACAGCTACCAGGTAAATCTGGGTGGTACAGACTGCTACCAATTGGGTTTACTGCCAACACCTGTATTCCTAAACGTGTTGCAGTGGTCCCTAAGGGAACTGCACAGGTTTCTGCCTAACAGTGTAAAAGCCTGGTTTGGGGATACACAGCCACAGAGTGGTCCCTCTCACCAGATCAGGCTCTTCCAGTGTTGCTTCTCCCTACATGTACGCTCAGCCAGTCTTGTACGGCCACCTTCCCCCTGCAGGCGCTGAACATTGTGTGGAAATGGAATATCCATGCCCTTTTCCCCACAGGCTTTACCCTGGCGGGTCGGGTCTGGTGAGTAAAAAGAGGGGGCGTGGCCTCTAGCAGTCCCCGGACAGCGAGCCCTCTGGTCCAAGAAGCAGGAGCGGCACACATGCACCCTTTTCCTCATGGGCTTCACCCTGGTGGGCTGGATCCTGTGAGTAAAAAGGGGAGGGCGGGCGTTGCCTCTAGCAGTCCCTTGATGACAGCGAGCCCCCTGTGCCAAGAAGCAAGAGCAGAACACTTGTGCCCTTTTCCCGGCTAGCTTCTTTGGCCCGCAGTGCCTCAACGTTAGTGAATCTATTTTCTGACTAAGCTTTTGTTTGGTTGTCAATATATCCTTTATCGGGGCCTGTAGATTGTCCTCCTCAGTTTCCCACTGCTTTATCCAGTCTCTGTAATCCATTGTTCTCCCTGTGGTTGTCTTTTTCAGTGGACAGCTTTTGCAAGCTGTCAGCATCTTCCACACTTGTGTGCAATCTGTGGAGTGAGGAGTGCTTCCCACCTCGCCCATGCCAGTGGGATCCTACGGTGGAGATCTTGCAGGTGCTGCCTGTGTCTGGTGGCTCCTGCTTTCCAGAATATTTCTGTGGTCTGAGCCTGTGATCTAGGTGGAGTACCCTCCTGAGAATCTATGCTTTTGGAGAGCCACAGAACCTGTTGGAGATCTGATCATCTCTGCTGGTGGAGATCCATCATTAGTAGTAAGGTCTGTACGGGAAGTGGGTAGGTTGGATATGGTCCAGCATTTCATGGTTCAGTTCAATGAGCGATTAGATCCCCACATTGTCCCACCAACCAAGTGACTCCCAGTAGGGGAGGGAAGTAGGGTCACTTGCAATGCAAACACAGGTGTCTGGCTTTGCTTTCGTGGATCAACATAAGATACCTGTCTGCCAAACCAACATGTGGGCCACTGCCCAGAGACACTCTGTCAGTTCACAATGAGCTATTTATAGTTCATATGCCCAGGTGTCCTCAGTGGTGGAGACCTCCCCATGACTTTCTCTAACATTCCATTCCGCCTAGCCTCCAACAATGATGCTTCTGTAAGGGCACCGGCCTGGACAGACACTGGTTCCACACAAAGGATCTTCACCCTGGGGCAAAATGCTCCCCAGCTCAGCGTTCAGATGGATTTCTAGAATCTGGCCTGGTGGACAGATTATAGGAGGCCACCCTGGTTATAGTGAACAGGGTACTCTGAGAGGTTAGTCAGAATCCAATGACGCTAGCAATGGAGAGCAGTGAAGGCTATTCTGAGGAGAGTGTAAGTGGGGTCAGTGGCTCTAAAATGGTCCACACAATATAATACACAATAATTAAATTTAGACGGGCATGCATAAAAAGTTCCTTCTCGGGCATGGGGTCTGTTATGTATTCACATGCTCATGAATATTTCCCGTCGTCAGGCTGGGAATCCTCGGTAAAGAAAAAATCAGTGCACTTCTGAACTCTTTCTCCTAACAACCAATCACTGGTCTCTGGGTCATACGGCCCCCAGCCAATGACTGCCCTCTACCTAAGCCCCTGCTCTGGTAGCCATCTTCAGATTTTTACCGCACGTTCAAGTGTTGGGAGTCCTCGTGCTATAGCTCTCGAGCTCTTACTGCATTTTGTGATTTTTCTAAGAGTTTTTCTCTATTTTTTCAGTCAGTCGAGCCTCAAGCTCCACCGATCAACCTTTCGATTAATGGGGACCCGTTTCGGATTCTTCAGTGCCCCTCAAGGGTGGATTTCTTCTTCTTAAGAGGATTCCAGAAGCTTCTTCGAGGCCTACACCGCGTGTCATGGCGGAGCAGAAGGACTTGGTGCCTCTCTTCAAGGTTTGCCCTGGCTGCAACCTACGGAACGTCTTTTCGGACGATGGACATTCCCTGTGCCTCTACTGCCTGCATTCGGACCAGACGCATGTGGAGGACGACTGTGTGGCTTGTCGGGAGATGGTGCCATGCACGCAGGCCGACCGACGAAAGCGCCTTAATGAGTGGCTGCAGGCCAAGGCCTCTGCTCTGGGTGAGTACTGGCAGTATGCCTCCCCTGCTCAAAAGAAGAAAGCGGAGCAGCCTTCTAAGACCTTTGAGGGTGCCCCTCCCACGGGAGCCCAACATAAGGCTAAGCACCGCGAGTCCACTGCCTCTGGGAGCACCGTTGCGACGGGCTCCTCAGCAGCCAGGGCGAGTTCAGTGTTTACAGCACCTTCAAACACGAGCCAACGCTCAAGTTCTTCAAAGAAGAGGAAGTCGGACCATCCGGGAAAGCTTTGGGAGAAGACCGAGCCTGGACCGACGGAGAAGGCCAAGGGGGAGAAGCGCTCCGACCCTCCCCCTAAGGTGAGGGCCGCAGTTTTGGGCAGGACTGTGAAGGCCGAAGTGCATCAGACGAAGGCCCATACTTCCATGGAAGTAGTAGTGGCGTCCCTCATGAAGGCCACCGTGGCAGATTCGCAGGGCATGGCCCGAAGGCGAGAGTATCCCTGCCTGCCAGGAGGGGGGAGTCCTTCCAGCCCATCAAAAAGACTCCAGAGAAGATGATGGCCACCATTTCACCGAAACCATCTCCCTTGATCACAGAGAAGGGGAGGGGACACAGTAGTCCTCCAGAGCACAGACATTTCCTCAGAGGAAGATCTCACCAGCCTCCCGGTCCTCCAGGAGGGGAGGTGCATCGAGAGCAGGCCCCACGGGAGGGATCCTGACTAGGGTGATGATGAAGGTGACCACGAGGAGACCGATGAGGAGCAAAAGGGCAGGGATGACGGAGCGGACCAGCCTAGGCTGCAAACGCCCCGGTCCCTTGCAATTCCACCACAGCAGCCTCCTGGGGATATCTCAGTGGACTTTCTGACGGTTCTGCATACCCTGTGCTCGGAAATCCGGTCAAGGATGCCCCTTGTGCCAATGGCCCCACCCGCAGTGCCGAGGCCATCGGAGGAACCACCATCAAAGAGGAGGAGAGTTCAGCCTCCTCCGCATGTTCACCCCTCACCTGTCTCTCCCCCCGAGGGATGACACGGAGCCAGACACAGCAACGACGTGCACTGGCACAGACTATGACGGCGGCCTGGAGAAATTCCCGTTTCCGCCGGCCAGATCATCACCACCCGATGAGATTGGCTCGTTCCACTCCATGATCTCCAGGGCCTCAGAGGTGTTCCAGCTCGTCCCGGAGGAGAAGAAGAAAGAGGGTTTCCTTTACCAGCGCCGGGAGGCGAAGAGGAAGACCGTGTTGTCGATCCCGTTATTGGATGACATTTGGGAGGAGGGGTTGGCCCGCATGAAGAATCCTTTCTTCGGCTCCGGTGAAGAGGGATCACTTCGAGAAGAAATACAGAGTGACGGACTCTGCCCCCAAGTACTTACGTTCCCAGCCATCTCCAGACTCTGTGGTTTCGGCAGTGGCCAAGAAGAAGTCTTCGGGCTCATCCTTGTTGGCGCCCCCCCTGGACGGGGAGGGGAAGAAGTTGGATGCCATGGGGCGAAGAGTGATCACATCGGCGGCGATGACCATCAAGTGCGCTAACACCCTCGCCATCGTGGCGCGTTATGACAGGGAACTTTGGTTCATGATGGCCCCCCTCCTCGACTTCCTTCCCGACGACAAGAGGGCTGAATCGTTGGAGATTCTACAGGAAGGCGAGGTAGCTTCGGACCACGCCATTACAGTGGCCACAGACATTGCCGATATGGGATTCCGTCAAATGGGCAACAACGTTTGCCTTTGTCGGCGTGGCTGGCTGAGGGCCACTAATTTCGATCAGGATGGTCAGTCGAGGGTGTTGGACATGCCCTTCGACGGGGGCAATTTGTTTGGAAAGACTGTGGACGAGTCTCTCCAGGCCATCAAAGCAGACACTGAGACAGCTCGTGTTTTAGGCACGCTTCAATGACAGCTGTCCTTTCAGACTTCTCGAGGGAAATCCCAAAGTTCCTCTAAAGGATTTGGAGGAGGCACCTCGTCCTACCATCCGCCCCCCCCCTCCCCCACCCCTGCTAATCGGCCCACGAGACTAACAGCTGCAGCGCCAAGTCTGGAGGTTGACATCGTCGCCAAGGCCCCCAAGGCGGCGCTTCGATGTCGAAACAAGATTGAACCGGCCTTGGAGTCAGGGCCCCACCCATGCACCCCGGTGAGAGTGTGGCTGGTGAACTTCATCAGCGTGTGGAAGAACATCTCCACCAACCGTTAGGTGCTGGATGCTCTCGCCCACGGACACACTCGAGTTCCAACGGAAGTGTCCACAGATTCCACCAGTGGCCTGCCAGGAAAACCACGTCCTTCAGCTGCTGCTGGAGGTACGGGCCATGTTAAGAAAGGGGGCCATCGAGCTCATCCCAAAGAGGCTCTGGGACTCCGGAGTTTACTCTCGTTATTTCCTCGTTAGAAAGAAGACCGGCAGTTGGAGGCCCATTCTGGACCTCTGCCATCTGAACAAGTACATCAAGTCCCAAAAGTTTCGAATGGTAACACTTCAGCACGTGCTAGGACAGTTGGAAGAGGGGAATTTTCTATCGTCGCTGGACTTGGAAGATACCTATTTTCACATCCCCATACACAAGTGACACCGCAAGTACCTACGCTTCGCGGTTCAAGGACAACATTACCAGTTCAAGGCCCTTCCTTTCAGGTTGAAGTCAGTGACAGAAGTGTTCACCAAGTGCCTGGCCCCGGTGGCACTGCAGCTCCGTTTACGAGGGATCCACATGTACCCGTACCTGGATGACTGGCTCATCCGGGTGAACTCAAAGGACATCGCCGTCGACCACACAACAAAGACAGTCCAACTCCTGAAAGACCTCGGGTTCTCGATAAACTTTGCAAGTCCTGCTCGACTCCATCCCAGGACGCACTGTTTCTGGGAGCCCGACTCAACACAGTGTCGTGCCTGGCATCTCAGTCAGAAGAGAGGATCGCAGCCATCTTGGGACAAGGTACAATGGCTGTTGGCCCTGAAGGTCGCAAAGGTGAGGTCCATCAAGTCCCTACTCCGCATGATGTCGTCGTGCATATGCCTCATTCGGCTATGCAGGCTGCGTATGAGTCCGCTGCAGGAGTTCCTCGATGCCCGTTGGATACAAGTGGCGAGGAGCTTCGAGGACAACACCACACTCGACGAGAATTTCCGTCGAGCGATACGGTGGTGGGGAGTGCGTGCGCATCTGTCCACAGGCATGGATTTCCAGACCCCACCTCATCAGGTGATGGTCACGATGGACGCCTCCCTGGAAGGATGGGGAGCGCACTTTGGAAGTCTTCATTCAAAAGGCTTGTTGCTACCAGAAGCGAAGTTGTTGCACATTGTGGGAGCTGCGGGCAGTGTTTTGGGCCCTTAAATTCTTCCTTCTGTCCCTCAAGGGCAAAGTGGTACGGGTCTTCACAGACAACACCACCACGATGTTCTAAATCCGGAAGCATGGGGGGGGGACCAGATCCCCGGCGCTCTCCAAAGAGGCGCAGGACCTTTGGCACTGGGCCGAAGCCCACGGGATGTTCCTCAACCCGTTTCCTCTAGCACGAGTGAAGAACACCATTGCCGTCTCTCTCGGCAGGGAGCTACAGTTTTGCCACGAGTGGGAACTGTGGCAGGACCAAGTGGATCATCTGTCCGCAGGTGGGGCAATCCCCAGATCGATCGGTTTGCGATGGCGACTAACACCAAGTGCCGGAGGTTCGCCAGCAGTTTTTCCCCAGCCGGGGAGCATTGGGGATGTATTCTCTTTCCCCTGGGACAGCCTGTTTCTGTTTGCGTTCCCTCCGTTGCTGTTGCTTCTTCGACTAGTCAATCAACTCAGATGGTCCCGGTGCCGGATGATCCTCGTCGCACCAGCGTGGGCAAGAACAATATGGTACCTGGACCTTCTGGACATGTCAGAATCCCTTCCAGTCAAGCTTCCGGCGGTTGCAGATCTTCTCGCCTGGGAAGCAGGTGCGATTCTGCACCAGAACCTAGAATCGCTGAACCTGAAGGCCTGGCTCCAGCAGCACTAGAGTTTGGGGGCTACAATCTCCCAGCGGATTGTAAAGAGGTGCTCGCCAAGGCCAGAGCGTCATCTACTCTCAAATGCTACTGGCACAAGTGGAAGAGGTTCGCCGTTTGGTGCCATACCTAGAAGATCGACCCTCTACGAGTCACTTCTCTGCAGGTGCTTCTGTATTTGTTGTCATTGGCCAAGGTAGGACTGGCCCATGCTTCCATCAAGGTTCATTTGGCGGCTATTTCCCGCTATACCACATCTCCTGGACGATCATCCTTATGGTCGCATCGTTTGGTCAAGGAGTTTGTCAAAGGGCTAGTTCGCTTGTTCCTGCCGGTGAAGGCTCCGGGCCCGGCATGGGAGCTTAATGTTGTGCTTATTAGGCTCATGGGTCCCCGGTTCGAGCGTATGCATTCGGCGCCACTGAAGTTTTTGTTGTGGAAAACAGATTTTCTTGTGGCCATCGCCTCCGCACGATGAGTGGGAGAGATCCAGGCCCTCTCTTGTAAACCACCTTATTTGACATTCCACGAGGGTGGTGGTGCGGACACACCCCTCCTTCATGCCCAAGATGCCGTCTGACTTTCATCTAAACAAGCCCTTGGTGTCAACTGTATTCTTCCCGACACCTTGGTCGCTGGCTGAGAGGACTTATCACATATATGCACAGGTTGATGTATTCCATGTAGAAATGACCCACTCTCTGTAACACCGGGATAAGAGACAACACTGTGGAAAACAAGAACCCCCCTGTGGACCCTGTGCGCCTGCGCCAGTAAACGGCTGCAGAAACCCCGGCCCCCCAGGGAAACCCTCTGGGGGGGAAAAAACCCTGGTCTTCAATAGGATGGGGAGACGTCTAGATGGAATCAGGAATGGAGAATACTTCTTTCGCTCTAGGAATCAGCCGGTGTTATGGTTGGTAAGGGGTTGCTCTGGTGATGAGCAAGAAAGCAGGTAAGGTTTAGCAGGTGTGAGCACGGAGAGAAGTCTAGATTACCAGAATAGATTAGTAAGTACAGGCACCTATGCAGAGCACACTGTAGTGGGAGTTTACCCGGAAACTGCAGTATTCTTGTTACCGGAGGGCAGGGGGCATGTAACGCCTAAGTTAACAGATAGGTTTAGAGAAAGTCAAGGAAAGAGTAGATACAAGCATGTAATGAAAAGAAAACCCATTCTTCCTAAATCTGATACCCTGTGAGGCGACAGCTGAGGTCTGATGCAGGAGGAGTCTTTCTTTTCAGCCCACTCGGAACTATTAGGGCAGAGCGTGTGCGAAAAGCTGCTCATATGCATACAAAACTTGCGATGGTCTGAGGAAACAGATCTAAAAATAGAATGAAATGAGTAAAGGCGTCTGCCTGGAGTACAAGGATTTAAATAAGGGATTCGCTATGCCAACTACCTTCTCTGCGAGAACCAGGAAGTCTTGCGTAGCAGGCTCTGGCGGAGCCCGAAAGTGTAAGTAGCCACAGAGTTCTGAGGACAGAAGAGAAAAGAGATTAACTGGTGCGTAAGAGCAATAAGGAAGTTAGTAAGGATAGTATCGAACTCACAGAGCGTTCACTATTAGGAACAGCAACGCAGCGTCTTACGGGATTCACTGGCTGAAGTCTTCTCCGAAGGGGGAGGCGAAGCCAGGTAGTCACATGGCTCTTGGTAGACTGCAACATTGCAGACACCAGCAGGCACCATGTTGGATGGAGGAACTTGAATACAAGTAATGCGCTTTCACCGGTGCTACAGAGGCCAACAGAAGTGGTGCCGCATGACAGGACTTTGCACTCGCTGGATGTGGCTAGAGCGCTGGAATTCTATGTGGACCGCACAAAGAGTTTTCGGAAGACGTCACAACTTTGTGTGAACTTTGGCCCTGTGAACCATGGGAAGACCCTCCCCAAGGCTTCCATTTCCAGGTGGCTCTCCATCTGCATCAATCATTGTCAATGGTTGGCAAACCAACCATTGCCTGGCTGTCCGAGAGCCCACTCGACCAGAGCGATCGCAGCAACTACGGCGTTCCTGTCTGGAGTGCCCCTGCTTGACATCTACAGGGCTGCTATGTGGAGGTCAACTCACACCTTCACAAAATTTGACTGGGATTCCAGGGAGGAGTCCAGAGTCGGCCAAGCAGTGCTGCGCAACCTGTTCGCTTGATGGTGAGCCTAGTGAAGAGTTAAGAGATGCTTACTGTTGAGATGCTTAAAGTTGAGCTTTGCCACCTTCCGTGGTTGTGCATGTGTGCACTGCTATGTATTCTTTATACTCCTACCTCCTGGGTAGGTGGTACCGCTGCCGGGGCAACAGGTGCCATAGTTGTAACTGTCAGGCAGGATGTGGCACCGGAGGGCAGATCTCCCTAAAAAGACCTTTAAAGTACTCCCTCATGAAGTCAGAGTTCATAAGACTTTGAACCTTCCCAAAAAAGGCATCCTCTGCCAAAGTTTTAGGCACTGGAGTGGGCAGAGGCCGCTCATGAGGGGCATTCCCCCATGAACATAATGAAGAAGGCTGCCAAGAAGGGCCGCCACCAACCGGGTCTACATAGACCAACGGGGCAGAAGCAGGAGGAAGCGAGACCGTATGCGGTAGTGGCATACAAGCGCGCCAGTCATAAGAGGGGCGGAACGGATTCACACTGTCCCGTGGAAAAGGTTGTCCGCCAAACAAAAGGTTCCCAGCACCCGCCGTCGACAGCGTGGGTGTGAGGGAAGAATCCAAAATGGTCGCCGTAGACCACATGGGAAGGCCCGCCAATTTGTTAACATCTGAGGAGAACTGCGTCACGTGTGGATGGAGCAGGCATCTCCACAGACTGGTCAGGGCACTTGATCGAAACTTTAGCCTTGACACAGGTATCCTCGGCAGAGCCGGTACTATGGGGTCTCGGATGTTTACTGGACATCCTGACATGGCCCCTTGAATTAGCCTCCAAGAGAGGAACATTGGCAACGCCAGTAACGGTCAGAGACCTCTCCCTTTGCCCCCTCAACAGAACCGGTATCACCGCAAGCGCAGGAATGTTGAGGAATCCACCTCACAGACAAGACCCTAACAGGTCTCTCAGTTCTGTCGGTACACACCTTAGCCTCAAAGAGAGGAACCTCGAAACAGAGTCCAGTCTGAACAGCTCCCCCAAAAGGGGCCTCGAACCGTAGTTCGGTACAGAAAGCCTCAACGGAGGTCTCAGGGCGCACCCCGGTGTCTCTATGGTAAGCTCCAAACAAGGAGACCTCGTAGCGAACTTCGGTACCCAAAGCCTCAGCACGACTGGGCTGACTATTAGCACCTGATTGGTAAACCTCGGATCGTAACCCGGTGTCGGCAGGCCCCTCGCGGGACCCATCGGAGAAAACCCTGGTACGCCTATTAGGCCTGCGAGGCACCTCAGAGGAAACCCTGGTAGCAGAGCTCTTGAAGCCCCTCCCAGACCTGGAGGACCCGGGAAGGAGTCCCCAAGGAACTTACCGGGCGTCTCTTCTTTTTCGTCGGTTAAGAGTTGAAAATGCAGTGGAGGAATGCGCTGGAAGACTTCCTCCCACCGACGAAGACAACGCTGAAGTGCCCGGACCGAAAGGAAGTCGCAGTAGAAACACGAGTCCCAACGGTGATCCGGTCCCAGACACTCCAAACAGAGAGAATGGGGATCTGCCCTAGCGAAACGACATTCGCAAGAGGAACAAGAGACAAATCGCAAATGATCCGGCATAGACAGAGGACTACGCGACCGCAGAACCGGAGCAGGAGAGAAGGACAACGGGAAAGAAGAAAAATGTCTTTCCGGTGATGCAAGTGTGTCCAGCCCCGACCGCGCGGAGAAAAGGAATGGTGGGGTTACGGCCGCGTGCGGTACCCCACGTAAAAAGAGGACGCATTTTTCAATTTGATGCTTTTTTACAAAAGTGCTCCGGTCCTGTCCGAAAGGACGGAATGTCCCAAAACTATGGAGGAAAGGGGACTATGGACTCGGCGTAAGGTAGTCACTACAGTGAGTAACTTTGTTATTCATGATCATGTGACTTACCTGTAACTGTTGTTCTCCAGCATGGGTCTGGCATGGATTCACATGCAAACCCTCCCGCCTACCCCTCTGCGGCTCTTCTCTTGGTCCTATTGCCACTTTACATGCTACCAAATCTGAAGAGGGCAGACATTGGCTGGGGGCAGTATGACCAGAGACCAGTGATTGGTTGTTAGGAGAAAGACAGTTCAGAAGTGAAACTGAAACTGATTTCTTTTTTACAGAGGATTCCCAGCCTGACAACGGCGAATATTCATGAGCATGTGAATTCATGCCAGACCCATGCGGGAGAACAACAGTTAGAGGTAAGTAACTTGTTCCTTATTCTAGGCCTTTTACACCACTGAAAAATGAAACTAACAGGTCATATTTTCACCAAATACTTTTATGATATAAATGTACATTCACAATTGGTTCATATGTGCATTAAAATAATGTATTCAGCAAGCAGGTAAGTAAATGAAATGCCAGGTAATGATGGAACCAGATCGCAAGTTAATTCCCTAACTTAAGCTGTCCAAATCCTAAAAATATTGGGGCCTTGTGCCCAAACGTCACAGAGTGAAGTCTCTAAGTTATAATATACTTGTGTTGGATCAAAATACTCCAACAATTTTACTAACATAAGTAAAGTTATTTTGTATTTCAGGAGTTACTGCCCAGGTTCGATGACCAAAATGCAGTGGAATAGAAGCTTGGCAGACCAAGGGACTTACTCCCAGTGTTCTCCTATGGCGAACAGGGGGGGGAACAGATTCACTTCGTTTACTTACCCCATTACTTCTATTTTCCCAGTTATCTTTGTGGATCTTCTGGGGGTAGCTGGAGATCGGATTTCCCACCATTGGTTCTACTGAGGGGTACCTAGAAGTTGCGGGTGCGAGTATTCTTCTGGTCAGATACAGCAGCAAGATGCAACCTCTGGCAATAAAGTAATGCAAGGTTCACCGATGCAGGCCTCTTCAGGACACGTCACAGAACGTGAAAAGGTGATTTCCAGCGACGGTCTACGCAAACCGGCAATGGCAAGAGTCCTTCCAGTCACGGTCACAGATGCTTCTCTAGGGCAGAATCCCTTCATGCTGGTGTACTGAAATCCGGAGGCAAGGCGACTTGTGGCACAAGCTGGCAACTACCAAAGCTCCTGGTGCAACCATGCAACGGCCATGGCGAGGTAGCCCCAGAGAGAGCTGATCAGTCCACCGGTGGTCCAGGGACCATTCTGAAAGCTCAGGACGGATGGATCCTCGAAAAGGCATCGAGATTAGTTGGTCCCACTAGTCCAAGGGCTGAAGCACTGCTCAGGGTCTTCAGAGATCAGGTAGCCCAACGGGGCTGCACCGGGCCAGACAAAGGAAGGGATGCCAGGCCTCTTCAGGAGTTGTCTTCGATTCTTCAGTCAGCTGTTTTTCTGCAAGGGATTCCTGGCTCCAAAGCTGATCTGAACAAATGGCTGCAGGATCCCTCTTCTTATCCAAAATCCAAGCTGGAAGCAATTCCAAGCCCACCAAAGTTAGTATCTGCACCCTTCAAACAGAACAGCCAGTAGTACACTCGGGGACAACTACGGGTTTCATTCTTGCCCCACACCCCCAAAACCTTCTGGCACCATGGATGTGGCGGGGAACCAGGCAGCCACCCTCTTCTTGGGCAACATACACACAAAGGCATCACTAGCCCATGAAAGCATCAGCTTTCTCGGGCAAGTGCATGACCATATAAGAGATTTTCTGACCTGGCAAGGCAGGAAGAAGGCCAAACAATATGGCCAAAGAACAAGCGCAAATCTCATGGCATGCCCGTTTTAGGACACTAACTAAGTTTAGTAGCCAGAGAGGAAAACGCGAATGTGCACTCTAAGAATAATGCAAAAATTGTAAAAATATAAAAGCTGCCACCGGCTAGTCTTTAGGCACCGATGAAAGTAACCAAAAATCCCAAGTATAAAAAGCTAGGGTGGGTGATACAAAAGTATACCCATTGCACTGCATTGTAAGATGTTGTGTGCAGTGTTAAAAATGAACAACATGTAAAAGGGAAACATAGTTCTCAGTACTGATAGCCCGAAGGACTGAACAGTTTCGCCATAACAAATTAGCAAAAGGCAAGCAAAGCCAAAAAAGCAGAAGTGGTTCAAAAACTGAGCATAAAGAAAGTGGGTTGATATAAACTATGGAGGGAAAGTTGCAAAAGGAGAAATCGTTCCTAACACTCAGTCACCAGCTACTTGTATTTTGGCAACTCCATCAGCCTCTCTTCACCACTGCTCCACGGGAAGGGCTATTAATCTGTCCCCCAAGCACCTTTGTCTAAACCTGTGTTCCTGATTTGACCAGGGGCATGCGACTGCAACTGTTCAATTTCTCTGGCCTAACAGCAGCCAATCTGCTCACTGTGGAGTCTCTTCCCAGCTCTGCCCAACATTCCTGCATCTCCTGCCACAGGGTTATAGAGATCTCCACAGACAGTCTTCTTGCACTAGCCACCATGAAGGCTAGGATGGTTATGGTGGAACAGAGGTCTTGGACATCTCCAAAACACACTACGGCAGGGCAGGGAATGGCCTACCTCCACCGTGCAAGAAATGAAGTACATTTACTGTTACTGCTACTTTATCCTTTGGGTTAATCAGGGGATTACAAGTGTTGGTACAGCAGTGTTAATTCCCATTTTCAGAGTCCATAGAACTCCATGGGGATTCATTCTGCTGAGATTTGGCCTTAAAATGGTGGATATACTGCAAGCCTAGTGCTAGAGCAAAATCCTCCACTTCAAGGCCAAACCTATAATTTAAAGGTGCAGTCGAAACAGCAGTAATTCCCTTACTGTTAGTAAAGTGGAAGTAACAGAGTTAACAAACTTTTTTTAAAATGTATTTTTTACCAGCACTGCCAAACTCACAATGAGGGACTGTGTATCCTCTGTAGTGACTATTGTCTCATTGTCCCCTTTCCTGCACACAACCATCCATCCGTGCTAAGTACCATATCCAACATTCATACGCTGGTAAAAGGGTTGGCAGTTGGGGCCAGCAGCATGCATGCAGGAGGCATTGCAATGTATGCACCCACCACAGTTTTGATTTGAATGCTGCTTCACATCCTGCTGCGATACCTTCTCTTTCCCAGGGACCAAGAACTCCTCATTCCTGTGGCATTGTTTAGGTGAGTAAAACTATTGTATTATTTTTAAATCCATACAATTTAGTATTTAGTAATTCATTAACATTAAACTGTTAATTCCTCTTTGGATTTGGCAATGATATGAGAACTCCTTCCTAGCACTGCTCAGCTGGTACCAAACATGTCTATGGAGCTTTGTTGACATAAGGAATTGGCTCCTATGCACCTCTCTGCTATTTTAGTGTGAGTATTTTTACTCAGTTATTTTTCCAAAACTAAAAGTGCCTGGGAGCTATCGAGGATGACATTCCATATGGGACTGTACACTAGGAGTACAGTAGTCCCTACTGTGAGTAACATTTTTTCACTTGGAGGAAAAACAAGATGAAATTATCCAGGTATTTGATATCAAGATGATGCCCATCATGTTGATTGGTGAAATGTATCCAGCTTTAAAACATTTTCTCATCTGAAAGGCATTTGGTTGTAAGCTGATCATAGAGCTTTATTTAACCTTAATAATATTTGCCAAAAGAAGGCCCCGGTATAACAACCTGTTGTGGTCCAGTTCTTGTTAATACACAATACATTTGAAAAACAACAATGAATATTGAACCTGTGTCATTAGGATCTGGAAGCAAGTATAACTTACTCACTTGGATAGGGTCACAAACAAACTACCATCTATGAAATCTGAAAAGGTATACACATATAAGGTACGCCAATCATCTTTCGTTCTTTTGTTCGATACATCTGTTATTACCGCACTGGCGAAAATGTCGCCTTTGAAATTGCTGATGAAATTTACAACGGACATGCAGCGATTTCATAGATGTTAAAGGCGGTTATGCAGAAACCACACGCGGTCAATCGGAAACATTAAATCATAATTAAAAAAATCACAGCAAAGATTGAAATTGAAATAAATGTGAAATGTACCATGTGCAGCAGGACAGGAAATTAAGGTTTTAGATTATGTGTGGAAGGGTAATACTTTATATATCTTTGTTTGCCGTGCCCACACTCAACAGAATAATAAGAAAATACTGTGAGAATATGCAAACATTGGAAAGGTGGGTTATGCGAGCCTGGCTAAACTAAAGAAAAAAAAAATGAAAATGAGTCGTTGCTAGGAAAACCAACTATTCACAGAAAACAGTCAGATCAGGAGTTGAGGTGATTAGAAGAAAAGTAAATAAGTATTGTAAAAACAGAACAATAGTATTTTGAGTGAGAATAAAGAATGTTGATGGATAAAGGGTAAGTTCTTTTTTTGAGTATGACAAAAAAGTAGTAGTGTAGACAAATAACTAGATAACATTTTTTATTTGGTTTTAAATATATTTTTTTATTACGCTAGGTGAATGTGGAAAAATGGAGAGAGCCACACACGTTTTCTCAAACAAAGGCAATAAACGGCGGAGCCTACAGGGTTATATTTATTCCAAGGAAAAAAGTTTTGTAACACTATGGAAATGTACACAATATGCAATAAATAATTGTTGTGGACGTGCATGTACTGATAACAAATCTGAAAGTATAAAGTATGTTAGGGAGCATAACCACAAACCCAATATTGGTGAAATAGAGATGTGAGAGCATACATGAAATGAAAACTAAATCAGAGCAATTGACAAGTGGTCAGGTGGTAAGACAGGTACCGAGTGAACTGCTGCAACATCTTGCGGGAGAAATGCCTAATGCCAGAGCACTGAAAAGAAGACTTCTATACAGAAAATCATTAAAGGAAAATCTACCAAAAATACCCAAATGTATAGAGGAAGTAAAATTACCGGCACAATTTACAGTAACAAGCAATGGAGAGCGATCTTCGCTTACAGATGGTGTGACTGAGCAAGAAGAATTTTACATATTTTCAACAAGCCAAAAACCTAGAAAGATTAGCAAAAAGCAACCATTTGTTAATGGACAGAACTTTCAAAAGTTGTCCAAGGCCTTTTGCTCAGCTTTATATAGAATACATGGCCGGGTTGGTAGTGACTTCTTCCCGTTAGTATATATTTTGATGAGCAACCGATTGGAAAGATGTTATCTTGAAATTTTCAAAAGAATTAAAGAAAAACGAATGCAACAGGTTTTGAATACAGTTCGATGCGGTATGGACTATGAGTTAGCGGCAATAAAAGCCTTACAGGAAATGTTCCCAAACATCTAAATCCAAGGTTGCTTCTTTCATTACATCAAAAATTTGTGGAAGAATATCCAAAAGCATGGATTACAATCCAAATATACATCTGACAGTGAATTTCAGTTCCAAATAAAAGAATTGTGTGCATTAGCATATGTTCCAAAGGATGCAGTAATCAGCAGTTACAAAGAAATAATTTCAGGGGAATGCTATAAGGAAAACGAAGAAACAATTGCTAATTTTCTGAATTACTTCGAAGAAACCAGTTGGGAAAGCATGCAAGGTATCGAAGACGTCAGCCAAGAATCTCGATAAACTTTTGGAATTGCTATGAAGCAATAATAACAGAGGCACCAAAAACAAACGATAAGCTTGAGGGGTGGCATCACAGCCTAAATGTGGCAATTGGGAGAGGAAAACCAACTTTATGGAAATTCTTGAAATCCTTAAAAATTGAAGAAAGCGTCCAAGAAATCAAAATGGTGCAGCACATGAGTGGCAACCGACTCAAACAAAAACTAAAACGGAACAAAAAGATAATGGAAATAGTGGAGAGGTTTTCGCGAATGAATATCAGAGACTACATTTCTAGTCTTACATTTAATGTGGCGTTCATGATTCAATGAAAGGGGACAATTATTATTGTTTTAAGCACTAAATATTTGTAAAATAGTACGACTAGTTCTGAAGCTATATTAAGGTGTTCACATGTGATATAGTATATATTTGAGAAAAGTTTAAAATAGCTGGAAAAATGTTTGCAAAAGTATACAAATATTAAAAGACTCATGATTTATCCGTTCCAGTTATTGTCGAAAAAGATTAAAATGAAATAAATACTTCCTTTTATCAATCCGCATTGTACATAGAATGAATAAGTGATGTGTTTGCCCTACCACGTTGTACATAAAAATGACAGGCAGCTCGCTTGCATTGTTCCTCAGAGGGGTCGCAGTTGACATTAAAGGGCTGATTCATGGAATTATTTGCGCCGGAAAACGGGGATTTGTGCGCCATTCTGCCTGCAAATCCCTTGGGGATTTGCCGGCAGAATGACGCACAAATCCCCATTTTCTGGTGCAAATAATCCATGAATCAGCCCCTAAATCGAAAATATGTTCAATTCATTTAACGCAGTAACGGGATGGTCGCAGAAATGGAGGCAAGATTTTGGTATTCCGTTTGAAAGATGAAAGTGGGAAAATCCTTGTTGAGAAAGGAGGTACATTCCAGCTTCATTTACAAGAATGCACTTTGAGATGTAGAGTGGAGGAATGTACTGAAAGGGGCTTATTTTATTGTATCCACTTAAAGGGGCTGTTAAAATATAGGGTTAGTGATGTACAGTGGGAAGTATCTCATGCTTATTTGTGCAACACCACATTCTTGTGAGCTGGTTTTCAATTTATTTTCTCTACTACATGTTCTGTTTTGCATTACTGAAATGATTGGTATTACATTTACATTGTTAATTGCAATTTACTGTATGCATCGGAGCACTGTCGCACATTGATGACTTGTGTTTATTAAAACTTTCAGTCCTAAGGTGAAGATGGTTAAAGCATTTTGAACTTTCTCTTTGCTCTGCCAGATTCCAGAAACTTCTGGGTCAGAAATCTATATTCTGAATACTCAAGAGTTCTCTCAGGTAAACAAAAGTAATTTGAAGATCTTTTTTTCTGAGAGAACATCTAGGGGAGCACACCTTCTGTTCTGTTAAGTGTGTATTGGTTTTTTTTGTTTTTATCGAATGGCAGTCGTTTTGTGGATGGTCCTTTTTCCAACTAGTAATTGGCTGCATGACGGGCCAGGATTTTTACATGTGCTATATTACTTATAGTCATGGAACGTTGCTTTTAATTTGACGCACAAATGAATATCAGTTTACAAAAATCTCTAACTTTTTTTAGGAGAGGGAATCGCTACAGAAACAGTTGGATGAGGCTAACCGAGAGGCACACAAGTATCGACAGCAGCTTTTAAAGAAAGAGCAGGAAGCTGAGGCATACAGACAGAAACTTGCGGCCATGACCCGCCTTCAAACTAATCAAGAAGCTCTTTAATCTGCACAAACACACATGAACTTTTTATATTTTTCAATACAATCTTGAACTGTGCACTTGATGGCAATTTACCTGGTGTTGCAAGATACAAAAGAGCGACTACATGTGGAGAAGTGGACTCAAACCATGAACTCTGAAGAATCTCTTGTAACCGAGAAGGCTATTACCATTATTGGTGGAAACTATTTAAAATCAAATGCTGTACATAGTCATCTTTTTTTACTGTTAAAGAAATGAATAATGATTTTGCAAGGACAGCAAACCTCTTACTGGAAGCCAACATTTTTGTCAAATAATTTTTTAAGAATTTGAGGGAAGCACTCCGTAAATGGATCCAGATTACAATCAATATTTACTTAACAAAAGATATTTTTCTTTTATCCCTGCAACAACAAGACGTTCTTTCGAAGAGACCATTTCCCATCGGGAATGTTTTTGCAGAATCCATCACGTCATTGGAATAGTTTTCTAAAAAATATTTTTTTATATTTCCTCAACTTCAGATATATCCATGTAGATTTCAGTGTTGATGAAACTACTATTTTTAAAAACTCTTCTATTTGTACATAGGCTGCATTTCATTTTTTATTTTATTTTGACACACTGCATAATATTTCCACTTTCAGGAATACCCTGAACACATTTTCCTAAAGGTCCTTTGAAGAAAACTACCCATAGGTTTTATTGTGACTGGTGTATATCTTGAAGGAAACCGATTCTTAAACCTATAAATGCAATTACTGCACATTTAAATGCATTGGACAATATAGTAAACAATGTTTTTTTTTTATCATGACCTCTACAGTCAGTCAATCTTGAACATGTGTTTTGGAAATCTTTACACAGATGAGTTATCCTAATATACTTTTGAAACAATAGGCCCCTAGTACAGAATTCTATTGAAAGAGGTTTTTGGAAGGTGTCTGAAAGGGAGGTTACATCTCGGACAAAGGTTTGGAAACTCTCTGGAAGGTTTTATACATTAGTTAAGCTTTGTGTCTCAAAGCATGGGTATGGTTTACCAATGACACAAACTTACCAGACCCACTTTAGTCAGTGCAATGACTGTCACATTATCAACCATTTCCATGTTTTTTTCTAGCAGCATTGCGTCCGTATGCATGTTGTACTTTCCTTTGTCTTGCCATGTTATATTGTTCTCAACGTTGCTTTACAAAATCCTGACCCCCAAATATAAATCAAAAACGTTTATATTGCCTCTAAACCATTGCCTGGTCCTTGTTTGTACTTTTTTTTATTTCAATATTTAAATATTGTTCAGTATGAGTTTTGCCATTCCCTCCCTTCCCTCCCCCAGTGCCCATACCTTCTCATTTGTACATAATTGTACCCAGTATTACCAAAAAGGAGTGGGCCATGTATCTATAACCAAACTTACCTGTAAGATTGGATGTCGGCATGTCACTGTTGCCAAGGTTCTGTTGTGCAGCCCTGACGGTATATTCAAAAAATAAAAGTGCTCTCCAAATTAATTCTGGTACTGTTTGTCCTTTTGCCAAATCCGACAATACCCACTGTGTATTTTTACCTCTGGGGAGACCTAGACTGGAAGAGTGACACTGGAGGATTCCAGAGATAAAAAAAGTAATTTTTGTTGTTTAATATCTGGTAAAGAGGAGCACGATTATCAATCATCTGTAAAATAATTGCATTATTGCACATAATTGTTTTAGGAATTCACTCCACAGAAACACTGCTAATGTGTAGGTCATTACAGATGATCATAATCGTAACCTCTAACAGTTCCCGACTAAAGAATATCGAGAAAATGATGGGCAACTCCCCTACGCTCGCCTCATGTTTGCCCACCTACAACCCACTAGTTAACTCTCCTTCAGGAAGAGGCCATGTGCGTATGCCACTTGGGGTGTGGTTTCTCTTCCTTCCTTTTCCCTATTCCCTCGCTTGCGATTGTACTCTTCCTTTGCTTACCACTTCAGGCAATCACAGATTGGGTCTCTGAGTTTTTTGCTGGGGGGAAAGGGGCCCGAGAACTGCTGACTGGTGGTTCTGGTCTTTGCCTGGGTGCTTCTTGGGGCGGTTGTATGGCCATGCTCCCACTGATTCTTGTACTGCCACCACTGGATAATGTTTTTTTTTTATAGCTCAGAATGCTTTCTTTTCCCTCTTTCTAGGTCAGTGTTCAATTCCATGCCCCTACAGCCCAGTAATTCTTTTATATAACTCGACTCGACCCCCTTGGGTTTATTTCATTTATTCTATGCTTCCATTCCTTATACTGCGGCTATCTTCCTTCCATTTTGTCCTTTGCCCTTCATGGTGCACCGGTTTCTCGGACAGGTTTCCTGCGCTGTGGGACCATTAAGGTAATGACTGCCACAGTATGGAGACTTGATAGCATGACATTGGATCATAAGCATGGTGCACTCTCAATCGCGCACAATAACACTCGCCTCTCGCACGTCCTGTTATAGGAATAGGCTGACTTGTTGAGTTTGGCTTGTGAGTCACAGAATTATCGTCAAATTTACCTGCGGTACCTTAAAACTACTTTGAAGGTATTAAAACCTATATATCCCAATCGTGCACTCCAATCACACACACCCAACAAACTGCCTTGGAATCCCAGACTATGTTATTTCAACACATTATGTTTCTGCATCGCCTCTCCGTAGAAGATAGTCCATATACAGTGAACTAAAATACATGCCTACTAATACTCAGCATTTCTCTGTGCTGAACTCCTTCACTGCTTTCTCGTGTTCTTACTTCACTGTTGCTCATGCTCTCCTTTCCCAGCAGACTGAGGTCTGGTTTCCCCAGGCAGAGGAACGATACACCACGTGATTTTGCACAGTACAAAAGCAAAGTAATGTTACATAGCTAGAGCAGTGCACTGGTGATGTGTAATTCTCTAAGGGAGCAATTAATACCGAAAAGCAATAACAGACGTGTGTGCATCTGTGGTTTTTCCCAAGACTTCTGCCACATATTTTCTTTGGAAATGAAAAACACCTTTTCTTGTTTGAACAGGTTCTTGTCAGTAAATAGTTTGGTCGGGAAGTAAAGGAAACCAATTTGAAGCGTTGCTGATTAGAGCAAAAACTGTTCTTCTCTTGAAGCAATATTTACTAACCATAAATTGCATTATGTATCTGGCCTAATCAGAAACGTCCCTCGCGTGTTGTTTTATCAGTGAATGAAAGACTCTGCCAAGCAAACCAGTATACTAGATCTAACTGAATGCCGCACGTAATGCTTGAGAACAATTAACTGTAAAATGCAATGCTAAAGACATACATTGCAAATACATTTTTATGTGCTTTGAATCAGCCCTCCCGTAAGCTAGTTTCAGTACAGCACTTTGTCCTTGAGTGTACCAGTTCACATGTTTAAATGTCAAACCCACCAAATTACATCCAGTAGAGTACTTCTAGATGGGAGGATCAGACATTCTCTGCGCTTTGTCCTTTTGCCCCAGAAAGCTTATTCTTTACTGAGTTTTCTGTGTAGATTATGAACATGTGCTGTCTGATTAAAACAAAAATGGGCCGACTAAAGTGTTATGTTTCCATGGTCTACACAGTTAAATCGCAAAGACCATTATATAATGGTCGAATTTCCCATTTCTTTCTTAACCCATAGATTTTTTTTTGGTTTCAAAAGAATCGACTGAAATCTATATACTTTACCCAAACAAACTTAAGTTGAAGGTACATCCATGGTTGCAGTGGTTCAATAGTAACTATAAGTCTGCCACCACCACACACTGCTCATGTCACACGTTGTGCTTATTGATGTTATGTTAGCATGCGTTATACTGTGTCAAATCATCACTGTTATGGTTGCCTTGGGAATTGTAACTCCCTCAAATCTGTTCTTTGTTTTGCGCTTCAATCATGTCATCCATTTTAAATTTAAAAAATCAGTGATTTCATAACGTTTGCATTGCAGAAACCTGACAATAAATGTACTTTGCAAGGTTTTTTTCTCAATGGTACAAACTAAAATACCCAGAGTGGAAACGTTGCCCAGGTCATGGAAGGGGCACACAAAGTACACAATGTGCCCAAAATGGTATGGCCTGCTTCCATGCCCACTGCATCTGGTGCATCACTGTCAGCTCTGCCACAGGCCAAGACACTCGGTGGGCCTCATTTCGAGTTTGGCTGTAAATCCGCTGAAATACCACCAAAATCGGTTACAGTTACTGCCACTTCGTCCCATGGGTTGACCATGGGATTACTAATGGTGGTAGGGTGGTGTTAACCCTCATAAATGGAGTCCATAGGACTGAATTAAGGGAGTTTTGGAAGAATTACCATCAGTTGAATGACTGAGTGGTAATTCCACACATTTTTTGAGGAAAAGTGGAGGATTTACCTATAGCATCAAGCTGGAGGTAAATCCTCCATGTTTTATAAAAAAAAACAGTGGAATTGCCACTTGTTAATTCCGCCGGTGGTAATTCCATTAAAAGTTGTAGTTTGGCATTGCGGGAAAAATTAAGGTAATTCTGTTGCCACCCAAAAAGTGGTGATAACGGAATTACCACCACTTTTTTCCCCTGCAGCGTGAAACTCGGACTGATGCCCAATGTTCCCACTGATCTTGGAACCTGGACTCCTCAAGGTGCACCTGTGCTCATGTCCTTTTGTTCTCTAGCAATTTGAAGCGTCCTCTATGTGCTAGATGGAATTACGAGTAATTGTCTTAGAGACCAAATAACTGGACAGACATAAGGTAGATGGTAAAATACTGCTTTAATCCCAATGAAAGAAAACGGGGAGATGTACAGCTATCAAAATGGATGCATGCATATTCACACTTCCTCTGGTTTGTACAGAGTTTATATACTTTTTCATATGTCATCCTACGTGGCATTTTGCAAAACCTACTAACAGAAGGGATTGGATTAGGGGAACACATCTACTTGTAGAATCATATACGTGTTAATATCTCATTGGCTTCCCCCTGCCTTTAGGACATGTCCCGAGCTACTTCTACACACGTAGTATACTGATTATAGCAGAGAATATGGCAACAGGTTGGTTACTGCAACATTGTTTGTAGAAATGTGTGGCTGGCTTTATGATTGGTTTGCAACCCCATCCAACCTTTGACTTTCAGCTTGTTTAGCAGCATGCAAGTGAAAACAAAACACAGGTGCTCGAGGTGCATCAATTCAGTTCTTGTTTTCCCAATTAGTCCATCGTATGTCATCGACCTGATCCTTAGCCAACACCTTTTGTTTGAAGTTGACCTCGTAGTCTACTCACTGTTCTGGAACATTGAGGGAGAATGAGCAGAATATTATCTCCATCTATGTTTTTAATGAATAGCCCTTGTTTTTGACTTCTGAGTCGCAAGTTAGGAGACCACGATTTTGTCAATTTCAGCCTCTTATTTGGGACTATTTGTTTTTATTAAACGGGGTGTCATTACCATATCTGGCCTTTAGAGACTTGCACACTCCACCTCACATAGGCTTTTGCCCTCGCGTTTGTTCAATACTTGGCACTTGCAAATGTCCTTGTTTCTCCTAATCTTAGCAGAAATAGGTCTTCAACTCCCTTTGTGCCTTTCACCCATCTCTCGAAAAAGCCCTCTTGATCCCAGGCCAAGGTACTCCCTTATTCCGCACATGATAACAACTTCATCAGTTCAATTTTGCAATTCTCAGCTCGTCTTTTGAGATAACAGGGTTGATTCCGTCATCCATTTTCTTTCAATGGCCAACCTAAACGTTGTGTATATATACCTCCTTTTTAGCAAGCTTTTATGTACCTTTTCTACTTTGCATTACAGCGTATTTAGAGTTATTGGTCAGCACATTATTTGATCTTTTTATATTCATGATTACTTCGTCTTTAGGCACATGTTTCTCTTAGTGCTTCAGTTACCTTGTCAGTTTTAAGTATGTTCATATCGTTTCGGCATAGGTTCATACATCTCCTTTATGACATCATTCTGTCATCTTCACACTTTACTTATAGTTCACCGCATTTTGACATGTTGGTAGTGGGCCCCCTTCCTGGTAGCATCCTTCTTCTGTTTCTATGTGAGGGTATAATCTGAATGGCTGCCTGAATGCATATCATCCTTCATATAATTTATGTGGTATAGGAATGTTGCATGGATTCATGCATGGGTTCCCAATTGTAGCTCTTCGCCCGCTACTCCAATAGGACGGTGGAGAGGGTGCATTAACCAGAGGAGAGGCATCCACCTGCTCCTCTACAATCCCCCCTATGGTCAAGTATTCAACAATACTCTTCTTCTTGCACAATTCCTGCTTCATCTTCTTCTATCATCTCATCATATTTTCTTTTCTTTGCGACCCATATTTTCATCACCCCCCTCAGGTGACCTGCATTTTGTATATGTTCATCCACACTCATTATCTTCATTCCAATCTCTTTCTTGGCTGTCTTCTGGCATTGTCCCAAGATGATCCTCTTGAGACAGAATCCTAGCAGTACTATCACTAGTATGGCAGCAAGTAATTTGAAAGCATTTGCCAACCAATATGGAATCCATGAAAGCAGATGAGAACCAATCGTCTCCTGCCATCTCATCAGCTTCCTCTTCCATCTTTGTATACAGGGTTGTTAACCTCTTTATTGCTTCTGTCAGGGTTCCATTTTCTCCATCATGGGATGGTATACACGTATAGCAAGCCGACCTGACCTTGGCACAAACACCCCCCCTCCATTGCTGTTATTAGATCCAGAACATACGTGTTTTGGAGGGTCATCAGCCTGATAACTCTCAATTCTTCTTTGATTGCATTGTTCGTCTGCAGCAATTTCCACCCAATGATTTGTAACTACTTGTCACTCACTGCTGCTTGGAGTCCTGGTGTGAATATGGATGTCATTATCATGGCATCTTAATGAATAATTTGAATTCATCAGGATTATCTTCATAAGACTTTAATTTTGATGAGAAATAGTTCTCTCTTTAGTCGACAAAGATGAAGTGATCTCTTCTTTCTTAGGCACTCATTCATTTTTGGAAACACCTCAATATGAAGGTCACTTTGGGGAATCACTAACGCTGGGATGTATACCATTACAATGGAGCACACTCCTCTCCAGTCTTTAGGCAGTTGCACCTAAGCTCTGGATCCACAAGCCCAATATTGATTCATTAGCACTGCAGTTCCTCCATTCGTTCCTGGCGCTTCGATTGTTTCTCCATAACCTTTATTCTTTCCAACATAGACCTTGCCATCATTCTTGAAGCAGGTTGTCGCATTCTTCACTTGCAATATATGCACTGGTCCTGCTTCGTTCTCAACCCAGATTATTAGATTTGCATGCTTGGCCCATGATTCTAGGCATTCATTATTCACCATTTGCACCTTGCGGATTGCTTCTTTCTTTAGTAGGTGTGCAGGGCATATTAGGCCATCTTCCCATTCAGTACTGGTTGCTACATGCCCATACACCAACAGCTGTGTATTTTCCCAGCATCCTCGCTCTCCTTATTTTTTTCAGTCATGTGTGAGCAATTATTCTCTTAATTTCAACAGTTTTTATTGGTTCTCCATACTGGGAAGGATACATGAGTTTTTTGCTTGTCCACCCCAATCCAGTCTCCATTCTCTTTGTCTTTATGTATGTGTCTTCATATGGAAAAAGTCTGTCTTGATTGCCATCTTAGAGTTGCCCCTTTTCCTTCGAATTGTCCTCTCGTGGTGCATACTGCTAGGTGGCTGAGACATTTTGCATCATGTGAAGGCATTTCTCTTGCAAAAAATGTTCTTGCCGTATTCATGGCATACGTATTAAGGAACAAACATAACAACTTTCTTCTGACGTTCTTTCTCCCGCCTCTTTCATGTGCTTATACCATAGGTTGTGTACTCGAGGTCCGGGTAACCTCTGACGGGCCCATGGGATCAGAACTCGACCCTGGAATACCTTAAGACAAGATAGCTGCACCTTGAGGAGGTTGGGGTGCAGGATTCACATACTCCAACACCGGTAAATAAGGATCACTCAATGATTCAGCACAGAGACTGTTAAGTTCATCAAGGTTTATTTCATGCCATTGCTGACACAGTGCACACCCAGCGTTGTGGTCAAGTTCCCGGACTCAACCACCCCTCAGCTCCTCACAGAGCTCACTTTTATAGCAAAATGAGAGGGAGCATTCTGCCCCCACCTTCCCTACACAGTCTAAGCAACCTCATCGTTAAACATTAGCTCACTGGGAAATTATTTTTTAATTCAACTAAACCTTCAAATTTAAATACGCCCTAGCATGCATGGCTGACTTTTCCTCCAGTGCTCTGCTCAATTATAGTTGATGCAGCTGGATTCTTCAGATAAGGTCCTCGACCAGGCCCAATTAAATGTCTGGTTACTGCCTATTCGTCAACGTTCTGACAGCATGCTACCCTTGAATGTTTCAACTTTAAAATTACCTCATCCTACACACTCTGCTCATTTTAGCCACATTTTCAGTTACATGCGTTTTCAGTAAACGCATTAGCCAGAACTATTTTGTGTCTGTGTACAGAAAATCTTATTGTCCATTCTGTGCCTTGCCACCTTACCACAACATGGTAGTGACATTTTCAACCTTATAAACACAATGCCCTTTTTGAATCCTAGTATATACTAACATTATGCATACCATTTTCACATAATTACAACACCAAATTAGTCCATACAAATTTCTCTGCTTAGGTTTAAGTGGGGGGGGGCTGCCCTCCACTTCAATCAGTTGTTCATTCAATATATCTTTAATTCAGGTCCTCCAGTACACTCCCTCGTCTCAAAAGTTCTTTGTAAAGCAACAACTTTGAACCATATCCAATGTCTATTCTCCTTAATATTTATCTAAAACATCTTAACACAATCTTATAATTTGGCACATACTAACGTATTGTTATTTAAAACAAACATGTGTATGTCATCTCCTCCCATGTAAGCCCCACTTCCTGCAATCATTTGCTTTTAAACTAACTGTATGCCTTAGACAATTCACAGCCATTGTGAGACTCGAGGTTTGGTCATGCTTTGAGGAAACCCATTAGCCCATTGTCTCTTCGTATGTCATACCTTGTCTGCAACTCCCACCCCAACAAAGTACAATCTCTCCTTGATCATCTTCTCCTGCCCATGCATATCGTTTTCCCTTTGTCCTTCCCTCTTTTCCACACTCTTTCCTTTTCCGTATCTTCCGTTTTACTCGTCTTTAGTTTGGCGTTAGTGGACCGTCTGCGTCCTGTCGCCTCTTCCTTTCCATTGTGCTGTTTTCACAGTTGGCCTCCCAGGTTCTTTTGATGCTTAGACCAGAAGTCCATTGTTTTTTCCTTTTCACAAGAAGTTCAATTTTTTCCAGAGTGTCTCTCTTTCAAGAGCGTTCATTGTTCAATGAGTCCACAAGAGGGGATATTTCAGCATGGGGACGCAGGGTTGGGGGAGTCTTTTTGCACACACAATTCAGCATCAGGCTTTCACTGTGTTCCTCTACGATCTCCCTCTTTCCTCATGTGGTTCAACGTTAATTTCCATACAGGCATACAGGTCCCTCGATGCATACCTGTAATATAAAACGGAATGAGTTTCCTTTGTAAAATAAACATGTCTCTTCTAGTTGACACATTTTCTACCAACCCATTTCCTTAACCCCTCTCTTTTTCGCATTTGCTCTTGTACCTTATTCCCTAGAAATTGCGAAACCTTCCCTCTTATTTGACACCCCTGCCTCCTAGACAAAGCTACATTTTCATTTGCATGTTGCCTTTATGTGGGTCATTTTCCCATTACAACCAAAATACCCCCCATTCCTAGCTCTGTGTCAGCTGGCTCGAACATGATATTTGTTTTCAATAACACAAAATACACCTTGTCCTTCATGGGACACATTTTTCCCCTTCCAGGTGCCACCTGCAACCCTAAGGAGATAAAACAATCAAAGACGTCTTCTTCTTTCCTGGTCTTCTAGGCACGTCTGTAGTAGATGACAGAACCGTCCTTGGGGATCCCCGTCGTCTGTAGAAAGTCAAAATAGAGACAAAAGTCATTCGGGTATTGGCAAGGGGTCAGGTTTTCTTCCCGACTTTAACCCCTTTTCCTGCTTTTCTGCTAACAAAAAATACTCTCTGGGTCATTCTCCTCTATTCGTTGGTGCACATAAACAACTATTTTCCAAACACCCCGCGGGATACTTAGTATCGGCTTGGTTCTTTGCCCAGCTTAGCTGCACATTCTTTCAGGTTAGCAGTACATTCTTGCTGGTTAACTGCACATACTTCCTCAGCTCAGCTGCCATTCTTCCTGTTCTGTTCTTGCCGTTAGTTGTCCATGGTCTATGCGTGTGCTTTGTGTTCATCCTACGGAAATAAAACAGAGGCGTTTTGCTGCACACTGTCCCTGTCTAACTTGATCTAGCCTACCCCTGTCTTGCACGACTATGACACCAGTTCTAACTACGTGCCTCCATTTTTATCGTTCCCATTAATGTTTGCCTCTTCTAATGCTTGCATACCTCTATCATAACAATCCTTTTGACATTATGAACATGAAAGTGATTACTCGCCTTCAATTTTAATACTGTTTTCTGTGGTTGTCTGAAATGGCCATGTTGTTATCTATTTTCTACTCTTTCCACACCAGTTGTACCTGTCTTGGGCAAACAGCTAACTTTTGAAGACATTGGGCCTCATTACGCAGTAGGCGGTAAGGGATTACCGGCACTGGTAAGGGCACCGGTAATCCCTTAGCACCCTATTCCGAGGTCCCTTCCTTTACCAGGCGTTATGACAGGGACCCGTTGAGGGACTTCAGAGCTAATATTATTAGCTCCATCTCCATTCCCATTGATCCCTATGAGGGCTCAATGGGAATGGGCAATGGTTCCCGGAATGGGGATTTACCTGGTCCTCCAAGGTTGGAATGACCAGGTAAGTCCCTATTTCGGGAACCCGGACCCGGAATGCGATAAGGCCTTAGCCATGGCGCTAACAGCCTACCGCGTAATGAGGCCCATTGTCTCTTACTACCTTTTTCCTGTTACTCAACTGGATCCTCTTACCTTTAGTGTAGATCAAACCCTTTTAGCGTGAACTAGTACTTAACTTTTTCTTTTTCTCCCTAATTTAAGGCCATGCAGACAATTTCTTGTGGTTCCACGCAAGAGGTCCATAGCTTGTCTGTAAAATAAATCAAAATTGTTACAAGCACTCACAAGTTGTTTTTGCTTACTTCATCATATTTTCTTAAAATGGCTTGTGCGAGTTTCCTTTGTTTAATTGACCCCATTTTATCAGCCATACTCCTTTTCTTGGTCTTGGTCTTCATGGTCTCTTGATGCTTTTTTTATTGCCCAACGCTCCTTTTTGCTGTTGGCCAGGAAACCTCATAAGTGCTACTTTTCCAATGTTCTGATTTTTTTTCCTTGTCCATTTATGCTTTTGAGTTTATCCATTATCCTTTTGTTCATTTGCCCAATTGTTCCTTTTCTCAACTTTCTTTTATTCATTTTTTTATTCAAGATAATAACTCATTTTCATTATTTCCGATTTATTTGTTTATTTATTCCTGTAACCACTCCTTTTGCGCTTCCTCGCCTCTTCTCTGACCATATCTTCTTCCTTTTCCCTTTATTTCTACGTTCATCTGTCCTTTGAACTTCCTTATCCCTTCTTTCACATACCCTTTGCTTTTCTTCTAACCTTTGCTTTTTCTCTCTGTCTCGTTCTTTCCTTCTTATCCTTAACTACTTCTCTTTCTTCTTTCTCTGTGCCTCATCTAATGTCTGTCTCACATCATCACCTCCTTTACCATCGAGTTCCAACAATATCTATCCTCCCATCCATTTGTCCTTTGCGAATGCTATCTCATCAGTTCTGTCTTCATTTCCTTTCCAATTCTTTCCCTCTCTCTCGTTATCGAGAGGTGCACTAATCTGTGCCTGATCCTTCCCTTCATCATTGCGTCTCTCCTTGTTCCTCGGGACTGCGGAGGTGGGATTCTTGTCTTTTATTCTTCCCTTGAATTTTCCACTACTGTGCATAGGTCACTCATATGACGGGTTTCTGTACCCTATGGCTGCTTTAAGCTCTCGTAGTGGGTGGAGTCCCTCAGGCTTACTTCCCTCGGTTCCTTTTTCAGGCGGGGCAGGCGTTGCTGTAGGCGTCTCACCCCCTTAAGTGCATCAGTGCATATTTTTTTGCAACCAAGCTGCTGGAGGCTCTTCCTCCTTTCCTTGTTCTTATATTTTTACAATTTGAGAACAGCATAGCGTTTTCTAACTTTTTGCTTGTATATGCGGCATGCAAGTAAGTTGCCATGCGTTGTAAGATGACTTTAGATGAAGACTGGGCGGTACCTTTAACCCACCCCTCCAATTGGAGTAATGTTTTCCAGGCTTAACTCTGTGTTTAACGATATCCTTATGTGAGTCCAACACTCCCATCACTATGAGCGAGGACCAAATACCGCAAGCTCCAATCCAATCTCTTCCCGCCAAATTATTTATACCACCAATTTACTCAAGAAAATCAATCTGTGTGCGATTCCCTCTCAACTATAGAATGGCGTAAAAACCCTTACTCGATTTCAAACAACAAGGAGACAAAATTCCTTACATGTGACATACAACAGGACATGTATAACAGACACTTGACAGACTAGACAAACACCAGCTGGACACAAATACACCTGCCTTCTAATCAATACCCCGACATGGGGTTTAAACATACCCCTTTTATGACGTCTTTAATTGTCATAGTAGCCTAATTTTTCCCTATTATGTGGGACTATGAGTTCACGTTTCTTCTGACCGCAGTATTAAAGCGCAGGAACAAGGCGAATCCTCTTACTTTTTCTCTCAGGTGCCCTCCCGGTAACCTTACTTTTTCTCTCGGGTGTCCTCCCGGTAACCTTACTTTTTCTCTCGGGTGTCCTCCCGGTAACCTTACTTTTTCTCTTGGGTGCCCCCTCCCATCCCCCCTGGTAACTTTTCGTTTTTCTCTCGGGTGCCCCCCCCCCCCCGGTAACCTCTCACTTGAACCACTGCTGTCCTTCATGATTCTTATTTCATTCTGCTTGCTCTTTAATTATTTGCCATATTTCCCTATGTTATGGCTTCCCTTACTTTCCTGTAGGTCATTTGTCTCTACCTCTTGTTTGCAAGTGTTCATATAAATTTGCGGACTGCACCTGAACTTCATTATTTCTCCGCCAGGTCATACCGCTGCTATGTTTACCGCGCTGCAAAATGATAAAATATTTTACTTCTCACTCACCCAATCTCATTGTTCTTCTGCCGCTTTCATGCCTTCAAAATTGCTTGTGTTCAACTAGGGCATGTCCTAAATAACATGCTTTCCTTGGTACCCTAAACACTGTCATCATGCTTTCACGCTTTGTCATTCAAACCTTCTTTATCCTATAACACCTGAATCACAACTGATCGTCTCAAATCACAAAAGGGTTTTCCCTATTTAATAGAAAATGTTCTCCACTCTGGCCGTCAAGGCCTCAAAATTATAAAATACAACCCCTGGTCTGACTCCAGGCAAACTGTCCTACCACTTACGGTGGAGCTCCTGGAAAAAGGCTTTTAGGAGCACCCCAAAATCCCCTTCACTACATTTGTGCTATCCTCAAAATTCCCCAAAAGCAGGTTGCAGATTACCCAGTAACCTCCTTCAATTTCAGGGGGCATCCTTCATCACAAAATGATAGAAAACATGAATGGCAATGGACCATTCAGCTACAGGGCAATGCCTGCTCCTGCCCGCACGTTGGTTTAAAACCCCATGTAAAATCACTTGCTTCCCATCTCATGAAGTTTATCACTACCGCTTTTAACTCTAACACTATTTCTGTAGCTGTAAAATAACCCTTGTTCATGTCATGCCAGGTTACATGCTACACTCTGTTTTGTTGCACTTATCGTTTGAGTGCCATTGCAGGGACGTCATTTGGGGGTTGCCAGGGGTCGCAACTGCAACCCCTGAGGGATCCCTTGTTGCCCCGCGGTCTCCCTTGCTACCCTAAAATAAAAAAATGTTTCAAACTTTTCCTACAGTGATGTCATCAGAGGTCAAGGGTCGTGAGAGGTCACTTCCGCTACCTCTATCATTTTGGTGGAATTACGTCCCTGTGTCATTACTTCCTTTCCACTACCACATATGCTAATGCCACCGGCCCTTTTCCTTTCCCCGTCATACTTACAAAAACTGATCATTCATTTCTCGTGCCATTATCAGTGTTATAGTGTATTACTACACTGCCATCCTTGTAGGCATCTTATCAAAATCCTCACAGGCTCTAAAAGAGCGGAGTGCTGCTGTGTGCAACTCTCAGTATTCTTTGAAAGAATACACATGACTTCGCGCCAGACGAGCTGCTCACTGGCTACCCATGGAGGAAAAGGCTAATTTTTAAAATCACGCATGTATGTCTCACACAGCGCTAGTATATTTGGCTGATGCTGTTACTAGGGTCAGTTCAGCCCAGTGGCGGCAGGTGACTTTGAAAGTTGGTGGGGCGTACATATCTTGGTGGGAATTTGGGAGCGAGCTGGGCCAACTCACACCAATCAGTGTGCCGGTGACTTCTCCCCATGCAAGACATTTTGGAAAAATGGCTTCCAAATGTGCAATTTACTGTCCAAACCCACAGAAATATGATATCACAAATCCTGGCCTAATTATGAGTCAAACAGCCTGGATTCCACTGAAATGTCAGCAATGTTTTTTTCCAGCTCAAGGGCATCTGGACTGGACTAATGTGAAGGCATTAACAAATAATGCATACGAATACAATTTTCTAAAATGAAGCACCTATCAACACCACCAAAGGCAGTTCACAAAAATGGAAACACTGTGCCTCTGCCATATAACGCACATACACAATAGACTAACCAAAAGTCCACATATCAGAAATACAAAGCAATATCTGAGCCAAGGTGTCACCAAACAAAGGGTATGAAAGCCAAGTGTCCAAAAAGCACACCATTAAGCAACATGTATGAGGCTGGTGGCATTCACAGATATGCACAGACACAGATTCTGCCCTTTGAAGGACCTCTGCCAGCCCAGAAAGGGGTTGAGAGCGAGGAGACAGCTAGATGAGACTGCAACCTCCATTCTCTAGCTCTTTCAGAGCCACACATGCTATAGAAAGCAGCATTCACACACTGACTGCCATCTTCCATCTGCCTAATTTGCTGGCAGTCCTGCATGTACCACTGGGACTGCTGGCGCAATGACACAGCCAATATCTTCTGTGATGCTCGGCCAGGGCCAGGTTGCCTACCTGCACCAGGCTGCTTGCCACCTCACAACACAAAGGAATTGAAATGAAGCTAAGACCTGTTTCATTGTCATCACTGGCTCCCCTATTGGGTGCGCAGGATGGTCATACACAGCCTTGAATTCCCCCTCCTCATGCAAGGAATAAAATCCCAATTTAACTATCCAATTAGGCACGCTCACCCTGCAAACTCAGTGTTAAAATCCACCACTACTGCTAGCATTCTGTTTCCATACAGCACTTAACAATACATAAACACATACACACGCGTCGATGCAAGGCCAACCTAGATGAGAAGCTTTTCCGGCATGCAATACGAGAGGCAAGCATTTCTTAAATCCTGAGCTACCACCTAGTGCTCATGCTCGTGGACTCCTTGCCACCAGCTGCTGTCCCCATTATCTAAAGGAGCTAATGCCACAGGGCTAAGCTTCCCCGTCTTTTCCCCGAACCATGGAATGCTTTCTCTAGCAAAGTTAGAGCGGAACCATCCCTCCTCATTTCTCGCAAAACTCTCAACCCTACTTTGGTTACCTACCTCTATCAGTTCCCCCAGCAGTGTATGTACTCATCCCCCTGTTGCTAAATTAACCTCTATGTTGTGTTTTACTTAATATCTACTCTATCCAGTGTGAGCTTAACATGCAGCTCATTCATGGTAATTGCAATATATATCTATTTGCCCTATAGCTACAGGCGAAGCTTTGTCATGCAGCCCCTAGTGTATGCCATTTTATTGTAATCTGGAAGCCCCTTCCTTGTAATAGCACCACGATGCCTACGGGCTTCTGTGTGCTCCATGCTACTAGGAATCGCTCATTCCTTGCCAGACTACAATAGGCACCAGGGACGTTTTTATGGGAGAGCAAATGCGGCACCTGCCCAGGACCCCCGACAATTCTGCCCGATCTAAAGTAAGGTTCCCTTTTTCATCAGGCTTAAATAGCGCACGCCAAAAAAAGAAATGTGTTGCGTGCGGCTGAGGCTCTAAACCCCTTGCCTGTCTGTATTGACAAGTACATTCTGCCTTGATCAATTAATCATGCAATGCTTTTTGTTTTTCACTGTGGAATACATAGTTTGGGTAACACGACCTTTGTATCGTTATTTCCCCTCTGTGGGAATGTGGCTGATCGTGTGCAATTGCCAAAGTTGAAATCCATATTCATCGACAATGGTTCAGAAGTTGGCTCAGTGTGTTAAGCACTCGTTGCAGAGATATGTGTTCATATGAAAGATTAGATGGGCACATCCCAGTAAGACTAGCTGAACCGTCTTTAAATCTGAAGTTCAAAAACATACCTGCATATTTACTTGGTTTTGCAGCACAAGCGGCGCTATTAACAGCACTGTTCCTGCACCAGATAGGGGTTAGTTTATTCAGATGGGCATTCTTAAAGCCTAAGCGATCCCTTAAAAAGATGTGCATAACCTATTCTTCCAAGAGGCGAATAAGTATGCAAATTCAAGACTGTGCAGCCAAAGTGTTCATGTTTGTATCCTGGCTTTGCCAGCAGACGACACAGTGATCCTGGTCAAATCATATAGGATCCCTTGCATTACTGTGCTATCTTCTGTGAGGTTTTACCTTCCTGCACGCTGGTACTCCCCTTCATAATGGGGAAAATGATGCTGGAATCATTCTCACGTTGTATAACATCTTTCTGTAACATTTTGGTTTAAAAATTGGCAGGTTTGGGAATGCGGTTTGCGTACCTTGCAAGTCAGTTTTATAAAATGTTATCGTTTTAGTACACGTTAAGAGCTGGAAGAGAAAGTGCTGAAATGCAGGAATTGCAATATTGGCACAAATCCCAGCTTTACCCCCTAAATACTGTGTGATCCTGGGCATCTCATTTAATCTTTTACTGCCTAAAATTTCGGAATTGCCAGTCCCTAGACCTTTCAAAACCGTCAGCCCTTCAGGGTGATTTTCTTCTCAGGGTATGTTTTTCATCAAAGCACCACTCATAGTTTCACTGGCTATGGCGTTGTTTCCACTATGATAGTGAGCATTGATATATTCCACACTACAGGCACTTGTTCCCTCGATTTCTAATGGCAACGCAGTTTGAAAACCATGTCCCACTCCTACTCTGTCTGCCTGGATAGAGACACCTTCCTGGCAGTTTCTAATCTGCCTTCACTATTTATGCTGTGCTATGTACAGCTTTCTCCTTCTTTACGGTCTATTCTATCCATGCTTGAGCACTTTTGCATTCTCTGAGGCAGCTAATTTGAGTTCTCTGCCTATTCTGGGTTGCATGTATCTTTTCACATACAGTCTACATTAGTACTGCAGGCTGCATACCTTCCCGGATGCTAAAAGGTATCTTGTTTCTATACTAGAAGAGTAGTAAACTCTTCGTAGATTGCTAATTTTGGCCTTCAAATGCTACTTGTTTCTCATTCTGATTAGAGCAGGAATGGAGAGGGTAGGGGACTCAAAAGGGCGTAAACATGCTTATCTTGCATGTTGCACGGCAGCATAAGTATGTCTCACAGATAGTAAGGCCTCTAGGCAATGCTGAATATTCCCATACAGATGCCTCTCATAAGACAGGTGAAACGCGCACAAGCTATCAGTAAATTAATGCATTTCTTTGTCAAACTCATTGGCAAACAGGCAAAAATGTCTTTTTGCCCATGCCCGTTCATACTTATCAGAATGCATCATTCTTGTTGGCCCATCAGACCCTTCGTGTCAGTCCCATATATTTGTATATCTGCCTTTAATAATTCACAACTGGGGCCTATCTTTAGTCTTCCGACTCCTAAAGCTGGCATGCCCGCCCATCAGTACTAAAACTAAAAGAATCTTGCATTGCTTTCCTAAACAGGCTAGAAGCATTAATATACAATCAAACCCCTACCTACTTTCCTCATGGTGAATGGCTAGGCTGCCTCTAACGCCATTCATGTGCTAATTCTTCTCTTGCTCAATGTATTCCTGCTTTAGCACCATTGAATTCTCTGTGCTCGCGCCATACATGCTTAAATGACTACCACTGAAAGGTGCCTATTAAAATCACACCACAGCTGTCTAAGTGTGGGCCTCTTATTCCATACCTTGCAGCAATGTTCAGAATGATTCTTTGCATTCTGCGATCTGCATTTCACACCTTGTTTTCTAATGAAAAACAGTCTGGCCCTCATTACGACCCTGGCGGAAATCGAAAAACGATGGCGGAAATGCAATACCGCCATCGAATAGCGCTCGGTGCGACTATGACCCGTCACCGCAAAGTACGAAGCCATTAGCGACACCGTAGTGAACGCCAACGCTAACTGCACCAAGCACGCGCGCGCGCGCCATGCCAAACCGCAAACACCACCATGGTGCAACGGTACGCCAATTCCGACCCTAGCGGACATGTACCTAACGCCATCAGGCATGGCGGAATGTACCATTCCGCCATGGCGAGAAGTACGGCATCGCGAATCAACCGTAAACGGCCCCACTGAGTGCCTGTACACCGCTCCCTGCCCACAAAGTACAACTCCCGGTAAGTGCAATGAAGTCACAATGCAACCATTGAAATGTACAAAGCACCCATGCATGCCAACGAACAAAAGCAACACAAGAGGGGCCAATGGGAGCTGCAGGTCACAGATGGCACGAATACAGAAGCCATCCCAATGGACATGACCACAGTCCCCCACCAAGAAACGCACGCAAACACAGGCACCTGTGCCCAGCAATATTCCGAAAATCACATCATTCCACCAGTCCACCTGGCTGACCGGCATCTGTTACACAAAACCCATTCCCCCACCCCTGAGCATGACAACATTCAAACTGTCATATAGGCAGCCCCCATCCCTGACCTCACGGGCTCAGTAGGCAAACGCGCCCAGTACAGTACCACGCAACTAAACCCCGAAGCTGGAACCCAATGCAGATCTCCTCACAATACATCGCCCCCCAAATAGGCATATGCCACATCACTTGCAAAGAAAAACGCTACACGGGCCAAATCAGAATAGCAATTTATGCACATCAAAGACACCAAGCCCATACAGCCATCAGGCCATGAACTCCAAAACACTAATCACCATTGTGGGCTGCATCCGCAAGAAATGACCAACCACTACTTGTGTGTCGCCCTGTACCCCCATGGTACACAGAGCCACATTCACGTACGAAAAGGCAACATGGAAGCGCACAGAACCGCAGGGCTGTCCCAATGGGGAGGCACTAGTCCAGCTGAAAGGCCGAAATGTTGCTCCGAGACACCAGTACTGCGTAAGGGCATGTGGGCCATTGGCGATCGTCCCATAAGATCGTAATGCTGCTCCACCGATTAACACGAAGCAGCAGGTGTCGGGAGTAAAATCCATCTGCAGGAGTGGCATACAGATGGCAGTGGCAAAAGGGGAGGAGATACCTGTCAACCAAAAGAAAAGAAAAAGAACAGAATGGCCATCAGAACTACATTCGAACAACTCACTTCAATGATCACACGAAATCCACAGCCATATGCATGCTAGCCCACTCAAAAGGATCATCACCACCCCAAAACCACTTGCGACTCATAACCATCTATATCGAGGTGCAAACACCATCACAAACGAGTGTACCTGTGCATGCGTCTGTCAAAACAGAATCCATCAGATGGGAATGTCAACGTGCATGGACACAAGTGTCTGAGGGCGCCTCGAGACAGGGAGGGCTCAACAAGGCCAGATAGACGATGGTCCCACTATGGCAGCCCTGCATCACATAGCGTAGGGGAGGCGGATAGATCCCAAGAAGCCCTGTACATGGCAAACTCTGTATCAAATCACCTGCCCATGCATCCATTCATCATTCCCTCATCCCGGGATCAAAACGCCTGAATAATTACTCACATGACATTAGAAACATCCATTGAGTCTGTGCGTTATGCAGCCTGCAAAATCCACAGTGCCCCAGCCCGTAATTCCAGTGTTGTGAAGTAACATGTATTTGGGAACGGCCGGCCTCATCGCCCACGTAGCTAATGCGCATCCCAAACTATTCATATCAATCATTGCTCCCTCGCCATGGGCCCTGTCTCAAGGACATTGAACAATAGAACGTTATATTTGCAGTCAGACCTGTGGGCATCTCCTCGCCGCCAGCTGAAGACCGAAAGCGCCGCCCTTCGAATTCCTCATTTGCAACACCACGTCGGAAAGGCATCTGTGGCCGTTTGAAATCACTAATTATTCCATCGAGTGCGGCTGTGTGTGAAAATGGCAACTGCCTTCACCCACGAATGGGACGCCCCGCCCGTCGTTGCAACTCGGTACAGTGATGCATGAGGGCCCACCGTTACTCGAGTACTAAGTTCCACTGACCCTTCACAAGTCTGTTCGCGACTGCACAGATAGAATGGGAAACAATGGGACCATAGCCGAATGAACATAACAACCAATCCAACACGGCCATCGGGTACAAATACATGATAGCAATAGCAAGATACCATTCCCCGAATTGCAGCGTTGTGCGCGTGACGTGCTCGGCCAAAGGGGAGGGCAGTTTGCACAGGTGGAATGAATCACCACAGGTGGAGGCCATACAGCCTGAAAACACATAAATTGCACAGCCAGTCTCCTCCCACAACCACACCGAAATGCTACCGGCAGGACTCGCGATGTTGGCCCTGGGGGACCTGATAGCACTGCAAGTGCTCCAACTCCAAGAGGAAGACGAACACCAACTACAACCGGCCGCACGGAGGAGACGCAGGAGGAGGAGGAGGGCAAGGCAGGGCCAGCAAGGCCCACCAGCACAGCCACTACCACCACGCAGGCAGCCCGCAATCCCACGCCTCCGAGCACATCCGTTCAACCTCACTGATGAGCAGATCCACACCCTCTACCGTTTGGACCGGGACACCATAGCCGCCATTGTGGACATGACACAGGCTGACCTTGTCAGCATGATAGATAGCCCAACCGCCATCCCACCCGTACTGAAGGTGGTGTCTGTACTCCACTTCCTGGCCACAGGCACCTACCAGCACACAGTCGGACAGTTGCATGGCATTTCTCAGCCACTGTTCTCACGGACACTATTGCAAGTGCTCGATGCCCTCCTGCAGCACGCAGACGACTACATCTCCCTACCACGCTCGGAGCAGGAAATTACAAACACGAAAGTGGGATTCCATGCACTTGCCGGCATACCGGGTTGCATTGGTGCCATCGACTGCACCCATGTTGAATTGGTCGTCCCACATGCCAGGGAGGCCCAGTACCGCAACCGAAAACAATTTCATTCCCTGAATGTACAAATGGTGTGTGACTCCAACAGGATCATTACACATTGTTGTGCCCGATTCCCTGGATCAACCCATGATTCTATGGTCTTGAGGAACTCTAGAATACCACGCTACATGGAGCGACACGCAGGGAACAGATCCTGGCTACTCGGTGAGTCTCATTACATGCATGATGATGTGGGGTATGTGAATTGGCAATGACCTGGCAGGAAGGGGGGGGGGTGTGCGTACGTATCAATGGCATTCCACATCATACGTTTCTCGTCCACATACAGGTGATGCTGGATATCCACTGAAGAGATGGCTCCTCACACCAGTCCGGAACCCACGGGACCAGCATGAGGAGGACTACAACCATGCCCACTCACGTACCCGTGTAGTCATAGAACAGGCATTCGGCCTACTGAAGGGCCGTTTCCGCTGCCTCAGCAGGTCTGGCGGGGCACTCCTGTACCGCCATGAGAAGGTTGCAAAGATGGTGATGGCATGTGTCATGCTCCACAACATGTGCGTACGTAGAAATGTGCCCATGCCCCCTGACGCAGAACTGCAAGCACCTGAAGATGGTCATGATGAGGGTGGGGATGTGGCAGCACCTCATGGAGTCTGCGAGGCACCGGAGGCCCGTGACATTCGTCAGCATCTCATTGATGTATGCTTCTAGCACTCACGCCTGGTGGCTGATACATGGACACGGGACTCGTGGCACTGCGTGTGTCTGGGACATGCACAATATGGACTGTACGCCTATGATGGCCTAGTACACAAAGATCAATGTCCACACATCTCATTGGTTGATCGTGCACTTTTTATGGCATATGTGATGTCATGTTGAACACCCTATCGACCCGCCACCCAAGTGAGCCCAACACACCCCCTCCACCCCCCTACCTCCCCCCCGAACACCAGTGTCCAAAGATGCTCATTGTCAGTGGGCTGTCGCTATTGCAAGCCCCCTCTGCGGGTATCAGGGGCACCCCTGCCTGTGGAGCGCAGGTTCCTTCCAGATCTACGTTGGGGGCTGCCCTGGACGGAGCTTGCAACGGATGATGTGTCTGCCTGCTCACGTCCATGCATGTCCCTAAGGGTTTGCGAGCGCTCAGTGAGCACACGGCGCACTGCGGCAAGTTCGGCACATACGTCCTTGGCCGTCGCATGCAGTTCCCCCCTGAGGCTCTCGGTGCTTCTCTCCATTTGGACTCTCAGGCTCTCGGTGCTTCTCTCCATTTGGACTCTCAGGCTCTCGGTGCTACTCTCGATTTGTGCCCTAAGTGTCTCAGTTGATGTTTCTATGTCTGCCTTAGTGCCCCCACATTCATCAGCATGGTCCTTGAGGAGCGTGGCCAGTTGCTGCTGTTGTTCGATCAACTGATCGAGGGACTGTTGCCTCTGCTGGGCCAAGGCCATTTGCGGGGGTGTCACAGAGGGGCTGTTGTCCTCATGTTGCCTTGCCACAGGGCTTGTGGGGGATGGCCAGTCGTCGTCTGGTGGGTGCCCCTGCGTGGTATCCTCATGTTGTACGGGATGGTACAGACAGGGGGATTGGGACAGGTCATGGATGGATCTGACTTCGGCATCCCCGTTTTCTGTGTCGGAGCATGCTGCCATCAATGGGGTGTCACCTATGGTGCTGCTGCCACCGGAGGCAGTGCCTTCTGTGGCATCCATTGGGGGGGCCTGTGGTGGTGGTGTTGTGGGCATGCTGGCTGCTGGGGTGCCTGTTGATGTTCCCTCCTCTGTGCTGCCACCTGATTTGTGCTGCTGCCGTGTCTTGATGCGTGCAGCTGAGGTGGAGGGTCTCTGGCCGTTGGTCTTGGCCCTCTTTGCAGGTGTGCTGGTAGGGGTGTCCTGTAGCTCGTCGTTTGGATCGGACCCTGTGGTGGAGTAGAGGAGGGCGAGGGTTATTGGTGGGTCTGTGGGAATTGGAATGGCATTGTATCACATGCATTGGGGTGGTACCTGAGGGTGATTTGGGCCGGGCCCTTGGAGGTGCTTTGATTTGTGTGTGGAGTGAGGGTGCAGTTGTTTGGCAGCCTGCAGTTAGGGTGTGCCTGCTGCACGTGTAGTGCGTGTATTAGGGGTTTTTAATTATTTATGTATTTATTGTGGGTTTTAACGTGCGCTATCAGGCCGATGTGTGTGGACGTTCTCCTGGACATGTGTTACTGTTGCACTATGTGGACGCATGGTACTTCACATGGATGGACTGTGTGGATTTGGCATTGTTTTTTCTGGCCCACCTACCTGTATCTTCGGATGTCTGCACTCCTTTCTCCATCCCTCCGACTCCCTCTATGCTCTCCATTCCGATGGTGGAGGCACAGATTTCTTCCCAGGGGGTCAACTTGATGGGTGATTCAGGACCTCCCCCGGTGGCTGTGGCAATGTTGCGGTTGGCAGAGAGTATGCTGCGGACGCGTATCCGCAGGTCGTCCCATCGCTTGCGGCATTGCTGTGGGGTGCGGGGTGCGGTCCCCACCGCACTTACCCGCTGTGCCACCAGAGCCCATATGGCCTTCTTGTTTGCAAGTGCCGTCCTGGTCATTTGCGTGCAGAAGACGACGGCAGCATTCTCCTGGAGGGTCTCTGTTAGCACGGTGAGTTCCTCACGGGAGAAGTGGACCTGCCGCTTGCGGTCGCACGCTTTCTTCGCTGCTTTTCCCATTATTCTTGGTTTCGCTAGGGTGGTTGACGGGTTGGGGTGTGTTTCAGGGTAGTGATTTTAGTGGTTGTGTGGTTTTAGTGTATTTATAGGTGTACGCCGGGATGTTTTAACTTCCGTTTCCGTATATTTCCGGGCACCGTACTTTCCGGTAGGCGCACACTGCGGTGACCGCTAAGAGGGGTGGCGGTATTGCACCTGGGGCGCCGTACGGCGGCGGTGTGGGCCGTTTTGGGGTCATTTCCGCCATCGCGGACTTTGCACTTCCGCCATGCCGTGGTGCTCGTGCCCGATGGGTCGGAATGGGCCGCACTTTGCTCCTTCGTGCAATGGCGGAAACGCTATTTACGCTGTGGCGCTCCGGTCAGTCGCTTTCCGCCAGGGTCGTAATGAGGGCCTCTGTCTTTTACAATACTCGTTTGTGTGTGATAAATACAGCCTTTGCAAGACAGGATCGCAGCGCTTATCTCAAAAGACTGTCCTTGCACATTCCTTTCTTGATAAATTGCTGCGTTCACTTTCGTGGGCCAGAATGCAAGCCTGTTTCATTTCTCTTGTCATCCTCTGACGCATTAGCTTTCAACCATGCGTTTTTCCAGCCAGCTGCTCTGATGTTAAAACATAAAATCCCCACTATCTTTAATCACTACTTGCAACCTAATACAAACATTCTAACAAAATCAGCTTATAACCCATACTTCAGATCAACATCTCTTGAATTTAGGCGCATGTGCGCCATTGATTATGTATCACTAAGCTCTGTTTTTGCTTTAAAAGTCTTTCAATCATTTCTTATTTTTATTTGTACACACTTCACAGGCTCACAGTTCCTAGTTCTAACCGGACTTCCTCTGTACTTCTCAGTTAAAAGCATTACCACATGATGCATTCCTTTCGCTCAGCGCGCGCTTAATTCACGAGAACAGTACTTCTATAAATCACTATAACACAGCCATTTTAATGCGAAAATCTATCGTTCTTAGCATGATTTATCAGTTATCTTGCCTGCTACGAGGAAATTACAAATTTAACTCCACAGCTGCCGTTTGAATTTTTTGTGTTGGCTTATAGTGCTACAGCTTTTTGCACTTATCTCAGGACTGTTTAACTCTTTTTGGGGTAAAATCACCATGAATTTGTGTGCTTTAAATCATTACATCTATTCACCTATCTTAATGTAATTTTTTCGCAATTTAAAAACCTTGGCTTGATGCCAATTTTTTATTTAGCTTAAAATATCCTTTTTATACTAATTCCAATGTTTTTACAGTGCACATGCAGTTATGCCATAAAATAAACCACATGAACAGCCATAACATACAACAATTAGACACACAACATAACATGACGTGACAAAGTCAGACACGATCTGGTCGGCTGCATGCGAGCCCCTCATGAATATTTTACTCTTGTTATTGATTTTTAAATGCAGTTAATGTTTTTGGTTTGTTCCCAAATCTGGACTGCCATTGTTCTCTTTCCCTGAAAAATTACCACATATATATGTGTGTTCCCCTTTCTGCTTTATTGTCCTACCTCCCTGTGTCCCTGTCTCTATCGGCTAGGACAGTTGCCGTCTGACCTATCCCTAAATCATAGCAATTTTCCAGTTTCTTCACTCACCTATTTGTTCTCCCGACCCTCACGATCACCGCCTTCCTCAGGTTTTTCATCTGGTCAGCTGCCTGTAGGAATGGGAAGGGAGATGTTTATAAACACGGGGCTCTTCAGGCCCCGACTGCAGTCTCAATTACACTACCATTGTCTACGGGGAGCTTCACAGTCTACTCAGCCCGAAATGGCATAGGATTCGTGATATTGCCGAAGACCTAGAGTTACTTTGTCAACGGCCATTAGGTGTCTTATTTTAATCAATAATTGATGGTCAAAACCATCCTCTGCTACCATGTGTACTCGAGGTCCGAGTAACCTCTGACGGGCCCATGGGATCAGAACTCGCCCTCGAATACCTTAAGACAAGATGGCTGCACCTTGAGGAGGTTGGGGTGCAGGATTCACATACTCCAACACCAGTAAATAAGGATCACTCAATGAGTCAGCACAGAGACTGTTCAGTTCATCAAGGTTTATTTCATGCCATTGCTGACACAGTACACACTCGGCGTCATGGTCAAGTTCCCGGACTCAACCGCCCCTCAGCTCCTCACAGAGCTCACGTTTATAGCAAAATGAGAGGGAGCATTGTGCCCCCACCTTGCCTACACAGTCTAGGCAACCTTATTGTTAAACATTAGCTCACTGGGCAATTATTTTTTAATTGAACTAAACCTTCAAAATGAAATACGCTCTAGCATGCATTTCTGACTTTTCCACCGGTGTTCTGCTCAATTATAGTTGATGCAGCTGGATTCTTCAGATAAGGTCCTCAACCAGGCCCAATTAAATGTCTGGTTACTGCCTATTCGTCAACGTTCTGACAGCATGCTACCCTTGAATGTTTCAACTTTAAAATTACCTCATCCTACACACTCTGCTTATTTTAGCCACATTTTCAGTTACATGCATTTTCACTAAAGGCATTAGCCAGAACTACTTTGTGTCTGTGTACATAAAATCTTATTGTCCATTCTGTGGCTTGCCACCTTACCACATCATGAGAAGGACATTTTTGACCTTATAAACACAATGCCCTTTTTGAATACTAGTATATACTAACATTATGGATACCATTTTCACATAATTAGAACACCAAATTAGTCTATACGAATTTCTCTGCTTAGGTTTAAGTGCGGGGGCTGCCCTCCACTTAATTCAGTTGTTGATTCAATATATCTTTAATTCGGGTCTTCCAGTACAGTTGTTAGCTAGATGAGCTCATTTATCCAAATACTTAGGTATACTTTAATTGTCTTCTTCAGTACCACTCTCTTTTCGAGAAAAATGTCTTTTAATATCAGAGATCAGTGGGGTTTTCGGCCTCTTAATGGGGACAATAATAGTTGTCTTATTTTCTTGTTCATCACTGCCTATAATATGTGTGAATGCCAATGTAATAAGGATGGCAATTAAAATCAAAATACCACAAAAAGCTCCAATCATTTTTCTTCATACAGTGCATTTCTTTGTTGGGGCTACATTTCTTACTTCTTGAAACATTTCCATTTCCCTAATCCTTTTCAGTATACCAAAGTTATCGATTTATTGAAAACTCATTAATTTATAATAAAAACAGCAAAATAATCGCCAATAGAATTCTTAAAACAATAGTGTTGTTTTTCTGGTTTGTGAGAAATGCCACAATGTCTGTGGCCCTCATTACAACCCCGGCGGTAAGCGAAAAACGATGCCGGTAAATGATTACCGGCATCGTTCTCTGCTAGGTACGATCATGACCCGTGAAAGTGCTCTTAGCGGCATCGTAGTTAACGGTGCCGCTAACTGCACCAAGGTCGCGCGCACGCGACCTTCCACGCCGTAAATACCGGCATCGCGCAAAGGTACGCGAATCACGAACCAAGCGGACATGCTCTTAACCCCATCACAAAGGCCGTTAAGTACCTTACCGCCATGGTGCTAATTCCGCCATCGCGAACCAACCGTAAATGGCCATGTGCAGTGTACCCAGTTGCCACAGGTGCACAGAATCAGCACAGGTGGAGGCAATACAGACTCACCAAGTACAAAAAGAGCACACCCCACACCCAGTCACACTCCACAATGATTCCCATACGACTAGCAATGTTGGGGCTGGAGGACCTGATTGCAATGCAAGTGCTACAACAACAACAACAACAGGCAGCACAGAGGAGACGCAGGAGGAGAACGAGGGCAAGGCAGGGCCAGCAGGCCCCACCAGCCCCACCAGCACAGCCAGTGCCACCACGCAGGCAGCCCCCAATCCCACGCATCAGTGCCAGTCCATTCAACCTCACCACTGAGCAGATCCACACCCTGTACCGTTTGGACCGGGACACCATCACCACCATCGTGGACATGATACACAATGACATCGTCAGCATGATAGAAACACCCACCGCCACCCCCCCCCCTACTGACGGTAGTGTCCGTGCTCCACTTCCTGGCCACGGGCACCTACCAGCACACAGTGGGGCTCTTGCATGGCATTTCACAACCATTATTCTCACGTACACTGATCCAAGTGCTCGATGCCTTCCTCAAGCACACAGACGACCACATCTCATTACCACGGTCTACCCAGGAGACTGCAAACACCAAAGTGGGTTTCCATGAACTAGCCGGCATACCTGGTTGCATTGGTGCCATCGATTGCACCCATGTTGAATTGGTGGTCCCACATGCCATGGAGGTACCGTACCGCAACCGTAAACTATTTCACTCAATCAAAGTGCAACTGGTCTGTGACTCCAACAGGATCTTCACACATTGTTGTGCCCGATTCCCCGGATCAACCCATGATTCAATGGTCCTGAGGAACTCCACAATACCACGCTACATGGAGCGACCTGCAGGGCCAAGATCCTGGCTACTCGGTGAGTCCCATGTCATGGCCATGGAAATATGAAGTGGGTAGGTGATTGACGTACGAATGCATACTTTACCTGGCTGGAAGAGGGGGGTGGGGGGATGATGCATACTTTACCTGGCTGAAAGGGGGGGGAATGATGCCTACTTTACCTGGCTGAAAGGGGGGGAATGATGCATGCTTCACCTGGCTGAAAGAGGGGGGGGAATGATGCATACTTAACCTGGCTGCGAGTAGCAGAGGCAATGGAGCCAGCTCATACCCTAAAGCAGCACAAACGTCAGCTGACACCTGTACACATAATGCCTGATGTTAGCAGCCCTACCATGTGAATGAAGGTGTGCCCCAACCATGACACAACCATCTGCAAGTGCATTGTACCGATTCGGACCACATTGACTTCAACGGAATGCACCTACATGCACGGCACCAAACACTATCAACTGAAAGGCCTGTCCCCCAAAACTGCACACAAAGGAGGCACATGACGGACAGAAACATCAATACACCATTCCACAGACAGCGAGGCCCCAAAAATGTCCCTATCAACATCAGTAGTGCTCAGTGGAGTCATCATGAGGCTGACATCAATGTTTCCATGATGTGAGCGTTGATATCACAGGACACGTGCCAGGTCACCAAAACAAACGCCATGAACAAACACAGTGGATGGGCACTCACATGGCACTTGACCCCCCTGCAAACATTGGTTGATGGCATGCAAAACAGTCCATGAGAGGAATACACATATACTGGTCACATAGTGTGAATCCATTTGTGCATGTCAAATTGGTACAAAGTAACAGTCAAATGCATGCCATGGTGGCACATCATGTTTGGTATTTGATGTCATGACTGACACATACATTGTTGCCCACATACAGGTGATGCAGGCTATCTCCTGAAGAGGTGGCTCCTTACACCAGTCCGGAACCCACAGAACCAGCACGAGGAGGACTTCAACCGTGCACATACACGTACCCGTGTGGTGATTGAGTGTAACGCTCACCTGATTCCCGCAGAGGCGCCGGTCTTGACTGGGTGAATGCCGTATCTTCAAAGGTGATGTGTAACACACGGTTGGCTCTTTGGGCTGGACCTCTGTGCACTGTATGTCTGACTCGAAGAGTAAGATGTCTGCAGATAGAAAATATGGGATTAATGACCTGGGGTTATTGGGTGCCTCTCTCCTCTTCCCTTTCTCTTCTCCTGTAGAACCCCAAAGGTTAACGCCCTCACCTTAGGTAAGTGAAAGCCGAGCTCTCCATCTGCCTCGGGGCAGGGTGCCGTAACCAGTTTCTTCACTGGATAAGGGTGCAGGCCTCTTGACCCCAGAGGACTGCTGTCCGTCGTTAACTGCACGAACGGTAAGTTCTGGGCACTTCAAATGTCTTAAAAGTCTTTTGTAATGATATCTCTTGTTTTGCAGGATTCCGGCGATGGCGGATGGCGGGCTGATGAGAGTTGAGGATCGAACCCGCGTGAGGAATAGAAGCGCCTGGAAGCACGTAAGTAAGCGCTTGTAGCCTGCTTCACAATGCGCACTAACTGTCCCTTTTATCTTGCAGGTACAAGTTCGGAGCTTTAGAGAAGCTGAAGGGTGCTGGAATACCCACTGGATTTGGCGTGGGAAGGAGTAATGGCACGTGAGTATTAAAGTTCCCCAATGTCTTTAAACGCACCTTCTTTTGTCTTTCAGATGCGGGATGCAGCGCCGAAGGCCTCCGGAGCGTGCGAAGAGCTGGTAAGCTTTTGCCTTTCAGATGCCGGAATGCAGCGCGAGGCATTGGTGACAGCCGATGGACCAGGTAAGAGATGCGCTGCCACTGAAGACCGTAGTGCTAACCTGTTCTTTCTTTGTCTTTACAGGTGCTGCTGAAGACTGGATTCCAGGATGGTAAGCCTTTGTTCCCTTAAGCCCAGGATCAGAAGCAGAAGACACGATGAGCGTTCTGCTGCAGAGAATGCAGAATAACGCAAAGCAAGATTCATCCATCGGGTGTGGTTTAAATAGCCTCCTGTAGTGCTTAGGTGTCTCCTTCCACAGCCACGCCTAGGTAAGAAAAGAGTTCCTGCTTTCCAGAAGAGTTCCAGTGTTCTGAACCTAGGGAGTGGCTCCTGCCCCACCCAACAGGAAAAGTAGTCCCAAACAGAAGAGGATCAGGGGTTCAACTGGCAGGTAAGTAAGCAGCATGGTCTGCTGCAGGTAAGTCCACCCAAGCATTATGAGCCCGGCGCTTCCAGCGCTGGGACTGGGCATCTTTTTGAGCCTGGTGCCACTGGCGCCAGGACAGGGTCCAAAAGGTCCCAATTGGGACTGGCTGGCACTCGGAACCAGGGTTATGGGTCTGCTTCCAAGGGAGTCGGGCAAGTCCTGATCTTTTGGAAGCAGAGATCATGACATTGAGCAGGCATTCGGCCTACTGAAGGCACGGTTTAGCTGCCTCAGCAGGTCTGGTGGGGCACTCCTGTACCGCCATGAGAAGTTTGCAAAGATCGTCATGGCATGTGTCATGCTACACAATATGTGCATCAGACGAAATGTGGCCCTGCCTCCTGACGCTGAACTGCAACCACCAGACAATGAGGATGAGGAGGGTGGGGATGGGGCAGGGGCAGCACCTCAGGGAGGCAGCGATGCACAGGAGGGGCGTGAAATGCATCAGACTCTGATGAACGAATGTTTCTAGCACACACGAATGGGGGGTGTCGCATGGAGATGGCAATTGGGGCACTGTGTGTGTCTGGGATATGGACACTGCGGACTGTTCACCAATAAAGCACACATACGCAATGAACAATGTCCACACATGTGATTTGTGGTCAAGAAAAAATATATAGTAAATGTGAATTCAATTAACACACCCACTTCACCCTCCACTCCCCCATTCCCCCTCCACTCCCCAACACACCCACTCCACCCTCCACTCCCCAACACACCCACTCGCCCCTCAACTCCCCAACACACCCACTCCCGCCTCCCCCCTCAACTCCCCAACACACCCACTCCCGCCTCCCCTCTCAGCTCCCCAACACACCCACTCCCGCCTCCCCCCTCAACTCCCCACAAAAGTGCGTGGATCCCTGTGTCGCAGTGCCTAATGTGGAATTGATCCACTGGGTGGCCTCTACTGGCAGCCACCTCTGCCGGCCCCCGGGGCACCCCTGCCTGTACTCCGCAGGTTCCTGGCCGGCCTGCGGACGGGGCTGCTTGGGGCAGAACTGGCAGCAGAGGAGGTACTGGGCTGCTCGCTATGCCGCATGTCCCTCCTGGTCTGTACAAGCTCACTGATCACGTTCCGCACCGCGGCTAGTTCAGCACAGATGTCTTTGCTGGAGGATACGATGGCTGCCTTGACAGTCTCGGCACTTCTTTGCATGTCTGCACTGGCACCTCCACAATTGGCCACATGCTGCGTGAGGAGTGAGGACAGTTGGTGTTGCCTCGTCAATATTTGGTCCAGCAGCTGTTGGTAATTTGGGGCATTGGATGATGCAATTGCCGGGCTCATTGGGCTACTCCCCTCCTCCACACCTCCCACTGGGCAGGGAGTGGCTGGCCAGGAGTTCTCAGGGGATAGCCCCTGTGTGTTGTCATCGTGCAGGCTACTTAGGGACAGGTGGGGGGAATTAAGGTGGGCAGTGGGGGGGACATTCTGTGTCATCCTCATCATTCCCCACATCACTGTCAGAGCAGGCTGCAATGGCATCAGTCTCCCCAATTGTACTGCTTCCTGCAGACACATTCCCCTCAGTGGGCACCAGTTGTTGCGTGTCTTCTGTGGGTGGTAGCATGCTGCTTGCCTTGAGGATCATCGCTGCCCTGGGCTGTGTTGTGGCAGGCAATTTTGGCTGCTGTGATTTGTTTTTGGGTCCAGCAGAGGTGGAGGGTTGGTGTGCTGTTGCCTCTGACCTAGCCTTCTTGGCAGGTGTGGTGCCACTCTCGTCCCTGCCGGTGTCCAATTGGGAGCCTGTGGTGGAGCAGAGGAGGGAAAGTGTTATTGATGGGTCAGCAGACATTGAGCAGGCATTGTGATGACTGCCATGAATTTGATGGATAGATGGTGCACTTTTTAGGCTGTGACATACAGGTTGTCTCCCTTTTGGGTGGGTTGAGCATGCAGGAATGTGGGTGCCTACTGTGGAGTGTGCATACTGCATGTGTGCAGAGTGTAGGTCAATTATGCCTGTTGGCAGTCTTCTGCTGATGTGTTGCGTTAACCCTATAGGGCAACATTGTGATTCCCATGTAAGTGGACTTCAGGGAGTTTCGCATGGCTTAATTGAAGGCACCTACCTGTGTCACCTGATGTCGGGGCTCCTCTCTCCATTCCACCGACCCCCCTCGATGCTCTCAATACCGATCGTCGTGGCACATATCTCCTCCCATGGCTGCATTTTAATTAGGGAGTCTGCTCCTCTGCCAGTTGCCATGCCCATGTTGCGGTTGGCCGACAGTATGCTCCTTACCCAGAGCCGGAGGTCATCCTACCTTTTACGGCACTGTTTGGTGGTGCGGGGTGTAGTTCCTACGGCACTGACCCGTTGTGCAACTAGTTCCCATATGGCCTTTTTGCGTGCTATGGCCGGTCTGGTCATTTCGGTGGAGAATACGATGTCCGCCTTCTCCTGGAGCGTTTCTGCCAACATTGTTAGCTCTTCCCTGCTGAAGCGGTCCTGCCGCTGCCGATTGCAGGCTTTTTTAACAACTTTTGGCATTGTGGGGATGCGTGGATGTGGGTATAGTTTTCTGCAAGGTCTCGGGGTCAGATGTGCAGTGGTTGTGGAGGATTGCAATGGATTGTGTTTTTAAAGATGGCCACCATGCTCTTTCCCGTTCCGGTGCAATGGCGTAATTTCCGGATCCGGCTTTTTACGGTCACCGCTAATAGCGATCACCGCTAATAGCGGTGACCGCTATTTGCGGTGCACGCTAACATCGGTGGGTAGGGAGGCGGTGGTGCAGTTTACACGGCATACGATTTTGGTAGCTGATGTTTTTTGGAGGTTACCGGCGTGGCGCTGATTACATTAACGGCATGGCGCAATGTTCGTGCCCGAGAGGTCATAATTTAGCGCTTTTAACGGTTCAAGACCAGCACGGACACGTTAGTTGCGCCATGCCAGTAATGTCCATTACTTACCGCCGGGGTCGTAATGAGGGCCTGTGTGTCTTCTGATCAGAGCTGGATAAGATTGCAGGAAAAAAGAAAAGACGGCAAGCAAGAATGTGTGTAGAATTGGTAGCATAGGAAATAAAGTATTCTTCTTTTCTTCTGCCCTTTACTGCTTTTGTACCATTGTCTTTCTTGTCCTAGTCTAAGGAAAGCTTTCCAGGATATTATTCCTTAAGAAACCCTAATCAAAGCGGTTTAATTGTTCTTCCCTTGCCTTGCCTTGCCTTGGCTTCTGATTACGAATCTCATTTGCACATGCTGAAATTCTTCACTTGCTTCAGTAGTGGTAGTTGCAGGAGAGCTCAAGGTTTCTCCTTTATAGGGTTTGAAGTCATGTAAGTGTATCCATGCTCTCCTCCCTTGTAATTTCACACCCGTAGGGTTTACTTCCTCCACTTCAAAGGGGCCCACAAAGCGGTGGGCACTCCAGACACGTAAGAATTTGTGCACCAGCACCTGGGCCCCTGGATACAGGCTGGGAGGCTTGAGTGTTTGTTCCAGATCAATGGACTGATTGTCCTTTTTATTTCCCCTTGACCCCTCCCATTGATTTTGGTGCTGTTGAGACATAAAAGAAACCTTTTCACTCATTGTTTTGAAATAATCATGCATTTCATCGCCTAAAGCCCTCGCTACACTGTGGGGGTCTGTATTTGCCCTTGTTGGGGGAGTGAGAGGAGTTCTCATACGGCATCCAGTCACCAACTCATGAGGAGTCTGATGATGATCTGAGCCTCTGCAGCGCGTATAGTGCTAGGGCTAGGCAATGAAACCATCCCTTTTTTTAAAGAGACTTTCAGTTTCGCTATTCTTTCATTCAAAAGACCATTTAATTTCTCACAAATCCCATTTGTTTGCAGATGAACGGCTGATGCAAACGTGTGACTTATCCCTAATAGTAAAACTATATTTTCAAATAGCTCATTTACAAAGTGCGGTCCATTATCGGATCACAAAACTTCGCATATACCCCATCTTGGAAATACTTTGCGCACAAGGAACTTGACGGCACACGCAGCATCAGGGTGTGTGCATGGACCCACCTCGATCCATTTAGAAAAGAGACATACTACAACTAACATATCTTTTTCTGGCAGACAACAGGGCGATGCCTTATATTTTTTACTTCCCTTTCGAAACTGGTTGAGTAATAGGCTGCTTTTTTGGCCTCTAAATCTGCAGCTTATTTTCCACGAGAGATTAAGGGCCTCATTACACGGATGGCGGAGAACCATGGCGCTATTAGCGCCATGGTTCATGCCGGTAAAATACCGGCACCGCCTTGGCGGAAAGGGGAATTACCGCCCCATTCCAAGGTTGGCAGGGCGGTAATTCCCCCTTCCACCATTGCCCTTCCCCATTCCCATTTTTGGCCCATAGGACTCAATGGGAATGGGGAAGGCGCTAATTACGGTACCGCAAATTGCGGTACCGTAATTAGCTCCCTGGGTCCCTTTGCGGGTTGGTTTTTAACGCCTGCAAAAAGCAGGCGTTAAATCCCCCAACCCACAAAGGGACCTCGTAGTAAGGCGGTAAGGATTTACCGGTACCAGTGTTTTACCGGTACCTGTAAATCCTTACCGCCATCCGTGTAATGAGGCCCTAAATCTGTTATCTTTGAATGGGCTGCACATTTTACGATCGCTATTGTATCTGGGAAACTCAATGCTTCAATACATTTTTCTAATAAGGCGGCATGTTCCTTTGGAGTTCCCTCTGCGCAAAGGAAGTCTCTCCTTTTCCAACATGACAGGCCTGCATGCACAGTTGATATCATGTAGGCAGAGTCAGAGTACACCGTCACTGCCTCATCCTCAAAGCTTAGTAAAGCATCGATAAACGCTGCAAATTGTGAAGCCTGTGCTGAATAATTTGGGGACAATATTCTTCTAATCATTACCTCACATGTATCCTCTCGATTCAGTTGTACCACTGCCGATCCAGTATGTCTCACTCCCGTCTTTTGATCAATTCTTGATGACCCACCAATGAAAGCCACCCCCCCCCTTCCTAGAGCATTCTCTCTCATTCAGGGAATACAAAATTCTGTATACGTTATAGTCATGCACATTGTCATCTTCTCCCACTTGTTCAGCTATAAACATTGCTGGATTGACTGTGCTACACCGAACAATTGAGATTGCAGGGTTTGAGATCATTACCTCATACGCCTGATGCTCTTTGTGTGATCAATGTAATTACTTTTGGGTTTCTCTATAATGGCAAGTAATGCGTTCTCTATGAATATCGTTACTGAACACCCCATGGCTATACTTGAGGCCTTTTGAATTGCAAATGCAGCTACAGCTAAAGATTGCTCACAAGGATTATGTCCTTCATGACTAGATCTAAGTTCCCACTATAATAAGCCAATGGTTTATAACCATGTTTTAGTGTTGTTTTCTGTGTAAATACTGCTGTCATGACTTCTCCATTTGAATGAGAGAATAAGTAAAATTCTTCACTATAGTTTGGAATTCCTAATACAGGAGCTGTGCTGTTTGCATTTTTTAATTCATGAAATCCCTCAGTCATTTCTTCGGTCCTTATTATTTTATTTGTAGCCATCTGGGCCTCTTTGAGTCCTTTTAAAAGTGAACTAATATATGTACTGTAATCAAAGACCCAGGCCTTGCAATAATTGCATTTGGTTGTTCAGTTCTCATAATAGCCCCTGCCCTTTCAGGTGTCACTTTTCTTCCTTCATTTGAGATCAACTATCTTATATACAGTACTTCTTCTTGACAGTATTGTAATGTTGACTGATCTACTGTGTACCCTTTCTCTGCCAGTATAGTCATACATTTGACAGTCTTCTCTTCAGCTTTATTCTGTCTCACTGCACACTAAAATGTCGTCAACGTATTGAATTATGGTACTTTAAGATGAACATTACCCAAGTCCATCTGAAGGACTATATTAAAGATTGATGATGACTGTAAGGGAGGCATGGTATCACAAGTATGACACTGGACACAAGAGCTACAAGTTTCAAAACCTTTATTACATTCTTGGGGTTTGGAAAAACTCCTACTTCGCCCTATAGCTATGATGGGAGTAGTCTCTACCATCAAATAATAAGGAAAACACAGTCCTAGTCAGTATATGTCAAATGAAAATGGCCTATGTATGCTAAAAAAAAAAAAGAATCCCTGCCCTATCTCTTATACAAAAAGTGTGTGAAGGGGAATGCATATGCAAAGGAAAGTCTATAACATAAAGGATCAAGATGGCTGAGTTAGCTCTCCTCCCCATGTTGGACAGCATAGAGTAAGGCAGTCCCGGTAGATGGGTTGAAACACTTCAGCTCAGGTTATCCAAAAAAAGGCAGTTTAAAACGTGGGTCAAGGCCACCTTGGCCTTCCACGTTAGTCACTTAAGTTCACCAAAAGTTCTTTGACGGGTCAACAAAAATGTGTGTAGGTCTCTGTTAGGCAGAAACCTGTGCAGGTCTCCCTCTGTCGGACTCCGGCCTCTCAAGGCATTAACAGTTCACATAGGTCTTTCTCAGTCGGGCTCGGACCACTCAACAAAAGTACCTGATTCAACCTAGATCTCCCTCAGCCATGCCCGGACCTCGCAATCACAGCACTTGCAGGAGCTCCCTTTCCCAAGCTTTATTCAAATTCGTTAGGGGTACCCTTCCCCAAACCCATTTCATGTCCCATGTCTCCCTCAGCCCGGCTCAGACTTTTCACTGATGTCAAAGACTTTCAAATGTGCAAGGCTTTTTCCATAGACATCTGCAGGACCACTTCGAAATTTCACTTCAGCTTATGGTATTTGCCCCAGTTTCTCTTGGTCTTGGTAGTTCCAGAACACAATCGGGAAAGTACAGAGACATCTTTCTCTTTTTTTTTTGTAAATCTTTTTATTATTTTAAACCATACATAAACATACTTGCATACATACACTTCCTTACACTTAACAGTTTATGATTGGGAGCGCAGATCAACAATACAGTAGTGCGGTTGAACATTGTCAAATCAATTCAGGCAATTGAACGTTTCTCCCCTTATAGAGTCCCAAGAGTTCTTGTTAGTTCCCTTCTTCCCACTTTCCCCATATTCTTGTGACCTTTACTGGGCATGCACATGCTGTATATATACAGTGTTCCACTGTAGCACACATGTCCATATCCACTACGCATTGAGCCAGTATCAGCTTCTCCGGTGAGCCCCACAGACGGGCAATATTTCGTTTAAACAGTCTAGATGCTGTGGAAATAAACAGTTTTTCCCATTTGTTAGTGATGTGTTCATCGGGTATGCCCAACAGTGTTAGCTTCAGGTCTAGTGGCATTGTTCTCCCAAGTACTGTTGCCAGTTTATTGCAGCATTGTTGCCAGTATCTTCGGATTTGGGGACATTCTCATAGAATATGAATGAAGGTCCCTTCCTTCTCTCAGCATCTCAGACAATTTGGAGTGGAGGCCTGGCCCCATCTGCACAGCGCTACTCTGTGTAATATCTTGAGCTGTACCAGGTGAATTCTAGAGGCGATTGCTATTTCCCTTGGGTGCATCAGTGCCAAAATCTACTCCTCTGGGTCAATAGTACCCACATCCACTTCCCATTTCTGTTTTAGGGTAACCAATTCTGGAGTGGCGACAACCGTTATGGCATTGTACAGTGTGATACCTAAACCAGGTGCAGTTCCCAACTTTTTTTCTCAGGGGATCAGAACTCAAAGGGAACTAACTCAAAAGAGAAACACATAAAGTGAGTCTGATTTACCACTCTTTCCAATGCCCCAATGTGTCAAAGTAACCAACAATTACAACATAAACAAATACCATTTGATGTTATTGTTATGAAACATCATGAACCCGGCACAATTTTTATTGTCACACGTTGTATATGAATAAAAAGGCACCAATTGCCACATAAATACGATATTGCACATTTAAACAATTCACCATTTGCTAAAAAAGAGGAAAATAAGTGCATAAGGCACCAGTAAGACAAAGGGGTGCGAGCAACACAAAGTTTGTATATTATTTTAAACACTTTGTTTGCATCAAAATCCCACAGGTAATTCATATGAGTATTTCAGATAACTGTCGACATGTTTCGGCCATTTTCTGTTTCAGACACTATCTCTAGTGTCTTAAATTCTTTCTTTTTTAGGCCATCTTCAGGACAATATTTCTTCAAAAGAAGTCAACGAAGACTCTTTACCCCAAGAGTTGATCAGCATGACCAATTTCTTTATATCAATTGTGAGGAGTTTCCACGTTATGCCAAAACTTCCAGATGCGCAGCTTTCATTGAGATGGAACGATAATGCAGAACATCTTTTCGCTTATGTGATCGAAGCGGAAGGCAAACACCTAAACCTGCCACATGTCTGCAGTTCCCTTCCTTGCCGCATGCTTCCAGTGTTTCAGCTCTCAGAAGTGGTTGTACAGTGACAGGTTGGCGCTATATGGCTAACCAGCAGTGATGGGGAGCGTGAGGCCCCTTACTCGAGTCGCTTTGTCTTATCGGAGCTGTGATCTTCTTTGGGCCTCGTCTTTTCAGTACAGTCTTTCTCTATTGTACAGTGTGGACATGACCTTAACGGGCACACATTCCATTAAAAGATTCCATTCCATGGGAGTACATTGTGGTATGTCGGTAAATGAGGGTATATTCCTATGCAGTGCATGGGTGGCTTGTGTGTAGTGGTAGTGTTCCGTCAGCGGGAGGCCATATTTCTACTGGAACATGTCAAAGGTGATGAGGTCACCGTCAGGAAGAATATCGCCGACCACCCGTTATCTGGGCCTCGGCCTAACGCGGCCATAGCGGTAATGTGTTCAGGTCAGCTAAATTACTATTATTCCATAGGGGCTGCACCTGGGTCACCCTATGGTCCCAGCCAATGTGTTTGTGTGTACTCCTCCAAACGCTGGCAATGTGTGCTGCTGTCGTTTGCGGGGGGGGTGGGGTTTAGGGAAGGTTTGGTAAAGCAGTGCGATGGGCGAGGTGTTTGGTCGGCCCTGTGTTCCGGCCCTGATTTGTGGTAGTTCCAGGTTACCATGAAGCAGGTTGTTAATTATGGACATTTGGCTCGCCCAATAATAAGTTTGCAGACGTGGTAGGCCTATACCTCCCTCCCAGACCAATTGTTGGAGCGTACTACAAGCAATACATGGATGTCACCCCCCCCCCAATATTAGTTTCTTTAAAAGACAATCTACTCTGAGTCAGGAATCTAGAGTGGAGCATTCAGGAGAGCGTAAAGGAACCGTGGCAGCGCTAGCATTTTGAACAGGGCTGCCCTGCCCTGCAGCGTCAAGGGAATATGCATCCAATGGCGAACATCGCCCGCAAACCAATCTATTACTGGATGTAGGTTCCGGGACACATATTGTACCAGGCTCCCTGATATCTGAATGCCTAAGTAGCAAAAGCTTTCTCATTCAATCTGATATGGGCAATCGGGCAGAATAGCCTGCTCTCCCCCCACCCCCTTGACTGGAAATGGGACCGATTTCCCCCAGTTGACACGTAGCCAGCTAAAGGCACCAAAAACTTGCCAGGATTTGTGTAACCACCGGGCAAGAGTATGCCAAGTTGCCCAGATATATCAGAAGGTTGTCTCCATATAAAGAGAGTTTATCCTGCCCACCCTCCCACCAACTGAAGCTCCTCCATGCATTAATTTGGCAGAGCCATGGGGCTAGGGGTTCAATAGCCAACGCGAATAGTAAGGGGGATAGGGGACACCCCTGTCGGGTACCTCTGCCCAGTGGAAAGGGCTTGGAGGACCAGCCATTGACCTTGACTTCTGCTTGTAGGGACTCGTACAACAGCCTCACCCATCCCAGGAATGCTTCACCAAAGCCCATACGACGCAGGGTCTCCCAGAGGCTTTCCCATATCACCATATCAAAATGCTTTCTCAAAATCGATTGCCAGCAAGGCGAGGGGGGTGTCAAGGATCGGAGCACGATCTAAGAGCAAATATGGAGACGTCATAAATTCTTGCGTGTCGATTTATTCAGCATGAAACCACATTGGTTAGGATGGATCAATGAAAGGATAAATAAACTGTCTGCAGTCGTGTCGCAAGCACCTTAGCTAAAATGTTGACCTCCCTTTTGATCAGCAAAATTGGCCTATACGAGCTGCAGAGTTCTGGGGGGTTTCCCGGCTTAGGGATAAGGACTATTCTAGCCCTGCGGAGGTCTGAAGGGAGGACACCTTGCTCTCTGCAAAGAAGAAACAGCTTGTGGAGCGGGGTCGCCATTGCCTCCCCGCCCAATTTTTTCCACGTCTCGACCGGGAATCCATTAGGACCTGGTACCTTCCCGGAGTTCAGCTGGGCGATGGCTTCTGCGATTTCAGCTTCAGTGAGGTCTATATCCAGCTGTGCTTGTTGTGTGTCAGTTAGGCGGAGGAGCAAAATGTTATCTAGCACGGAAAGATCCACCGGGACCGATGGGCTCTGGTAAAGTGGTGTAGTGCTCCGCAAACGTTTCCGCTATACCAGCTCATTTTGGCTATTAGTTCTTTCTCTGACATACCGGTGCCCTTTCTCTTTTTTCGCCAACCACGCTAGCAGCTTGCCTGCTTTGTCCCCGTGTTCGTAAATGCGTGCCCGTGTCACCCAAAGAGCCAATTTAGCATTATCCAGTGCAATGTTTTGATGGCATTCTCTCGCCCTCAGAAGGGAGCTGTGCACCTCCGGGCTACTGTTCCGAATATATTTGGCTTCCCACTCTTCGGCCTCTTTCTGCCACTGCCACTTTACAAGTGTGTTCCCTTTTCTTTGCATGTGTCCAGGAGATCACCTTGCCTCGGAATATGGTTTTATAGGATTCCCAAACCGTTGCTGGGTTTTCGACCGAGGAGGAGTTTATCTCGAGGTACTCCACGGTTTTCTCATGGATGTGGTCCACAAACTCGGGAAAACCAAGATAACAGTTTTTCAGCCGCCATGATTTGGGAGAAGCTGGGGCATTGACAGTTATCTCTATCACCAAAGGTGAGTGATCCGATATGCCCTGGGGCAATAGTGATGCTGCAGTGACCCTGTACGCGTCTGGGGTCAGGAGGAAAACGTATTCTAATCTAGACAGGGAGGCATGCGCCCATGAATGAAACTGAGTATCCGTTTTCCAGCATGTGAAGGTCTCTCCATACGTCGCAGAGACCCAGGGCGGATGTAAATGTATTAAGTCTAGTCGGAGTGTCAGGGTTCCGTCCTCTGATTTGAGTGCGGTCCCTCGTAGTACTCATGATATCATTAAAATCACCTCCAAGGATCCATAGGTCCGGGTGGTACTTCGCCATTACATTCCCAATATCTGTCAAGAGCTCGCTTGTAAGCGTGGGTGGGGCGTACACGGCCATATACCCATGGTTTAATTCCACAGCGTGCGTTGCGACAGGACAAATCTTCCCTTGGGGTCCTGTTCCACGGAGGGTAGAGTGAGTGGAAGGTGTTTATGTATTAAAACCAGAATCCCGTGAGCACCCAAGGTGAAGCCCGCATCCAGAGCAGTGCAGTAATTCGTCCTGCGAAAGAGGTTACATGTCGTGCCTGCCAGGTGTGACTCGGTAATAAGGGCAATGTCGGGGGAGTGCCTATTTAGGAATTTGGCTGGCCAGGCATCTCTTTATCCAAGACCCCAGACAACTGACGTTTCAAGTTAGAAGTCGCAGGGACCTACTTGGGCCACCAGTCTCTAATCAGTTTTGACTGTGTGCCATGGGTAGTTAAGTCATGCCGCCACAGGTGTATAGCATTTCCAATGGGTACGGGTTGGTTTGGGTAAGTGTATGTATTCTGGTGTTTCCACATTCGTCTCTCAGACTCAAACAATGAACAAAAGTGATTTCGGTGTTCACATATCCGTTCACAAAAACTCAAACAATAAACCAAGGTAAACCTTCCCCCCTTCTCCTCCCTCCCCATACTCCTCCCAACTTGAAGTATCTGTCCCCCAAACTTCTGCTGGGAGACAACAAGAACCTGCTCCCAGCCTTAACAAAACAATCTACTAATCCAAATGAAGGTTTAGCCTCAGTGTCCGCCGTCTCTATGGTGATTCTGTAGCGAAAAAGAAGTGTAGGGCCCTGGTTGATGCACCTGCTCTTGTCCACACCTGCATCTCCTCCGTTCTTGTGTCGTTCAGGTCTTTGTCCTCATGGATCCGCCACTTGCTCAGGGGTCATTCTGCTCTGGTGGTAGAGGATACTGTGCAGGCGGGCTCCGGTTCGGTCGGGCACAGGGTCTTCCCCCTGGGTCTGGGCCATCTGCTTCCCAGTTTCCTTCATTATGGTTTTCCGCCCATCTCCAGGCCGCTCGTGGGTTGGTGAAGTGCACCGTGGTACCATTATGGTAGATCTTTAGCTGGGCCGGAAAAAGCAGTCCATATTTCACTTTCATGGATTGGAGACTCCTCTTCAGGTGTTCAAAGGATTGCCTGGCTTGTTGTACATCTCGGGTATAGTCGGGAAAGAAGGCGATCCTGCAGCCGTTGTGTGTGATCGTCCCTTTTGTGCGTGCCATTTGAAGGATCGCATCTCTGTCTCGATAATTCAGTAAATTAGCGAGAACTGTTCTTGGAGAGGCGCCCAGGATAGGTATTCCAGACGGCATCCGATGGGCTTTTTCCACCAAGAAGAATTTTGAGAAGGATTTTGGTGCAAAGAGATCCGCCAACCATTGTTCCAGAAAGAGTTGAATACTGGGTCCTTCGGTGTTTTCGGGAAGGCCCAGGATATGGATGTTATTTTTGCGTGATCTGCCCTCACCCTCGTCCACCCAAGCCTCCAGGGTGTCATGATGCCTACCCCCAGGGAACCAGACCAGGTCCAGCAACCCCGGAAGCAGGCATCACGTTATTTTGAGCAAGCCCAAAAACCCCTGCTAGGGGCTGTTTGGGTGCGGTCCTGGCGCCTATGGCAGCAGGCTCATATGGAGAGTCAGTCCTGGCACCATAGGCGCCAGGCTCATAGAGTAGAACTTACCTGATGCAAACCATGCTACAGAGCTCCAAGCCAAATGAGGCTTGGAAGGGACTATTTTACCTAGGGATTATTTTTTACTCGGGTGGGGCTGGGGAGGAATACTTACCTGGGACTACTTTGGAGGCTATTTAAACCACGACCAAAGAGCAGCACACGCTTCGCGTTATTCTGCATCCAGCAGCGTAACACTCACCGTGTCTGCAAGCCTGCATCCAATCTTCTGCCACGCCCGCCTCGAGTCTGCAGCTCCTAGAAAAAGGGAGGAACAGAAGGAGAAGAGGTCAGAATAAGAGCAAAACCTTCGATCCTTACCTGAATTCCGGATCCACCGTGCCTTCGAGCTGGAAGAAAGAAGCATTTTACATGCGCCGCCTCGCCTGCTGCAGCGCCGCACTGAACTCACCGGCCTTCGCAGCATCCTCACGATCCACCGCATCCTTCTGCACGTTCCCGCCGCACTCTGGCACCTAAGGGGAACACAAGAACAGCAAAGGTGAGCCAAGGGAATAAACAGAGGCAATAGTAACTACCCCCCATAGACTTACCTGATTACCACCGGGGGTACTACTCCTCTTCACGGGTCGGCGCAGTCTCCATTGCATCCTCACCGTACCCCGTACCCCGGCCCCTAAGGGGAATAAAAGGACAACAAGGTGAGACAAAGGGACAAACAAGGGGAACTCTTCTCACCACAATAGACTCAACACAATAATTTTACCGCCTGAGGCATTATTCCCCGAACTTCATATTTTCTCTCCACACCTGAATAAGGGAGCAAGCTGCAGGTTACATTCTGGCCTTATTTTATTGAACTGTGTAGGATAAGCCAAATCCTTACCTGAACTTCGTCAGCTACCACGAGGAACCCTTCGCTGTGTTCAAACTGCAAGGAATCGGACAAGAGTGAAAGTCGGACAGGTGAACTCTTACGAACTACATACTTTTCGGAGTCAATATTGTTCTGGAACTCACCAGTTCCTTCGAGCCAGTGAAGCAACTGGTTATCAAGGCGCCCCTGCGCTCAATGCAGGATGGAGAGCTCATCTTTTCAAACCATCAGGTGAGACTATAAGAGGGGACATCAAAGGTGATCTGTGGGGAGAACAGCGGGGGTGGGGGGATTTACGCTCAACTCCACGGGTGGTTAATCCCCTTGCTCCATTTGCAGAAAAATATTCCTACGGGCCAAGCAAACTAAGCTAGGTGGGCCAGTCCAGTCCGTCATCTCGGCCCTACGCGTCAGACTGGTGGAGACAGCAGCTGTCCAGTTCAGATCGACGCCTCTGTGGGAGCCAGGTGAGCGTAACACAGGGTCTTCAGGCGTGTCATTGTGAGAGTTGCTGGCGCAATTCGCCGAGGTAGTCTTCCAGTCCGGAGATACGTTGTTCCACCTCCCCAGTTCAGGAAGATCATTTCTGAAGGTCGTGACGGAGAAAGGAAACCTCAGCCGTGATGCCGTCCATCTTTTTCTCCATGGAGGCCCGAGAATTGATAATGGCAGCCATCACGACTTTTGAGGATAGAGGCTCACCCGTGGTAGGGTAGACGTTTGTGGCACAGAGTCCGTCGTTACGGTGAAGACATTGGTCGCATTTTGTCCATTGTACTCTGTGTAGGCGCTTTCTTGGCCTTCTCCTTGCCCATGCTGTAGAGTTATGAACCATCGGAGATTGATGCGTTCAGGATAACATGCACATCACAAGGCGCCTTTGAGATGTAAAGTCACTGACAACAAGTATTTTCAGCTGTCGTTATCTCATACTCGGGATAGTATTAGTACGGCAGACTGAGGTCAAGACACTTATAGGCTTTCTGTCAATTGACTTGCATGCGCAATCTTGGATTGTTCTTGGAGCTGGAGTTGCTTCGCTTTCCTAGGTCAGTGTTAGTCACCCCCTACAAGTAAGCCGCAGTGTCTTTGTAATGGGACTTCAGTGTTCATTGACAACTCGTATGGTAATATCGACTGTTCTGAGCTCAACTGTAGGCGATCACCCCTGGATGCAGTCTATTTCACTTTTGGTGTTAATTAGTAGGGTGTGACAATCGTCCTCTGGTGCCATTGGGTTTGCAAAGCTCACTCCAGAGCAGGTTCCGTCACTTGCCTTCCCATGTGCTGTCTAGCCCTTGTCTGTATTCCAGAGAGATTCCTGGCAGCCTGCTACAGATCTCTGGCTCTGACGCCCCCAGCAAGCCCTTTTCCTTGTCAATTCTGCTTCGGGTGTCGGGCAAAGCATATAATGGCAGGTTCTGGGGTCTCAAGGGTATGGTAGACGGTCTTGGTCCTTCCTCTATGTTGGGGAGAATTCTCTGTTAAGGCTAATTTCCCAAACCTAGTGAGTCCCCCAGCAGCTTTGCTGGATTTTTGGGGTTTCTTTTTTTCTCCTGCTAAGAGTGAGACTCTTGTTCTCCCACTCTTAGACAAGATTTGAGGTGTTCCTTTGACTTTGTATGTGTTTTATGGGCTATTGGGTCCTTTACCCCATAGGGCTTCATGTGTTTTTGGTATGTGGGTTACACAGCACCCTCCGTGCAGTAACACAGGGGTGTCGTAGCGACCCCCAAACATAGACTCCATACCCTGGGGCTGACTACTGTCTCCCAGGGCATGTAAAGTCACCATTGGCTTTACTAGTCTTAAATTGTGAACAGAACCAGTACAAACCATCATATTGTGGACGTACTGGTTGGGGCAATTCGAGTGCCCCGGGGTCTGTTGTTCGAGGGGCACTCTCCAGTCCCCCCTGACCAAATTTTGGCTGGTGGCAGTGGATACTACTTTTTATATTCGACCGTGAATATATTCCTATGTGATTTTCCCATTGTTCGAGGCTACCACTGTTTAAAATAGCCTCGAACATACCGCCGGTTTATTAAATTAATATAAATTCACCGGTTGGTATTTTTTGCCGAAACTCTGTTCCAAAATGGCGTTTGTGTTCGCTTCTGTGACTCCAACCCAAGTCGAGCCCTTTGTTCCACTTTTTGGCGGGCTTCTCCACAGATGGGTATGGGAGGGGGTTTAGGCACCCTGGACTGAGTTGCCTCAGCAACTCAAGTCGCACTCTTGTGTGATTGGCCCAGTGGTGAGCCGCCCTGCTCACCACTTAGCATGTTTGAGTGACAGCTAGGACTGATGAATGGGGGTTTTCTGCATAAATGCAGGGCTTTGGGGACTGGCACTTCAGACGTCGCCACAGGACCAAAGAATCCGAAGAGGGAGAAGCTGAGCCGACCTGCAACGACGACACCACCGGTGGAGCCCTGCTGAACCGTCTCACCACTTTTCCCGACGACAGAGGAGATCTTCATCCCGAAGAGTCTTCTTCCTTTGACTGGTGGGGATAACCAGTTTGCCCGCCTTTTCACCTTCCCGGATCATCTCGTGGCTGCCTTGCCTGTGCCAAGCACCCCGGCAACCGGGATACCACGTTTTCTCCACTAGCGTGAATAAAAGGGTAGTACCTTTTAACCGGAGAACTCTGCGGCTGGTTTCTTCCCTGGCAGTGCAAGGACCTTCAGCCTTCCTCCACGTCGAGATCATCTCTTCCTCTGGATGACGCCATGACTTGCACCCGCTGCCAGGAAGAACTGCCCCCGCTGGAGGATCCTCTCCACTTTAAAGGTACTGTGTCCGCCTGGCCTCCCTCACAACGGTCTGTGTGGGGTGACTCTTAAAGCCTCAATTTACCAGTTGGGTTGGCCGTAGGCTGGCTAACTGAACTTTTCTAAACTGAACTGATTCCTTCTGAACTCTCTGCAAGACTCTCCAAGCCTTTTAAAGTGTGATCTTGGGCACATTGGTGTTCTACTTTCTCCAAGAGGGAGCCCGGCCTCTGAACTTTTTGCTCACAAGTAGACTTTGACTTTCCTGCCTTGCTGAGTGCTTCTAAAGGATTGTGGTGTGTGCTGTTCCTAATTTCTTCCTTTTCCCTCCCTTTTTTTTAAACTTATTGGAGTGCCATCTTTAGTTAAGCGCTCACCTCTGTCTGGAAATAAGTGGTGTTAGCTAAGACTTGTCTAATAAGGAATAAGGGATGTATATATATATTAATAGTGACTGTGTTTTTGAACTTGCTTATAATAATAGTGCTGGAGTGTTTCTAAGTGTGTTTTTAAATAAATAATGTTATACTTGTTACCAAAGCTCTGGTCAGTGTTTGCTTGTGCTACTGTATTTTGGTACCTATCTTGTATACTCTATATACTGTCTAACTCTTCTTGAGAGAAGTCTGGTTGCTCAGCCACAGCTACCAGGTAAATCTGGGTGGTACAGACTGCTACCAATTGGGTTTACTGCCAACACCTGTAGTCTTAAGCCTTTTGCAGTGGTCCCTAAGGGAACTGCACAGGTTTCTGCCTAACACTCTATGTCCCAGAACTGTGGTCGCTGAACCACTATCTCCCCTGCTTCAAGGGTGCAGGCCACATCATGTTGGTTCGGTGTATGTGCCTGGTCCAGTAGCTCCTGTGACAGCATGGGCACAGCCAGTCACCAGAGTTGGCTACACGGCTGCCCCGACGATGAGCAGGAAATGCTTCTAGTCTGTTGCCTCTCGTTTACTGCACGTATTTGATGGGTATATGTACCTGCTGTCTGATCTGGCACCGCTGCTCTGGATTTTATGTGGACTCGCTACTCCGCCATGCGAGATCCACGTTCTGTTCCACACCTCGGTTGTCGGCCTAGTCCCGACTCGGCAGGGTCTTATTTGGGTGATTTTAGTATTGGCACACTACGTTCCTTGGTAGCGGAGGACAAGGAGGTAGCGGAGGACAAGGGGAGTCCCATCCAACTTCTGTGTCGCCGTATAGACAGTTTGTGACCATGACACTCCCAAAGCTAAGGCTGGCTACCCTGGGTTTTGTTGATGGCTTCTACGGGCTGTGGTGAGGTCGTCTTCAGCTGCCCCCAGCTTCAGCCTTTAAAAGGAGGGGTGAAGCTGCCACCCCTCTCTGGCCGTGGGGGGGTGCCTCCGTGCCCCCCTTCCAGATGGGCTTTCTGCCTTAATGAGGCAGAGGAGTGTGCGTCGCCCTGCTGCCAGTAGTGGACCGAAGCAGCCTGGTCAGATGTCTGCGAAGGGAGGCTTGGTGTACTTGTTATGTTCTAGATGCAGTCTCCTGGTAGTTATTAATCGAACAGTGATATTGGCCAGTTGTTAGGTAGTGCCACAGAAGAAGGGAGGGGAGAGCCCATTCTGTGCCTCTGTGTATAGTTAATTTTCCTATCACTGCTCGGGAGGGGTGAGTCGATAGGGCCCCCGATGGGGTCCCCACTTCCTGAATAAATTCTGTGGCAGCAGTGTAGCTTTATGTCGCAGGCCGTACAATACGCATTGCAGCAGGTATTCAAATATATATCACAGTGTTCAGGAGTTGAAAACAAGCATCAGTAGAGCTAGCATGTCTCTCCGGACTCACCGTCAATGGTGTTGGGTGCTGGTGTTCCCCCTTCGCTCTCCCGGTCAGTGCCTCACCCCGGTCAGGGTTGCGGTTCAGTAGTGCAGGTCTTCATAGGGTGCCTCTCTCCCCGGATCACCCACCGTGGTTAACAGATGTTTTGCACGGCTTCCAGACTCTTGAGTCACAGGGTTGATGCTACTTTACGTAGGAAGTGGCTCGCTTCGGTATGCTAGCAATGTGCGGACTGTTTAGCCACCAATTAGGTGGATGAAGCTGGTCGCCACCGGTGCCGGCCCGGGGGAACTCAGCCCAGATCCTGGTGTACCCCTTCCACTGTGGCCGCTCAGTGCAGCCTACGGTCTTAGGATCAGTAGCTTAGGAAAGTTCCGTAAGAGCGACGGGAAGGGCCACCACGCACTGTCATGCCACGCAGATCTCCCACTGTGCCAGGGGTTCAGTTCAGCAGCTGTTGCCGTCCCTCCACTCGGAGGGAGTCAAGAGCAGATTGTCCTCTCACCGGCCATGCAGACTGTTCTCTCTCCGGCCGCACTCCCCGCTCACACTGTCAAGGGCTCCATGACGGCCATCTTCGCTCTGCCACCACCAGGCAGCCGATCCTCTCTTGTCTGCCAACCCAACAAGACAGGTGTGGCCTGATCAGTCTTCAGATGGCAGACATCTGCTTCGGGTCGTCAGCTCCTCAGCCACCATGCACAGCTCGGCAGGTAACGTCTTGTGCTGGTGAATGTCCATAGGCAGCGTGCTTTTCAGGCATTGGCGGTGGCCATTTTGCTGGAGGTTCTCTACGATTTTTTGTTCCCAATATTTCTGTCAGAATTCTACGCCTGCTTCTCAAACTCTCCAGTTCTCTTCCGTTCACATTCGCCTCTCAGGATGTGTATTGTCTTTGCGTTTCGCCCCTGAATCAGGATGTTTACTGCAGGATATAGCTGGCGGTCTCAGGAGCTCTCAGGGACTCAGGTCCACATCGCTCGTTGGCTAGCCATGCCCCAGAAAGAAATCTTTCTCTTAAAGCAATCGCCTTTTAACTTCCCCTTTCATCTGGGTTAATCTTGGCCATCGCGCATTTCAGAGCTGTTCACTTTGTTGCTTTAAAAACATCAAACATTTCGCAGGGACTTTCGAGTGGGCTGTTTCCTTTTGCCGGGCCACTCTGCTGCTCTGTATCACTGGCTTCACAGTTACTGCTGACTTTTTAAAGTTCACTACAGATTTGCTTTCTTTCGCGTCTCATCAGCACACGCACAACCTTCAATTCGGAGATACACTGTTGCGGCATCAATCTTTCCTTGACACGAACCGGCCCTTCATGTCTTCCGCTAACTCACCTGTTGTGTGCATTCCTTTCTGTTCTCTACGGCTTTGATTCACGAGTCGCGGTTCATACCATATGCTAGTCCTCGCCTGCACAACTCTGCCGTTCCCCCAGGAGGGTCTCTGGCGTCCTAGAAACACAATGCAGGCTTCTTGTCTGGGATGTGGCTTTCTCTGCGTATCCTTTGCAGTTTCCCAGAGGCAACAACCTCCTGCAGGGATCTTCAGGGTTTCCCTACTTCTCGCTCTGGTCCCTTGATCGGTCGTCCTGCTCCAGTGGGTTCACTTTCGCACCGGAAGATCTGCTCCTTCTCGTGTTCCACCTTGTTCAAAGTGTGTGGGGAGCTAATGGTTATCAGATGTATGTGATTAAGGTCAAGTGCCTGACATTGCCTGAATTTATTAACAGGACATGTCCAGTGGGATATGCAAGTGTTAGCCTCTTTACTCTCAATCCTCCTCTTCCTCGGCCCAGTGTTTGTGTAGAAAGGGGGGGTGTTTGAGCATTGGAGAAGCCTATAAAATGGGATGGGGTTGGGCCCGGGAAATGGGGAGATACCATGTCTCACCATTGGTTGTCTCACCCCCACTCCCTGAACATCCCTCACCCAGGTGATTTCCCCCCCACCCCCACACTGGTCCATCCTCAGGGTCTGGATCCAAAGACGATGGCCCTGCCCTGTGTGAGAAACCAAAATTATGTCTCACCCGCTAGTCCCCAGGGATATGTCATCCAGGTGGCCAGGACACCCCCATCGCTTTTGGATCCAGTTCCTGGGGGTGGACTAGTGGGGGAGGCTCACCTGGATGAGGCGCCCTCAGGAGTGGAAGTGGGACACTGGAGGGTGAGACGCAGTATCACCTTCCCAATAACACCTTTTCCCTATCCTACCAGGTAGGATACCTAGGAATTCATCCCCCCCAACCACCTTTTCGACACAAACTCTTTCTCAAGGACAGTTCACCGTGAGCGACAACTGACTAACACCACACCCGTATACCTGGCATGTCCCAACACCATGGACAGTCAAGGTCAGGCAATTACTAGTTATTACACACACCTGACTTCCAACACACTTCCTCGCACAGATAAAAGGCAGAGCACGAAAACACACTCTGAGCGAGGCAAACCGCACAAGGAAACAGCAGGTCCAAAATGGCAGTTTAGTAAAAGGAAAAAGATGGTGAGGCCAGAGAGAGTTGCAAGGAGGGAAGTACCCGTGACCTCTAAAGACTGTTGCTTTCATGAGCCTTGGAAAGGAAGAAACCGAAGACCAGGAACTATGACTGATCAAACCTGCAAATTGTGTCAGAGGTGCCCGGGGCTCTCCCGCATTGATAACTTAGGCGGGGCGGAGCGATTGCCGCCGTGATACTGTCCTTGACTCCTACAACAAAGCAGTGTAATAGAAGACCGCACAGCCGGTGAGTAGGAGAGCCTGATGCCAAACCAGCTTGTGTTTTGAACGAAGGATGCAAGTGTACAAAGAGAACAGTGTAAAAGGCGTTTGCACAAAGCGACGTAGAGATAATTTGAACTTGCTATTGAACTTTGGGAGGTAAGCCAAAGTACCATACACAGAGTGGTCCGGCGCCACATGGGTTCTCATTCGAAAGTCTCCAACTGATGCTGAGTGTAAAAAGGAATAATGAGATCGAAGGGGTCATGCAACGGGTCAAGCTAAATCCTTTGCACATTTGAAAGTCTTCGATAGTTTAAAGTGCATCTCAATTGGTGTGAGCCCGGGTGAAGGAGACTTATCGAGTGAAAGAGAGGGATCTGAACCCAGCTGAGGGGGATCTGGGGTGAACCGTGCATCACCCGAGAAAGAATTATCTCAACATACTTGGAAATGGATCTGAGCCCGACTGGGGGGGATCCAGCGTAGAACTTTCGGTGTATAAAGGGATCTGAGTCTGGCTCAGGGGGATCCAGGTTGAACACTCAGAATTGAATACTGAGAAGAGGAAAAGAGCATTTTTAATGGATTGTGCCCTCCCACATATTTCTTATCTTTGATATTGACTAATATCCAACTTGCTGCTTCAGCAAAAAATGTTTTTTTTCCCAGTAGAGGACGCTGTGCGTCAATGCCTGTTGAGTTGATGTCCCTCTAAGGCCTCCGTGCCGATGTCAACGTTATCACAGGTATAAGTAGCGCGTGCAGCGTCTGTTGCTCAGCTCTGTTTTTCCACGCTTCACAGCTTCGGTAACGCAACGTTCGGTTTCATGATATTCATCGAATTTCTTCAATTTTTCTGTGAAACTTCAACAAATTCTTCTACGAGATGGCCTCCTCATCGGCTCCATCTACGCCTCGGTCCAGTTTTAAAAAATTCTGTGACTGCTAAGATGTCCATGACGGATCCACACAGGGTCTGTCTGTTGTGCCTAGGGGCAGAACATCCGTGTTCCAAATGCGATGAATGCATGTCAATGACGGCCAAGGCCTTGAGGGAGCACAGAGGGAAGTTGGAAAGAGGTAAGCCTCAGAAGTCCATTACCCCATCCAAACGCAAATCCTCTGAGTCGAGTCCTTTGTCTCCTCGTCTTAAAAAACACTCCCGATCATGTTCTCGAGGCATAACAAGAAAAGGCACCATAGGACACCGTCGTCTTCTTCTTCCTCTAGTTCACCACAGAGGGTCATTTGTCCCTCGAAACACAGTTCCCCAGTAGAGTGGGACGAATTCCAAAAAAGTATGTTCAAGAACGCGGCCTTGCCCCCCTCGAAGACACCGAGAGGCGATACCCCAGGTAAAAAACACCTGGGAAGCTCAATCTTCGACCTCAGCTGTGGAAACTCCTTGAGAGCGTGATAAACCCTTGAGTCGAGAGAAAGCATCTGTGATGCACAAGAAGTTGTCACTATCGCCCCATACGGCAAAGCTGAAGACTGTGTCATCGACACCATCGGTGCCCTCATCGAAGGAGAAGCCATCGATGCCTTGCGTGTCAACCTCCTCGACGCGTACACCTCAATGCTTTCGTCGAAGACGTCGACATTGCTGTTGATCCCATGGACAACTTCAGAGCAGTCAAAACCGTCGACAATTTTATCGAAGACATCTACGTCTTCATAGACTATTTCAACATTTTCAGCACCAATTATGTCATCTATAGCACCTTCCACTTTTGAAAAGGTTTACACACCTCAGCCTCGATCAGAATATTTCAAGACCCTCTCCTCAATCTGTGAGGATGCAGAATTATCTGATGAGGAAAGGCCTTCTGGACTTGAATATGGGACACCTTCTGTTCCAGAAGAACTTGCATCAGAAGAATCCTGAATTAAACATTTGCAGGACTCTATACATGAGGCAAGTGGCATTGCACTTCCCCTGAAATTGAATTTGGTAGGGCTGATCCAGGAGATCATGCTGAAGGGACATTATAGAATACTTATGTCTAAAGTAATGGAGTACATGGGGTGGTCTAGACCCACACCTGCTTTCGAGCAGGATGATTTAACTGATATACTCGACAATGGTCCACAGGAAGACCCTATTGACCCATTTCACAACGCTTTACATAAGAGTGTATCTTCCAACTGGGAAACACCTGAAGTTATCCTACCAGTTAACAAAAGGTAAATATAGAGCATCAGCTTTGGGCCCTCTATATCTTTCAAAGCACCTAACACCAGAAAGCCTGGTTGTACAGACTGCAACCTCTTCTAGAAAGCAAAATGCCTATCCCACAATCCCGCAAGAAGGTTTTCTCGGCCGGTAGTATGGCGTTAAAGTCTGCTAATGCCACATTTACGCTGGCGAGATTTACCCACACCCTTTGGGAGTGTATTTAAATGGCGGCTGACCATATCCCCGAAGGGGAGGAACGGGATGGTTTTTTTAACCTTATCAAGGATGCTATATGCGAATCTCTCCAGACCGGTCTTGACTCTGTTGACAGCATCAGCAGGACCATGGCGGCTAGTACAGTAATATGCAGGTTTGCGTGGTTGAGGAAGTCGGGACTTGCCCCAGACGTACAGACCAGACTTCTCAACATGCCCTTTGACGGCACACATCTATTTGGGAATAAAGCTGATGAGAGTTTGGAGAAGCAGCAAACTTCCAAGGCAGCATCCAAATCCCTTGGAGATGCTATAAGGCAAACTACAAACCGCCCCACAGGCGCGCTCTGGAGGGGTAGGTCCTTTTGCTATTATTCCGCAAACGGAAGAGGCAGATGACAGCCGGCTCAAAGACGATTCCCCTGTGGTGGACAGGGTAGAGGTACTAAGACTGCAACAGCAAGTTCTACTTTACACTCAGCATCTGCGTCAGCCGCCCCAAAACCACTCTGAGGTCTTACATCACAAGACAGTAGTAGGAGGCAGATTAACACAACATCTGACAGAATGGAACGCTATTACTTCAGATGCTTGGGCATTGGAGACAATTGCCCAAGGTTACTGCCTACCTTTCCTCCAAACACCTCAGAGTCATCCACCGGGGGACAACTCTTTGGAGGTTCTGGATCCGCTCCTTTTGCAGGAGATTTTAAATCTGCTAGAGAAAGGTCTTATAGAACCAGCACCTGTAGCAGAGAGGAAGAAGGGTTGGTATTCCCTGTATTTTCTAATTCCGAAAAAGGATGGAGGATTCAGACCCATCTTGGACTTAAGAGATTTGAACAAGTTCCTCAGGAAGGACAAGTTCAATATGGTAACCCTTTCTCAGATCCTTCAGGCCCTCCAACTTGAGGATTGGTTGGTGTTATTGTATTTTCAGGATGCTTACTTTCATGTGCCAATCCATCTCAAATACAGAAAGTACCTGAGGTTCGCCTTTGGCAACTCTCACTATCAGTTTCGGGTTCTGCCATTTGGGCTGACTTCTGCCTGAGGGTTTTCACCAAGTTAATAGTGGTTGTGGCAGCAAGTCTCAGGAGAGGGGGGATTCACGTCTACCCCTACCTAGATGATTGGTTCATCAGGGCCAATTCCCCGGAACAAGCCCTAGATCATCTAAGTTACGTTTGCCACTCCCTCCACAGACTGGGCTTCTCCCTCAACTTCAAGAAGTCCCAAATGATTCCATCACAAAGACTCCAATTTATTGGAACAGTCCTGGATGCATCCCTGTGAAAATCCTTGCCACCAGAGGTGATGGCTCAAGACATTCTACAGATGGTGACAAAATTCCAGATCGCCTGAGAATGAGATCTCTCGGGACCCAGTGGTCACAATTCTCGGGAAGGATGTCAGATCTCCTACAAATCCCAAACAGAGTTTCACTGGACCTTCAGTGGTGGGCCTGTCAGGGAAAACATTTTGAAAGGAGAACCTTTTTGGCAACCATGGCCGGAGATAACAGTAGTGATGGAGGCCTCGCTCATGGGGTGGGGAGCCCATACCAACGATTTGACCATCAGCAGTCGTTGGTCTTCATCGTAGTCCAAATTACATATCACCCTTCTAGAGCGGAGGGCAATCAGACGAGCAGTGAAGGCCTTCCTGCCATCTGTATGGGGAAAGAATGTCCTGATAATGATGGACAACACAGCGGCCATGTACTACCTCAACAAGAGAGGAAGTGTATGGTCCCTACCACCTTGCAGAGAGGCAATGCAGCTCTGGTTCTGGGCAATACAAGAAAGAATCGATCTGTCGGCAGTTCATCTAGCCGGAGAGAAGAACACGACGGTGGATGCTTTGAGCAGGCAGAGCACAGTCTCTCAGGAGTGGGAACTAGCTCAGGAAGTCCTTCAAGAGATCTCCACCCTTTGGGGAACCCCTCAAGTGGATCTGTTCGCAACCAATGTCAACCGGAAGTGCGAACTGTACTGCTCCGAGGAATTTCCCCCAAGAGGAGCTCTAGGAGACTCGTTCGTAGTGGACTGGGAATTTCCACTTCTCTACGCATTTCCTCCAGTCCCTGTCATTCCTCACGTAATATGGAGGTTGAGGAGATTCAGGAAAACCATGGTCCTAACTGCCCTGGATTGGGCCAGGAGAACGTGGTACCTGGACCTCCTGGACATGTCAATCTGTCCTCTGATTCTTCTTCCACAAAGAGAGGATCTTCTCTCACGAGAGGAAGGTCGGGTTCTCCATCTGGATATCAGGACTCTCAGCCTTCACGCATGGTTTCTGAGAGGCTGAGATACAAAGATTGGGACCTTCCGGACGACGTAATGGAAGTTTTGCTCTCGGCCAGAAGGCCAGCAACCAAATATTTATACCGCTGCCATTGGAATAAGTTCTGCAACTGGTGTAGAGATAAGAATGTTGATTCTTTTTCATGCAATACACTGATGGGGTTATCTTTCTTGTTGCATTTAGCAAATCTGGTACTCCAGATTGGTACGATCAAAGTTTACCTAGCAGTGCTTTCCATTTTCAAGTGCTCTGCTGAGGAACCCTCCTACTTTAAAATACTGTTGGTAATACAATTCTTGAAGGGGCTAACTAATGTCTATCCCCCCCCCCCCCACCCGACTCCTTTTCAAGTCCCCCTGTGGGATCAAAGTTTTGTCTTACATTTTTTAATGGGTACTCCGATTGAGCCTCTTCATTTGTGTCTATTAAGACGTCTTACCCGCAAAATAGTCTTTTTAGTGGCAATAACATCTGCCTGAAAGGTGAGTGAGCTACAGGCTTTGTCTTGCAAGCCTCCTCACACTGTCTTCCACAAGGACAGTGTGGTATTAAAGGTGAAGCCTAACTTCCTCCATAAGGTGGTTTCTGAATTCCACATCACTCAGAAAATAACCTTGCCATCATTTTACCCTCCTCCATATCCGGGAAAAATGGAAGAAAGGCTGCACAGACTCGATCCAAATCGTGCTTTGAGCTTTTACATTAGCAGACTTGCTAAATTGAGACAAACTGGCCAATTGTTTGTGGGTTACACAGGTCATAAGTTGGGCCTAGCCATTAGCAAACAAACCTTCTCTAGGTGGATTATTCTAACAATTGCAGAATGTTATAAATTGGCTGGTAATGACCCTCCAGAGCATATAAGGGCTCATTCAACCAGGGGTATCGCAGCTTCGTCAGCTCTTCAAAGAGGAGTTCCAATAAAGGATATTTGTGCAGCTGCCACATGATCATCTGCACACACCTTTACAAGATACTATAGTCTAGATTCCTCCACTAGCCAAGAAACTGTGCATACCTTAAAAAAAAAAAAAAACGTACATTTAACTCCCTCCTCCTAATCATATTACTGCTTTGGGAGAGTATCAAAGATCAGGAATACGTGGGAGGACACAATCCATTCGAAGAACAAGTTACTTACCCATGGTAACGTTCTTTCGACTGGCTGTTCCTCCCACCTATTCCTTAACGCCCCTCCCATCCTTCCCCACAGTAAAACTTCCCTTGTGGTTACAGTCTGCGCTCCCTCAAGGGTAGTAACCATCTAACTCAGGCTTCGCTATTCAAAACGGAACTGAGCAACGGACACTGTGCGCGCGCTACTTATACCTGTGAAGGCATCGGCACAGAGGCCTCCGAAGGACATCGACTCGTCAGGCATCGACGTACAGTGCCCTCTACTGGGGAAAAACATTTTTTTGCCAAAGCAGCAAGCTGGATATTAGGAAATATCAAAGATAAGGAATACGCGGGAGGAAGCTCCAGTCGAAAGAACGTCACCATGGGTAAGTAACTTGTTCTTTTGTATTGTTTTGTGTAACTGGGCCTCTGAGTCAAGAGACTTGCAAGAAGCAAAGAGACTTGAACCCAGAAGGTCTTGAACTGTGTGAATAGAACTGTGTCCTCGTACCTCAGAAGCCGGAGTGTGTGCTTTGCTGAAGTGAACCGCCTTGCCCCGTGCTGAAAACATAGGAAAGGGAGGCCAACGACCCGAACGCCCTGCCTTATCATTTTGTGAACACTTCTTTCTTTTTCATTAACCCCCTCCCCCACACATTGTTTGTACATTAGTAAGGTTTGGCAATAGTTTTTTTTAGTATAGGGCCTTTTAGTTTGACAAGGCTCCACTAGGACTGTATTATTATAATTTGATGGTCATAGCTTGCTCCCATCTGTAGATTTAGGTTTAGATAGGCGTTTATCTCAGCTTTGTGAAAGTTCAATAAATACCCTTGAACTGTGGTCACTTGTATCCGTCTTACTGTTGTTACCATGCCTTCCTTACACATGGCCACCTGAGAGAGCGGTTCCCGGTGACTAGCAAGTGGGACACCTTTTGGTTTCTCACAAGACTTGCAGTGGTCCCCGGTGACTAGCAAGTGAGACACATTTTGGTTTCTCACAAGACTCGCAGTGGTCCTCGGTGACTAGCAAGTGAGACACCTTTTGGTTTCTCACAAGACTTGCAGTGGTCCCCGGTGACTAGCAAGTGAGACACCTTTTGGTTTCTCACAAGACTCGCAGTACCCTTGAGGCAAACAAGGGTGTTTCAGGCGAATCGTTCTATACGAAAAAGAAGGTCAAATCTTGTGAGTCTTTATGAAGGGGAATTGAGAAAAATGCATTTTTATTAAATCTACAACAGTGTAATACTTTGCTTTTTCGATGGGATATTGCACAATACTGCTTTGACTATATTGTTCAGAGGGTGAAGGTCCTGTGTAAACCCCCACAACACCCCCACCCCCACAGATGTTTTGACACGGTACACGGCTGTGTTACACAGGGTATCAGATGGTACCAAAATGCCTTGCTTCATTAAAGCAGAGAAACAGTTTCAAATATACCTTCATCCACTTCTGTGGACATTGGATACTGTTTTGCATGTGGCAGAATTGCTCCTGCTCCAAGCTTAATTTTACCTGCTCCTACTCCTTTGAATAAACCCACGTCATGTTTTCCAAATCTTACTGAAAAAATAGCTGCTTCTTTTTTACCAATGCCATTCTCTGTGGTATTTTTACATTCTCTACTTGGATTGAATAAGTGAGATTTATGAAAAATACTAACTCATCATTTGAATAGTCATCCCTAAATAGCTCCTTGTCTGTCAAATCTGTTAACCTATATCCTTCGTTAAGGGCTATCACCGTTCTCCATCCCCTTCCCTCATTGTCTGTCCCATGAAGTGTCACCCTTTCTTCTTTAACTATTCCTGCTTCTAGTTCTAAAGGGATAATTTGCCCTTCCTCATCATCCACAGAGCTGTCTGGCCTGAACGAAAACATATCGGGTATTCTCAATAACTTACCGTTCAATTTAGGCAACCATGATAGTAAGACATTCACTCATACAAAAACTTCGTAAAACTTTCTTTCCTTTAAACCCTAATATGAGCTCCCTCACATTGCCATAATGTATCCCTGGAGTTGAACACAATATTTTTTCGTCAGTAAAAGGTATCGTCATGTTATTAAGTCACACCCAAGTATGTTTACCAGCTTTTGTCTAGAGTATAATAATGGCAAAGTTTACTTACAGGAATTGGTAATTCATCTGTGAAAGGAACTAAGCTCACCCCCCCCCCCCCAGAGAATCCCTGCGCATTCATGGCAACACTTGACATTTGGTATTTTCCCTCATGGACACAGGAACGAGTTGCTCCAGTGTCCACAAGAAATGAAAATGTCTTGGCTCCTATCGTCACCTGGAGCCCTTGTTTCCTCTTGGAGTTCTGGTGTCCCAGATAGTACTTAACACATCAGGTCACTCTGTGGGCTGTCCTATTGTGGATATAAATCCATCCCTGTACCTGTAAAAGGATTCCCCCCCTACCACAGTCACACTCCCCAATTTAAGTGTAGCTACTTGCGTGGTTCCCGTATCCATGTGCCATTCTGATACACCTGTCTGTTGCATTGGAATATATTGCATTTATTGCGTCAGTGCCTGCTGTTGCCCCTGCAGTGATTGCATCTGCATTGGGAGTTGTATTTACTGTGATTGCGGTGCATGTGTCTGAGTTTGTGTGTGATCTTGGGCGTAATATGCTTGTGAATCATATCCCACCCCCAACTCTCGGAAATTGCCAAATCTGTTGGTGCATGCGTCCCCTGCTTCTGCATACTCTAGCTACATATCCTAATTTACTGCAACTCCAACATTGTGTTGACTGCCTGCCATTAAATCCTCCCCTTCCTTGAGTGTTTTAAAATCCACCTCGTCGTCCTTCTCAAGGCCCATTCGCTCTGCCTCTCGACATAAACTTATACCCCTTCTGATCCATAACGTATGCAGCATTAGTTTGCTGCGGTAACTGCACTATTTTTGCCGTTGCTCCCTCATTACCTGTCAGTACCGCTCCTTGTATGGCATACTTTGATAGTTTTTTCTGCACCTACTTCGCCTCTTCCTGTTTCCTTCTCTCTGCTTTCTTTTTATCTTTCTCCCTTAATATTCTACAGTAATACAAAATTGCCTACTGTACCTCTGGCCATGGTTATGCTTCCATTCCAACCTGTTTCTTTAGCTGGCGTTGCACCGGCTCTGGCATCCCTTAACATACAATATGATAGAATAATGCTACCGTCTTATCCCAGGATTCATGCGTCTCCAAATTCCATCTATCCAGAATCTCCTGCATAAAGGCAATGGGGCCTTCAGTCTCTTACATTTTCCTAGTCATTATTGCCCCAATATACGATGTATCAGGATATTTTCCTCGGAGTGATCGCCATACATCTGCTCTGCAATTATTAATTGGCGCTCCTCGTGCACCGTGTTTTGCGCTGTGACTTTCGGATATCCTGCTTTTTTCCAAATGTCGTCTGCTCTCTCTCACCTAGACTATCTGATAATAGGCCTTTAATGTCGCCTATGGCTAACGTCGCTCCTGATGTTTTTTTTCTCTAATTACTAAATCCACTTTCCTGCACCGGACGTTAAACTTGGTATTGTGCACTTTAAATTCTCCTTATCCATGTGGAGCCATGGAATATATATTGTGGTCGACCCCCCCACCCTCCTCTAATTGCGACAGTCCTGATTCATAATCATACCCACCTGCACTCCTTGCCTTCCACGCAGCGTTTTGCTCGCCTGTTTGTGTCCTTCCTGGCAAATACCTTAATCTGCTTACATAAGGCTGTGATATATTTCCTGTACTGCACGATCGGATTTGTGGTCGTTCAGTATATGGTGTTGGTTCTGGTGTTTTCTCTATGGGGTCCTCTAAATCTGACCATTTTACCCCTTTACGCTTGATTATCTTGAAAATCCATATGCACCTTTTCTTTGTGCTTTCTCATCTTCCTTCCTTTCTTCATCTGACATTATTCTGCCCCAACTTTTATGACCGTTTTCTTCTATATCCTCAAGATTTAATCTAGTTCTATGATCATCTGTCATGACGTCTCCTGATCTACCTTCAGTACTCTTTAATCGTGAACTCTTGAGTATTCTCTTGAGGACCATAGCTTTCTCTATCACTCATTTGCCTATATAGGTTCCCAAGCCTCTGCTCTATGTCTTCTGTATTCTGCGCACCAGCACATGCTGATCTTGGCATTCCTTGCAGTTCCCTTTGGGACTGTTGTGACCCTCTTTCTTTTTCCAATAATTCCTGTGCTTCTATGGGCGCTATGCTCCTATGGCATAAATATTCAATCACATCTCCTTTTAATCCCCTACTCTGATTCATTTCTTCCTCTCTTCTCATTTCCCTCAACTCTTCGCTCGCCTTCTTTGCAACCTACATACTTTCAAACTTTGGGCTTTGGCCTCTTTTTGTTTCTCTTCTAATCTCTCCTTCTCTTTTCTCATGTCACATTCTTTCCTTCGCTTACACTCATTGTCCATTTCTTCTTTGTATAATCTTCTTCTTTCTCTTTCTCTCCTCTCACTCTTCTCTTTCCTCTTTCTCAAACTCCATCAATACCTTTGTCATCTAATTTAAGCAATATTTGTCCTCCTATCCATTCGTTCTGTACTAGTTACATGCCCTTAACTGTATCCTCTGTTCCCTTCTGTCACTCTGCCTTTTGCTCTATCTCTTTCCGTCTGTCCTGCCTATCCTTTCATCATACGGTTTATCACACGGTTTATCTTTCTTCGCGTGTTACTATATATTTGCATTCTCAATTCCCACTCTCTTCCTTGTTATCGTCACTGCTATAAGCTGGGGGCTCATACGTTGGATTAACATACCCTGCTGCTGCCTTTATTTCCTTGAGGGGATGAAATCCCTTTGATTTCAGAGTTTACATCTTGCTTTTCAGGGGGGAAAGAGGGGCCGAAGGTGTTAAATCTTCCGCACTATGCTGATTAAGCATCCACTCCCTCTCAGCTGGATCTTCTTTCTCACTCTGATACATTTTCGAGTTCTAAAACTGCCAACTTTTTCTCTAACTTTCCTTTATGAGTGGCATGTAAGTATGCCATAATGTGACGCAATATCGATTTTGATAATGAACCCTCTGGGGGCCACGACATAAGTGTTTTCTAAAGCATGCCCTTGACCCACTCAGAATGATATTTCCTCATTTTGTGTGTATATCTTGGCAATGTTCTGCATAGGTGTAAAAGAGGTGTGTCCTCCATGGTGGCAAGCCAATTTCGACTGCCAATACTTACCCAGTATATTATTATTCTCCCTAGGTTTATTAAGTATATCGTTTCAATGTCTTTGAGCAAGCACCATCAATCACTGCTCATAATCCATTAATGTTAATATTTTAAAAACTTTATACCACTGTTCTTTTTGCTCCTTAGTTTACACTTTCTATTAATTATTTTTATATCGTTCTTTGTTTTTTAGTATCTTAAGGTTCTCTTCTTTATTTGTATATTAATGTCATCTAATTTGAACCTTCTGATTGACAAAGATCCTTTGTTTACAAAATGTACCAAAAATCACTTTTATTTATTTATTTTTGCTGTCGATTCATATCTATCAGTTTAAACACGCAGAAAGCTTTAGAGAAACATATTACATCCCCTACATGGGTACTTTTCAATTTGATACCCCACGTACGTCATCCTTTACAATTCTTAGTAAATGTATCTCATCTCTTATTATTTACTGTGTATCTTGAGTTTAATACACGCTCTTCTTATTGGCTCTATGCCTCAGGAATCCTTAACAATCCTATATGGTGTTAGTGTCTATTCTTTCTGTTCCTCACGGGTCTATGAAATTGAGGTATCCTTTTTTCTTCTTTAAAATCCCCAAAAATCCAGTTACTCATACACACACACTACAGTAGACTCCCTCCACCCACTACTTACATCGCTATTCAGCTTGAGTCCCTCGGCATGGACTCTCCCGCAAATGACCAGTTCACCTTCAGTCCGCGGGGTGCCTGGGGGATCCGGACAGGAATTTTGTCAAAGAGGAACTGCCAACCAAATCTTTGACACGTGTTCTTCGACTCTCCGCAGGAAACTCTGCGATTGTCTAGCTAATGGTAGGAGCAGGCGATCATCCAGGGTCTCGATCTGGTCCTAGATCTAAGTTGATGGATCGAACCATCCTCTGCTACCAAGTGTGCGCTAGTACTTTGATGCATCCTCTATGTGCTAGATGGAATTACCAGTAAATATCTTAGACAAATAACCAGAGAGACCCAAAGAAGATGGTAGAATACTGCTTTAATCTCAATGAAAGAAAGCAGGGAGATTTACAGCTATCAAAACAAATGCATGCATATTCACACCTCCTCTTGTTTGTATAGTTTATATACTTTTCATATGTCATTTATGACATCATCCTACGTGGCATTTTGCAAAACCTACTAACGGAAGGGATTGGATTAGGGGAACACATCTACTTGTAGAATCATATAAGTGTTAATATCTCATTGGCTGCCCCTTGTCTGTAGGACACGGCCTGAGCTACTTCTACATACCTGATATGATATGGCATTTATAAAGCACCTATGCACAAGTGCTTCAAGGCGCGACGAGGCAAGGGATGTAAACAGAGGGAGGACAGAACGATCCTACTAGGCAAGGTGTCATTCAGATCGTGCATGTGTGTGGGAAGGGGGCAGGGACAGTGGAGTACAAGATAACAATAAGTAACGGCCAGCATGTGGCAAGTGCAGTACAAGATGATAACAATAAGTAGCGGCCAGCATGTGGCAAGTGCATGGGTAAGTGCGGACAACAGGTGTCGGGGGCTGGTAGGGGGACTGTAAGGATACAGAAACATTCCATGAGTGTGGGGTTTGCCAGGTGGGCAGTGCATTTGTAAGACAATGGCAGGGGAGGGACCTGGGCCCGAGATCAGAGGGTGTCCAGGTAGCCAGTGTGGTTCAGGTTTGAGCCAGGAGGTCAGCAGAGGTGAGGAGGAGAGGAAGCAGAAGCAAAGACAAAGGTTTTGGGGTGCTTCCGGAACCGAAGATGGTTCTCCTGAAGTTTAAGAGAGGCAGGGAGGCCGTTCCAGATGGAGGCACCAGCTGAAGAAAGAGATCTACCACCAACTCATTGCTTGGAGGAGCGACTGACCCTGAGGGAGTTGGAGGCGGATGAGCAGAGAGCTCGAGAAGGAAGGTATTTAGGAAGGGAGAGTTGAAGATATTGAGGACCCAGGCCCCAGAAGGCAGTGTGGAAGATGCTGAGGGTTTTGAACTTAATCCTCGCAACCACTGGGAGCCAGTGCAGAGATTTCAGTCCTGGAGAGATACGATCCCTGGGCTTGAGGCCAAGGACAAGTCTCGCAGTTCTGTTTTGGATAAGTTGCAGAGGGCGGAGAGTAGAAGCAGGCAGATTTAGAAAGAGGCTGTTGCTTAGTCCAGCCTAGAGAGAACCAGAGCTCTGGAGGCAATGAGATTCTGGGGGAAGGCGAGGAAAGGAAGAATACCTCTGAGGAGGTGCAGCTGGTAGTGTGACTTCTTAGAGACGTCAGAGATGTGAGGAGAGAAGGAGAGTGTGGAGTCAAAGATGACCCCAAGGTTTTTAGACTTGCAGATGGGAGCTGGAAGAGGGCTAAGAGAGGCCGGCAAGAGAGCTACAGAGAAGGAGGGAGTGGGTGTGCCGATGAGGAGAATCTCGGTCTTTCTGGCATTAAGGCAGAGGTCATTGGCGGCACACCACTCCTAGATAGCAGACAGACAGACAGTCAGAGCTGAGGAAAGGAGAGGAGGAAGCCGAGGGTAGCCTGAAAATGAGCTGGGTGTCATCTGCATAGCACTGAAAGTTGGGACAGAGAGTGGCGATGCAGTGGGCAAGGAATATTAGTTGAACAGCCAGGGAGAGAGGTTAGACCCTTGGGGACACCACTGGTGGAGAAAAAGATAGCGGAGAGGAAGCACCCAAGCTGGATCTGGGAGGGTTGGTCAGAGAGGAAAGAAGTCAGCCACACCAGAGCCTGATCAGGGATACCCAGATTATCACAGAGATGGCTGAGCAGGATGGTATGGTTGACAGTGTCAAAGGCAGAGGAGTGATCAAGCAAGATGAGGATGCAGGGGGTGTTAGAGTCAAAGTTGGAGAGCAGGTCTTTACAGATGTTCAGGAGAGCAGTTTCCGTGATTCTGGCAGCTCTGAAGCCAGACTGATGGTCATGAAGACAACCAACAGATTCAGTGTGGAGATTAAGATGGGAAATGGCCAGTTTCTCCAGGAGCTTTCCCAGGAAGGGAGTGATGGAGATTGGGTGATAGTTAGCCGGGCGGGAGGGGTCGGCAGAGGGTTTCTTAAGAAGAGGGTGCACAAGGGAGTGCTTCAGGAGGGAAGGGAAGACTCAAGTGGCGAAGGAGTGATTGCAGAAATCAGCCAGGGCAGGAGCCAGGGAGTCGATGTGGTCCTTTATGGTTTTGGAGGAACAATGGTGAACCTGTTTTGACGAGACTTTCATAATTCGGACTTGTCTAGAAACCTTGTCAGTGGAGAACAGGGGAAAGGCAGAGAAGGAGGGAGGAGAGGTAGCTGAAGAAGGGCCAGAGGAAGAGCAGGGAGTAAAGGGAGGAAGGGGAGAGGGGGAGAGGAGGAGAGAGAGGACAGGATGTCCTGAGTTTTAGAGATGAAGTGAGAAGCCAGTGCCGTGCGGAGGGCCTGGGAAGGGACAGGAGAGGTAGAGACTGCGGCAGGATTGGCCAGTTCCTTGCATATTTTAAAGAGTTCAGCCGAGTTGTTAGATGCCGCAGAGACGTGGGCTTGGATATGAGCTTTCTTCTTGTTGATGACAGAGAGTCAGTATTGCCTTTGCAACAGGCGGCAGGCCAGTTTGTCAGAGGATGCACATGAAGCACGCCATTTCCTCTCGGCCACCCTGCACTTGCGTTTTAGGGTGACGAGGTCTGAGTCGTATCAGGAGTTGCACTTGGCTTTGGGCTTCAGGCGGATTCTCATGACAGGGGCAAGGATATCAAGAGTATCAGATATAGCAGAGTGGAGCATGGAGAGGCCTGTGTCAGGGTGAGAGTCAGCCAAGAGGGGAGGGGGGTGAGAAGGTGGCAGAGAAAGCCTCAGCTGACACACGCTTCGTGGGTCAGATGACCGAGAAGGTGGGTGGCAGTGATGGAACTGTCTTGGCCTGAGGGGTAGGGAGGGTAAGGTGAGAGGAGAGGAGAAAGTGATCACTCCAGGAGAGAGGAGTGGTGAGAGGGATAGAGAGGGGAAGGTCTGAGGAGATCAGAACATCCAGAGTGTGCCCTGCAGAGTGAGTCGGGCCAGAGGGGAGAATAGTGAGTGAGAGAGAGTCGCAGAGGTCGCTAAAGAGTCCAGAGGGAGTACAGAAGGCATCCAGGTGGATGTTGAAGTCTCCAAGAAGGATGGAGTTGAGTGGTAGAGGCCAGAGGTGAGGAGGAGAGGTCTGCCCACTCAGAGAGGAAGGAGGAAATCTGACCCGGTGGCCGATAGATTGTAGCCACAGTAAGGGAATGGCTAGGGGAGAGAGAGAGCCTGCAGACGAGGCATTCAAAAGAGGAGTAGGCCTGCGTAGGAGTGACAGAGGCAGGAATCCACTCAGGGAAGATCAGGGCTTCACCCCCACCGGAGCGGTTTGACCTGGGTGCAGAGATGATCTTGTAGCCGATGGGTAGGAGCATATCAAAGCCTGTGACAGAGCTGGCTGTTAACCATGTCTCGGTGAGACCTAGGACGGGAAGGTCAAGTTCTTCTAGAAGGCGGCAGATATCAGAGGAGTGTTTGACAGCAGAGCGAGAATTTAGGGTGGCAATATGGAGAAGGTTGCCATCTTTGAAAGCCTTCTAGGGAGGGGTACAGATCAGAGGTAGCCCTGCGAAGGTGTAGAAGGAGTCCGAGAGGGGGCAGAGAGAGAAAGGGTAGGCATCGTTAACCAAGGAGGGGCAAACGTAGTCACAGAAAGGGGAGAGGGGACAGCAGGAGAAGAAAGGAAGTTGATGAGACGCGAGAAGCGTCTATCAAAGAGGTGAAGTTTGGCCTTAGGGCCTTGGACCAAGACGGTCCCATTAGAGTAAACATAAATGATGACCTTAGAGGCCAGGAGGGCATCCCAACGGTGCCACCATTAATGGGAGAAGAAGAGAAAGGAGAGAGTACAGAGACCAAATGAAGGGTCCATAGGTCCGGTGAAGGCACAACAAAGAGGTTGTCGGTGAGAGTTTCTTTGGAGGCGGCACTGGTGTGTCAGCAATAGAGAGGCCTGGGTTGGAGACCAGGATGTCCTTTTTAAACTTCTTCCTACCAGATTTAGTGAGGAGAGCAGGATAGTCAATAGAGAAGCAGTTACAAAAGATAGGAGAGACAGAGAGCACCATAGAGTAGGTGGGAGAGGAGGGGGGTGGAGGTGAGAGGGGGAGGCACTAGCGAGGGACACTAGAATAGGCAGACAAGATATTGAGAGTGAAGCAAGTTGAGCAATAGGACAGACACTCAGGATTAAGGAGTTTACACAATGCACATGTTCAAGACAGATGAGAAGACACACCTAAGTTAGAGAATCCTAAATAATGGAGAAAAGGCCTAATTTTTCGCAATGCAATTCTTTTAAATACAAATACAGTGCATATTAAAACAATACGGGGAAAAACACACCTAAGTTTGAGAATCCTAAATAAGGGAGAAAAGGCCTAATTTTTCGCAATGCAATTCTTTACATAGTATACTGATTATAGCAGAGAATATGATTGGTCCAGCAAACCTCGCTCACAGTTTGGCTCATTGTGTCTATCTTGAAAGCCCTAGTCGCCCTAAATTTGAGTGAAAATACAGATTTTCTGCTCATGGGATTTCCAATTGGAAGGATAACTCGTGGTGGTCTCTAGTTTAGGGAAAGAAGCTCATAACCTATTTCCAAGAAGGTTCTTTGACGCTGCTGAGGCCAAATTGTGGTCTGGGAAGATGAAAATGTGTTGCCCTTTAAAGAAATGTTTCTTTGTAGCAGCTGCAGCCAATAATGCCAACCTACAACTCTTGTGCCTTAGTGATGCTAGGATTGTGCTGCATTCAGGTGCCGAACATTTCATACCTTAGTTAGGCATCTGAAGAACCCTTTGTAACATTTAGCCCACAAACACATGACATGGCTCTTGTAGGGTTCTCGCCAGCTCAGAAAAACTGGCATAGCAGGGCAGTTGCCAGAGCCAAAAACGACCTGGAAGTGGTTAAGGGAGAAAGCTGCAGAGTACCCAGTTATCCTTTGGACCATGCTCTTGTAGGGTTCTCTCTAGCTCAGAAAAACTTGCATAGCAGGGCAGTTGCCAGAACCAAAAATGACCTGTAAGTGGTTAAGGGAGAAAGCTGCAGAGAACCCAGTTATCCTTTGTGCCATGCCATAGTCTAAAGTGATGAGACCTCATTCTCTGAGTAAAATATTAGACCGAGCATTCCTTTTTTTTATTTTTTATTTTTTTTATTGAATTGGCTGAATTATTCAACCTTTCAAAATTAATTACATTGTGAGTATAAAATTAAATTTTTCGCAACAAAACTTGTGGAACATCAAATAAACAAAAAAACAACAATCCATCTTCTGTCTTGATTAACAAAAAAGAAAAAGAAAATGGTACAGAGCAAAACAGAAAATACAATGGGTCCACTAAACAGTTTAGGCATATAAGGTTCACACTATGATTTGTCATATAACACCATATTCCCTTCAGGTGGGATTTAGTTCCACTTGGTGTCTGATGGTATAACAATACTAACAAATTGGACAAGTGCAATCTGTATAGCTGTTTTTGTGGTAGTTAATAAAAAGTTCCATGTTTCTTCTCTAGTGTGTGGACATAAAAATTGACAACATTTGTTAAAATATCTAAACTGAGTGGTAGTCAATGCGGGACAGGCAACCATCCAATGACGGAGAGTTTCAGTTTGATTCAAATCATTGCAGTAGCGACAGACAGTTAGATCTTTAGAGATTATGGTTCTTCTAGCCCGTATCTGCTTGGTCAGACATAAATATAAGTGAATACGTACCATTTGAGTCCTAACATATTTTGATGGGCTTTTAAGTAGGTAAGATTCCATAGTACGGAGCCTTTTGTGAGTGGACATCATAACATTACAGTCTACATAGTTTAGACATTGTTTGCAGGTGACTATCCAATCATAGCGATACAAGTTAATTTTTGTCTTAGTTGGATTCATCAAAAGGAGTTCAATTGAGATGCCAGCATCTAACAATGCATCTAGAACACACTTTGACCATGCCTTTGGGAATCTAAGTTGCGATGTAAGGAGATGATTGGCAAGAATACCCAAAATATTAGGGGACGCTGCACCTATTAAACATTTCCTATATAGGCCACTCAGTTTCCACAGTACTTGGCTATAAATGAAAATAGCACCTAATTCATGGCGTAGTAAAGGTAGAGGTGTGCATTTTGGCAGTCATAATACTGATTTTCAGAACTTAGCCTCACAACGATCCCAATAGGATCTAGGCTTAGGTAGACCTGTTTCTGCTCCGTAAGTGATTACCGGTACGACCTTCTGTTGGAAAAAGGTCATTACATGAGATAATGTAAATTTCCCATATTTATGTAGAAGTATTTTAGCTTGTGAGTTTAACATTCGAATTTTAGCATCTAAAGTTGCTATGTAGATGAGATCACTTACTGTATGTGTGAATGGCAGACCTAAGTAATTATACTGTGAGACAACTGATAACCCTTGATTCTGCAGGGTCCATTTATAGTTTGATATCTTATTAGTTAGTGTCTTATGGCAGCTTAGTATTTGAGTTTTGTCAAGATTTATAGTCAGATTATTTACAGAGACGTACTCGTTCAATTTGTTCAAGAGATTTTGAAGACCACTTGGCGTTCGAGATAACAGAACTAGGTCATCAGCATAAAGTAGCTAGATAATCTTTTGGTTTTCTAGTTTTGGGGCATCTGAAATGGTCTCTTCAAAGTTCAAACCTATATCCAGCAAGAATAAGTTGAACAGGGTAGAAGCTAGTATACACCCCTGCTTTAAACCTTGTTCTGTTGGAATAGTGGCAGATAACAGGCCATCGAGAGTTAGTCTCACTTGCAAAGTAGTGTTAGAGTGTAACAATTTAATTAAAGTGAGGAGCAATGAAGGACATCCATAGCGTTGTAATTTCGCGAAGAGCAATTGTCGATCAACTGAATCAAAATCTATACTAAAGTCAGCAAAGGCCAAATACAGTTTTTGATTTTGATCTAGATATTTGCTTTTAAGTAAGTTCAGGATGACCATGTTTGGGGACGTGCCCATTCCACTAACAAATACAGATTGGAAAGGATCCTTTTTAAGCTCACGCTTTGTCCAGTCATTTAATTCTTGAAGTATAATACGACTATAGTTATTTCCAGGGGCATCTAACGAGGCGATGGGTCTATAGCTTTCAGGTTGCCGGCAGTCATCCTTTTTAAAAATGGGAACAATTATAGAATGTTTCCATGTTGGAGGGATACATTGAGAAAAGTTAATATGTTGAAAAATGTGTAGAAATATATCTGTCCAAATATCTGGATTCTGTTTAAAGGTCTTGTTGGATAGTCCATCAGGCCCCGGTGCTCTAGATTGACTTATTGTAATAATGTAATATAATATGTCCGCCCTTACTAGGTGGAGATGAAAAAAAGTCCTTTCCTCAGGCTCTTGAACACTTAGAGGTCACAGGTTTTGCATATATTTTTGTAAAATGTTCTATTCAAGCCATTTCGGGTACGTTATGTACCTGTATCAATGTTTGGGGAATTACTGTTGCTTCATTCAATAGTGACCACATTTGTGCAGTGTTTTTGTTTTTCACAAGTGCCGGCATGTATTCTTCATCTCTTTGGCAGAGCGTTGCACGATGAGAACGCAACCAATTTTTGTATGTCGTATTTGATCTAATCAGGGCAGCTGATCTTTGATTAGCAGGAACAGTTAGAGCTTTGCGTTTTTGAGCACAGTATTCTGATTTTTTGGTTTTGACTTGTATGTCAAAAACATGAGGTCTTTGTTTAGTTATCGTTTGTCTCTGCGTATTTGCAGTGTGCTTCTGTATGAGATCATAATAGAGTATGTCACGTTGCGCACTATTATGTCATTAGTGAGCAAAGGCAGAGGAAAGATTATTAGCAAACTGTCAATGTCCCCTCTGTTCACCTGACCCAATTCATGTGGGCATTTACCGTCACAACACCAGAAGAAAACGCCTTATGTTGAGAAGCTAGGTCATTAGATATGGACCATTGAGTTGTGAGCATTTGGTGATCACTATCCGCTGCTGGTAATATGCAGAAAAATCCTACTTGTGAAAGTAGCTTGTAGTCTACGTAGATGTAATCAATGGTGGCTTCAAGATGACCTCGTTTCCATGTAGTATTCGGGGGAATATCCCCTTGGCATGACCCATTAAGTATACATAGGGCTCGAGAAGACATTAAGTGTTCCCATTGAATTATCGTAGTCTTTTCCTTTACATTACCAGGCTCAAAATAATGCAAATTAAGATCCCCTGCTAACACCATATGGGCAATGTCTGGAATCATAGCAACATAGTCCAACATGCTAGTTACATCATACAAAAAACTTGAATCTTCAATACCTATTGAATTCCAATACACCTTAACTAGAGCATACAGAACTGTGCGAACTGAAACAATGGTAAATTGGCAAAAATCATTGGGAGCATAGGAGAAAACAATGCTGAGATCAGAGCTGATTTTAATGCAAGTGATCAGGCCAGACATAGGACGACCCTTCTCAGCTTGTAATGTTGGGGTAAAATGCATTACATGGTCATGCCAAATGGGTGGACGAATTAGCCATGTTTCTTGGAGCAGAATATATCAAAATGCTTTAGCTGGGACTCCTTGTTGTTAAACAAGTGTCGATGCCCACAAGTGTTCCAAGATACAATTTTTATGAGTCTGCACATTCCCTGTTGCTCTAGTTAACTAGTAGATTCACAATTGCAGAGACATTTAGCAACAGAATGTTGATTGCGATCTGTGGTGGCAGAATTGGTTGGCCATTCGTGAATGGGTGCTCGTGTGAGCAGCACCCATGTGTTGGACAGCATTAGCTTGGACAGGGCCTAATAATAGCAAAAAGCCCATATCGAATAATTGATTTTTTTCCTGGGTCGTCCCGGGAGGATAGCTCAGCGGCAACGTGCTCGCCTTGGAAGCAAGACGATATGAAGCAACAAAGGTTCGATCCCCGGGTCCGCGCTTAGAAACCTCTGGGTGTTTAAGTGCGTTATAAATACACAACTAAGAAACAAAAAAAACAATTACACAACTAAAAAACAAACAATTCCTGTAACAGCGCTTCGATGCCCACGGGCTGTGTGAGCGCTTTAAAAATGCAAAATAAAATAAAATAAAAATCCAGATGATATTATGTACCAACCGTGATCGCAATCGTAAGCAATACAGTACTGAAAGCATTTTCATTAATGAATTCAACCTGATCAATGTCTGCCGTTCCTATTTCCTCTAATTTGTTGATATCAGAGAACAATTTGAGAATACTATGCCTATTCAAGATATATTGGGGATAAGGGGCAGGTCAACAGCCAAGTACTAGTGTGTCAGAATGTTTGTCACATGATGCTGGATTTAGTTGTAACTTTGGAGCTTTTTTACGTTGTAATGTGTCTGCTATAGGAAAAGGTGCTTTTTTATTTTGTAGTTTTGGAAGAAGGGACTGCAACATTTTTGCAGTCTCTGCTCCATGTTCTCCATATTGATCTTCCACCGCTTTCACAGTGCCAACAGAACCTATTGAATCACACATAGATTTACACTGCTCCGAGGGCACTTTAGGTTCAAACACTATGAGGGTAATTCATATAAATTCGCACAAAAGTGGCGCACAGTGTCCCCGTACGATACACTGCGCCAGCCGCGTGCAAAAAAATCCTTTTCATCGCACATCGTATTCATGGATTTTAGCCTCCGAAACCAGCCGTGGCGCAGAGTGGCACAGCGACCCTGCAGCAGCGCCAGTTACGCCCTCGCGCAAGGAAAAGCCTTCAAAATCCCCAAATCATCGCAAAGGGCTGCGCTAACCCTGGACCAGTTCACAGGGCTGCCAAACAGCAAACACCAAGCGGGGAACGTGTATTTCAGTGGTTCGCGGGAAGTTTCACACGCGATTGTCCTGGGTACGTGTACATCAGGGGGTGTGTGGGAAGTAACACAAGCGATTCCATCAGGGCACGTGTATTCCAGGGGTGTGCGGGAAGTATCACACGCAAAAACAGCAGGGTACGTGTATTCCAAGGGTGCGCGGGAAGTATCACACGCAAAAGCATCAGGGTACGTGTATTTCAGGGGTGCGCGGGAAGTATCACACGCAATTCCATCAGGGTACGTGTATTCCAGGGGTGCGCGGGAAGTATCACACGCAAAAGCAGCAGGGTACATGTATTCCAGGGGTGCGCAGGAAGTATCACACGCAAAAGCAGCAGGGTACGTGTATTTCAGGGGTGCGCAGGAAGTATCACACGCAATTCCATCAGGGTACGTGTATTCCAAGGGTGCGCGGGGAGCACCACACGTGAATTGCATGTGTGGGTCCTCCCAGGTGTTCCCTCTACACCCTCCACAGCCCCTGCAGGTGGCCCACACCACAGGGGCCTACCCTGCACATGTCCCGCAGGCACCCCATCCACCATGGCCATGCCTCCAGCCAACCCACATGTCACCATGTACTACTGCCCACCAACGCATGTCCCCCTGCATCCCCAACCACCAGGGGCACCCTCCACCAGGCCCCCACTCATGTCTCCCACCACCCCCAGCAGTGCAGGGCACCCTCCACCAGGCCCCCACACATGTCTCCCACCACCCCCACACCCCAGCAGTGCAGGGGCAGCCTCCACCAGGCCCCCACTCATGTCTACCCCCACTCCCCAGCATCCAGGGGCACCCTCCACCAGGCGCCCACTCATGTCTACCATCACCCCACCCCCCAGCAGTGCAGGGGCAGCCTCCACCAGGCCCCCACTCATGTCTCCCACCCTCCACCAGGCCCTCACACATGTCTCCCACCACCCCCACCCCCAGCAGTGCAGGGGCAGCATCCACCAGGCCCCCACTCATGTCTACCACCACCCCCACCCCCCAGCATCCAGGGGCACCCTCCACCAGGCCCCCACTCATGTCTACCATCACCCCCACCCCTCAGCAGTGCAGGGGCAGCCTCCACCAGGCCCCCACTCATGTCTCCCATCACCCCCACCCCCCAGCAGTGCAGGGGCAGCCTCCACCAGGCCCCCACTCATGTCTCCCATCACCCCCACCCCCCAGCAGTGCAGGGGCAGCCTCCACCAGGCCCCCACTCATGTCTACCACCACCCCCACCCCCCAGCATCCAGGGGCACCCTCCACCAGGCCCCCACTCATGTCTACCATCACCCCCAACCCCCAGCAGTGCAGGGGCAGTCTCCACCAGGCCCCCACTCATGTCTACCACCACCCCCACCCCCCAGCATCCAGGGGCACCCTCCACCAGGCCCCCACTCATGTCTACCATCACCTCCCAGCAGTGCAGGGGCAGCCTCCACCAGGCCCCCCACTCATGTCTCCCATCACCCCCACCCCCCAGCAGTGCAGGGGCAGCCTCCACCAGGCCCCCACTCATGTCTCCCACCACCCCCGTCCCCCAGCAGTGCAGGGGCAGCCTCCACCAGGCCCCCACTCATGTCCCCCTGCACCCCCACCCCGCAGCATCCAGGGGCACCCTCCACCAGGCCCCCACACATGTCCCTCTGCACCCCCACAGCATCCAGGGGCAGCCTCCACCAGGCCCTCACTCATGTCTCCCACCACCCCCACCCCCCAGCATCCAGGGGCACCCTCCACCAGGCCCCCACTCATGCCCAACTCAAGTCTCCCTGCACCCCCACCCCCCAGCAGTGCAGGGGCAGCCTCCACTAGGCCCCCACACATGTCTCCCACCACCCCCACCCCCCAGCAGTGCAGGGCACCCTCCACCAGGCCCCCACACGTCTCCCACCACCCCCACCCCCCAGCAGTGCAGGGGCAGCCTCCACCAGGCCCCCACTCATGTCTCCCACCACCCCCACCCCCCAGCATCCAGGGGCACCCTCCACCAGGCCCCCACTCATGTCCAACTCATGTCTCCCACCACCCCCACCCCCCAGCAGTGCAGGGCACCCTCCACCAGGCCCCCACACATGTCTCCCACCACCCCCATCCCCCAGCAGTGCAGGGGCAGCCTCCAGCAGGCCCCCACTCATATCCAACTCATGTCTCCCACCACCCCCACCCCCCAGCATCCAGGGGCACCCTCCACCAGGCCCCCACTCATGTCTCCCACCACCCCCAGCATCCAGGGGCACCCTCCACCAGGCCCCCACATATGTCTCCCACCACCCCCACCCCCCAGCAGTGCAGGGGCAGCCTCCACCAGGCCCCCACTCATGTCTCCTATCACCCCCACCCCCCAGCAGTGCAGGGGCACCCTCCACCAGGCCCCCACTCATGTCCCCCAGCCAACATGTCACCACAAAGTAGATCCCTGGCCCTTATGGTCAGCCTCCAAATGCCAAACACCCACCTGAGTATTGCATCCACCCACTTAGAAATGGCAAAAACATGATAGAACCCCAATTGCAAGTTTGGAAATGAACACATGTCCCTCACATACACCCAATGGGTGTCAGTGAATGTCAAAACCCATATCATGATATGCATGAAACCAATGAGATGATACTACACATTGAACTTTGAAGAAAAAATATGTATTAAAAGCAACATAAATTGAATCAAAAATAAACAAACAACAATGGAAAACAGCAGGTCCGTGAAATAATGCAAAGGAAAGGTGTCCAAAGTCACAGTCCACAAAAGTAAATCCAATGGAAAATTAAAATCGAAAAACCATTGCTCCATGGGGAAATCATTAAAAAAATTGAAAATCCAAAAGTCAACTATATACAGATAAACAATCCAGGGTCCATGATCCCAACCGAAGAAATGAAACCTATCTAATAACACTACCTAAAAAAAAAAAAAATACAAAAATGTGGCCCATTGTCCAAAAGGTCCAAAAAAAATGCAAAACCAAAGGAAACCTAACACTAACTACAGAACTATTTACAAGGGCAGCGGGCTAGTCCGACGGCTCACTTCGGGATGTTCCGGGCCAGGGCATCATCGAACTCCTGCTCAATGTCCCAGAGGCGGTCCTCCTCCACGGCCCCGATGGTCCGCAGGGCCGTCCACATGTTCACCCCAAACTCCCTGCGGATTGCCTCGAGGCACTCAGTCCGCCTCAGGGCCCTCCGCATGGAGTTCTCCGCCCAGACCATCGTGAGCCGTGCCTCTTCCGCCCGCTGCCGCTCCGCATCTATGGCGTGGCCCAACCGCTGCCACACGGAAGACACTTCCTGTCCTGGGTCCTCCTGCCCTTCGGCCCATGCCTGCCCCTCCGAAGTCGAAGGCCCCGAGCCATCATGGCTCCCACCACGTTGCTGCTGCGCCTCTGCCCGTGCACTGCCTCCTGCTGCCTGCACATCCTCCGCTGGCTGGGGTGCAGTCGTTGATGTGGCCACCCCTGCTGGACGTCCGACTCCCGACTGTGGCAGGGATGCCTCCTCCACCAGCCTGGCCGCACTGTCAGAGGCAGCTCCACAGGGCACCCAGGTGACTGATGGGTGGGAAGATGGCACGGAGGACGACTGGCGCATAGGGGGTTCAGTTGAGGAGGGGGTCTGAGCAAGCCCCATCAAACGGAAGAATCCGGCCTGGGTGACCTGTCCCAGTAGGCTGACGCGGTCAACGAGCCATTCGAGATGACGTGCAGTCTCCTCATGAAAAGACTGCAGGTCACCTCGCATGGCCCGTTGACGCAATGCCACACCAGTCAGGACAGGCTCAACCCCGACTAGGATAGCCACGTCCGCAGGCAGAGGAAGGCCAGTTGACGTGAGCTCATCCCCTGCCTGAAAACGGGTCTGGACGTAGGCATCCCTGCTGGTGCAAGATGATGCAGTGACACAGGATCAGGGACAGGATTGCACACAGGCACCTCCGCGGCGACCTGTGCTGCCTCCTGTCCCTGGTCCTGCACTGCACCACTAGCACCAGTGGAATCCCCACCTCCAGACCCCGTCTCTTTTGCTTGCACGGCCTCCTCCTCCACCAAACCCCCCACCAACCTGGATGACTCCGTGCCATCTTCCTCCGTTGGGCCCTGTGGGGTCCCAGCTGCCCCTTCTGCTGCTGAGGAGTCCAACTTCGACCTCCGCCTCTTGGACCTCCCCCCGGCAGCTGCGGCCTGTGACGTGGCACCGGACTCCTCACTCCCCGACGAGATCACAACCTGGGAGGGGAGCCGGGCCTTGCATCTCCGGCTGACGGTGCGATCCCCGCCGCTGTGCTCCACAGCACCTTCTCCTCCCTCTTCATCAGTTGACGCTGCAGACAGGGAGAAATAAAACACAGGCATCAGGGCACTGTACAATGGACACATACACACATGACAGTTGCACATGAGTGGCATTGGCAAACCTCAGACATGGCATCACAATTGGCAACACACATGTCATTTCCACTTGCACACATGAGCCATACCACAGCCACATCGCAACTGCCAGCACCATCCATAAACATACAACAGCATGAGCAGGCAAAGGTGAGCCAGACATCACATGCAACACAGGGAGTGCACTACACATGCACGCACACCACCACACTTGCATGCATGTGTACACCTCAGCCAACTGTCGCAGTGTTCCGATGGGCATCCATGTCACATCTGCCAATCAGGCTTCCACATCCCGCTGTCACATGCATCCATGTTGCATCACTGTTGCACCCTTGTCAAATACACACACATGCACATGTACACAGTGCTGATACATGCAGCTGAAAACAACATACATGCGTGACATCACGAACATGCCTACTTACATACACATTCATCCAAACATGTGTGCCCACACAACTGCATTTGGCATTCAAGCCTACACACACAAGCACCATCCATGTCTCACACATGACAGCCCTCGCATGTGTTAGCCTCATGGCCCTGTACACCCCCACCCATACTCGGCCCCATACAAACAGATGTGCAACCGGCACACTACTGGCACATCACCACACGCACAGCTTACAATCATGATGCATGTACACTTACCGCTCGACTCCAGATGGGTCTGCCTCTCAAGGACCTGGACGTGGAGCGCTGGGGATATGCGTTCCAGGACCCTCATCTGATCTTCCGACAAGTGGCCCTGGCGCCCCTTAGCATCCGCTGCCTTCAAGAGGCGCCAGGCCTTGTCCAGGGTCCTGGACCTGAAGTCCTCCCAGCGCTTCTTGACATGTTGGAAGTCGCGGACTGCCACCCCCTCCGCGTTGATGGCAGTCACAATGTCCGTCCAGATCCGAGTCCATCCTTCCTTGTCGGCGCGCACACTTCCGAAGAGGGCATCATACTGCCCCAGGACTTGCTCCACCAGGACACCAACTTCCCAGGCACTGAAGCTGGTGCCCCTCTGCCTCTCTGGCCGGGGGTTGTCAATGGTGCCAGATGTTGCAGTGCCCGACATGACAACCCCAGAGGCAGGAGTGGGTGGGCAACTGGGTCCTGGGGCTGGGCTGTGGAGCGATGGAATCCCAGTCGGGAGTCTTCGGTTCCAGCAGGGGTGGTCACAGCAACAGCACCCCTGGCTGATGTGCAGGCAACAAATGGCAGGGCACCTGGGCAGCAGGCAGTCAGGCAGCAGCAGATGGCAGGTGGGAGCGTGCTCGGGGCTCTGGGGGGCAGTAAATCGGCTTTCTGGGCAGGAGCGTGGTCTTCTGTGTGCTTACGCGTGGCAAGCTTGATACGGAGTGATTTGGCACGTGAAAATCCTGCACGTCTGCGTGTAATTCGAGGAAAGGCCCTTAGCGCGTAAGCGCGTCTGCACGCATACTTGATTTCATTGGCCCAAAGGCCCCCATGCACAGCTATGACGTCACGTGCATGGCCGTAGAGAATGGCGCGTGTAAAAAAAAAAAGATACACGTCCGAGTGTCAAAGCGTGTAATTGGTGGAAGTGGCCTCATCGCGTTTGCGCGTCTGTGACGTGTGTATAAAACGTGCAGAACGCCATTTCCTTGTACGTGCTTTTTGTGGAGAGCGAGTGGGTGAAATCTGTACTTCTTCTCGGATCACACGCGATTTACTTCACTGCGTTTCAAGTTCGTACTCCCTGTTACCTCTGACAGCTTTTTCTCTTTTCCTCTTTTTCCTGGGCCTGTTTCCTCAAACAGCGTTCCCTTCTACTGTTGTCCTGTCTCCTCAGACAGCGTACAATTCTTCTTTTGGCGGGGGTGTTGCCAACGCGCACACGCGCATATTTTTCACGCTTTTGTTCCTGGCAGACGGTGAGTCGCGCACGTATTTAACATCTGTGCTTGCCCCGTGTGTCGCATACCCCTTCAGAGGTCATTCTAGGGTGCGTGTGACACGCATACGTTCATTCTTGTGTTTCTGGGTGCCACAGCGTAGTGCAGGTTTATTTTTCCACACGTGGTCTAGGAGGGGTTGCGTGCACCTTACTTCCCTTTTTTGGGGTACCTGTGCGATGCGTGACCCGTCATCTTTCCCCAGGGGTGACATACAGCCTTGCTAGAGCACTAGGGTACGATTACCATCTGGTTCCCCAACCCCTTTGACCCCCAATTGCCCAGGACAATAGTTTACATCGACTCCCATACGCACAATAACATCAGTGCCATGGCTGGGAGGCGAACAAGCCGTAAGGGTGGCAAAGGTGGCCGAGCCCCAAGTGGTGGCCATGGTGGATCCGGTAGGGGACGTGGCCGTGACTTGCAGGGTGCCCCTAGCCCCCCATGTGTGGAGGAGCAGTCAGGGACACCCATGCCCCCCCCCCTGGTTGAGGGTAACGTGGCTGACATCATCCATGCTCAGCCCTTGTTGGACCAGCCCACTGTGGAACCAGACCTGGCACAGGGTGACTCCATGGCTGACTTCCAGGTCAGCAGGTCTAGACCATGTGCGCCGGTGCACGTTGGTGTCATCAGGCCACGTGGATCAGGGGCAGCTAGGTCATCTGCTGCCCCGCGTAGGCAGGCTGGGGAGGCTGAGGGGCAGCTGCTGCTCCATCCACCCCATCTCTCACACACCCAGCCAGGACAGTGTCGGTCCAAGTCCATCATGCTGACATTCCCCCTGACACCATCACACTTGAGCTAATGCCTGCACCAACTCCCATGCTGAGTGTGCAATCCCACACTCCTAGTACAGAGTCCACCGGGGCTCCTGCCCCTAGTGTCCAGAGCGGCATAGGACACTCAGGATCCCCACCACCTTCCAAGCGGAAGAGGAAGAGTGCTCGTCCAGTAGAGGCTGATGCCCCAGACACGGCTACACAGTCCGGCCCGTCAAGGAAGCCCAGCTTCAATGAGGCCAAACTGAATGCACTTGTAGAGTATGTGTCCGCACATGACCGCGAAATGGTGATTGTTGCAGGATCCAAGACCACACCTGCACAACGTCAGGCACACTGGCAGACGATCGCGGACATCATAAGTGCCCTTGGAATCGTGAGGCGCACAGCTACTGAATGCTACAAGCGCTGGAATGACCTGAAGTGCAGGGCAAAGAATAAGCTGGCCTCAAGTCATGCCGCAACTCTAATGACTGGAGGTGGGTCTCCAGCAGAGGACATAGAACTCACTCCACATGAGCAGGTTGCTGGGACCTACGTCACGGAGGAACAGATCCAAGGCTTGGGAGAACTGGCAGATTACGAGGCATTGTACGGTGAGTGCACATGCATGTGTGTGTCATCCATGTGCATGGTGTGTGTGGGAGGGCTTCTGTTTGGGTGCCAGGTGAGGGTGTGTGTGCCTGAGTGGTTTGGGTCACCCATGTGCCTCATCCAATACATTCTGCGCACCAGCATTTGGGTATAGCATTATCCCTTCTGCCAACATTAGACATCCAGCCCAACACCACGCCAGTTGCCCTTGAAGTGTCATCTTGCCACAACATTGTTGCTTATTTTCCTCTGTTTATTCAGGCAGATTGTTTGCATACCACCACTTTTACTCTGCATTTCTCAGTCCTATTGTCACATGTCTGACATTGCTATGGTACAGTGGACTGGCTTTGTTTCCTGGACATGATTTGTTTAGACATGTCCCTGTGCTATAGGACCATTTTGGACTGGCAGCTCCAGGTTAAACATTTGAACCATTTCAATGAAAAAATCAATTTGATGAGCAAACTGGACTGAATGAACAATTGGTGCCCTCCTCTCCCTCTTCACTTTATGGCTAGGGTACATGCCATCTGTGTGATGGCATGTGTATTTGACCTGCCAATCACTGGCCAATGTGTGATGCCGCTGCTAAGCAGCATGCAGCAAATGTGTTCATCTTCCATCTTGGTTTCATCAATGTGTGCCATCTGCCTACCCTTCACACGCAGTGACGGTGCATGCATGGGAGGGTTTTAGTCATGTGGGACATGTGTCAATCAAGTACTGTTTCTGTAGCCTCTCAGCCCTAATTGTGTGCCATAGTGCTAATGCCTGTTTCCATTTGTTTTCTTTTATGTCTTTGCAGGGGATGACGCACTTGATACTGCTGGGGTTGTGGAGATGGTGCAGACCCAGGAGGGGTCTGAGGCCCGACCGAACACCAGTGAGGGACGTGGTGTGGTGGTGGGTGAGAACCCACAACTGCTGCAGGTCGTGCTCTCAAGGGGTGTCTCTGGCTGCACCTCCCCCGAGCTGTATTCAGGTGTTGATTCGGATGAGACCCATGTGCCGTCACAGGTGAGTGTTCCTGGGAGGGATTCTGTTCTGTCCGACCCACCTGCACCAGGGTTAGAACCCTCAATGGGGATGTCAGTGTTGGCAGGTATGCCTTTGGTGGTTACGGATGCAGGGTCACACTCCACAACATCTGATCCTGTTCCTGGGCCAGCAGATCAGAGGGGGAATGCAGTCCTGCAGCCTCAGGCAGTGCCGGCACAGCAAGGCGCAGTTCGCCTTGCCCCAGACAGGTGTGGTGCCCGCCGACGTGGTGGCCGTACGCCACCTGGCAATACCGCATGGGAGCAATCCATATACGGTATGGCAACCCAACAGGCAGCATCATCAGAGATGATGGCTCAGGCCATGTATATTGTGGCCACTTCCATTGTCCCCCCCCCCCCGAAAGGCTGATGGAGCGACTACAGCAGGCAACAGACTCCATCTGCCAGTCACACAGGGAGGACATGTTGGCGTCCGACAGGGACAGGCGGGCGGCACTGGCGACTCTGCGGGAAGCCATTTCTATAGAGTCCCAGGGCCACAGGGAAGCCCTGAGGGTGGAACTCCTTCACCTCAGGACGACTCTTGTTGAGCTTGAGGCTTCAACAAACAGAAGGACAGAACAGCAGCTGGAGCGTCTCACACGTACGCTCTCAGCTGAGATGCAGGCAACTAGGGCGGAGGTCCGGGCATCCCGTGAGTTGTTGCATGGGGACCTATGCACAATTATCCTCCAGAACGAGACCTACCACACCCGCATGCTTGCTGCCATGGAGGAACAGACTAGTGCTTTGCGTGGGCTGCCTCCCATAGTGCCACCACCTCCTGATGCAGCTGCAGAGGGTGAGGAGAGCGACAGCAGTGATTCTCCCACAAAAGGGTAGCCATGTAGGCCATGAGCCCATGGAGGTGTTTTTTTCGCAAGATCCACACAGGTGGGTTTTGGTGTGCACCCTGTCCTCAGACCTCCTGGGTGGCCTCCCCCACCCCCCGCGCCCATTAATGGCCAATTTTGATTTTTTTTTTTTTGGGGGACAGTGTGTTGCCTTGTGTGGCTCCCGTGGGCATACGCTGCATTGTGGCTGGGCACATGCAGGCTTGTCATGAATTTGGTTCAGATGCTTGGGTTTGTGTGACACACACCCCTCCTTCTTCCCGTTTGCATGGGCTTGCAAAAGGTGTGCCCAAGTGACATTGACGTACATGGTGACGTTGGACTCCCATTCGATGTGTGGGCAGTCTGTAGTCAATACTGTGTATACATTCATAGTGCATATTGTTGTTGTATTGTACACTGCATGGTGTATTGATATGTGCCTCTGCATCCATCTCATCCTCCTAATTTGCAGGTCCATTTCTCATGTCTTCACAAGGTGGTCCACCTTGGAACTGGAGTCCATGTTGTAAGCAGTGCACCTACACTCTTGCGTGGCGCTAACACTGTATACTTGGAAGTATTCGAAGTGCTGGCATCATCAGGTAGTGAGGCTAGCAAATTTTTAAGTCTGTAATGTCATGTTTAAGGTAGGTTGGAGGTTGTGTAGGTGATTGGTATTCTTGGTAAGTATTTGGTAATGTGTGTTGTAGGTCCTGCATTACTGTGAGCATTTCATGTGTGGCCATGTTTCCATTAGGGACACTGTAGCTGGTGACACTTGGGGCATGTTGTGGGGATTAATTTGTTTGCTCTCACATTGCATGACATGCCATGGTGTGTTGTGTGGCCGTGCCGGGGAGGGGTTGGGTGACATGGCACTGTTCTCATGTAGTATTTTGCAAGTGGGTATTCATTTCTGCAGCATGGAAGTGTGTCTTTTGATGACACTGCATTGGTGGTGTTTGTGTAGGTAGGGATGCACACATTGTGACACTTCCACATGAACAATCTCAGGCTGCTATGGTTCTGACAGTTGACTGTCCCTTTGTTCGTCATAATTGTCAGGTCGAGTCATCATTGCTTATCAGATGGTATGTGCCAGGGCTGTGTGCACTCCACAGGGGTGTGATTTCTATGTGAAGTAATTAGCCACCAGCTGCGTACGGGCTGCCTCACCCCGTGCCCTTTCCCCACCCATGCGCAGCGGGCGTGCATGTGGTTGGGGTTGTGGGGGCACCCCCATGTCCACAGCCAGGCCCTGGCGTGTTGCAACATTGTGCAGGACACATGCTGCCACTATGATCCTGCACACTACTGGGGGCGCATGTAACAGCTGCCCGCCAGAATGGTCAAGGGAGCGAAAGCGTGACTTGAGCACTCCGAATGTGCGCTTCACTATGCTGTGTTGTATCTTACCTCGGGAGGCGTGATGGGGTTCTGAATTGGCGTCATCATGTGGGTGCTCAGAGGGTAGGCACTGTCCCCTGGTGAGGAGGTGATGGGTATCATTAGTGGGGTAGTGACATAACTCTGCATCTGACATGCATGCATGTGCAGTGGCATTCATACTCGCCAAGCAGCCATGTATCGCCATGCCGCCCAGCTTCTAGGTCCCGGCTTAGGATAGACATTCGGTAAATGAAGCTGTCGTGGGTGGACCCTGGATAGTTGGCATATACTGAGGTGATGATTCCCTTGGCATTACATACTACCTGCACATTGATAGAATGCCAGTGCTTGCAGTTCCTATAGATGTGCTCAGATGCCCTGGGTGGACGTAGTGCCACATGGGTGCAGTCAATGGCACCTAGCACTTTGGTGAATTGTGCCACACCGTAGAAATCGAGGGTGGCAGCCTGCCTTTCTGCAGGTGTCCTGGGCAGGTATATGTACCTACGGACTGATGGGCGTGCAGTGATGATGTTCAAGACCTGGTGTAGGCAGCGTGACTGCGTAGCCTGTGACACCCCACCCACTATGGCACTTGTCAGCTGAAATGATCCTGTGGCCAAGAAGTGCAGTACATTGAGGACCTTCTCCAGGGGGCTGAGTGCTTGGGAGCACAGGGTGAGGTCATCCTCCCACTCACTGACCAGGTCCAGTATTGTGTGGTAGAAACCTGTACCTCCCATACACCTGGTCATCAGGCATCCCAAAAAGGCTGGTTCTGGGAGTGAAAATTCGGGCCCTAACTATCCTCCTCCTCCTCCCTTGGTAACCCACGGCCACTGCTGCTAGGAACGGTATATTCATCCTGGCGTCTGAGCTTGTTTGTTGTTTGCGCGCACTTTTATGCTGCGCGGGTCGACGTACGCCTGCTTCATGCTGGCGTACGTGTTTCAGGATTGGACCATTTATTTTCGGCGCGTTGTAGGCGAACGTGTGAATCTTCCCGCCCACCCCAGGAATACACGTAACACGCTCTCCCAGGCCCAGTTGCGAGTAAATATTCCCGCCCACCCCTGCAATACACGTAACCCACTCTCACAGGCCCAGTCGCGTGTGGAAGTTCACGCGCACCCCGAAATACACGTACCCAGGGCAATCGTGTGTGGGACTTCCCGCGAACCCCATAATACACGTAGCATGCTGGTATCGAGTGTGGAAGTTCACGCGGACCCATAATACACGTACCCTGATGGTATCGCATGGGAGACTACCCGCGCACCCCAGGAATACACGTACCCAGGTAAATCGCACTGCTGGGGGGTGGGGGTGGTGGTAGACATGAGTGGGGGCCTGGTGGAGTCTGCCCCTGCATTGCTGGGGGGTGGGGGTGCAGGGAGACATGAGTTGGACATGAATGGGGGCCTGGTGGAGGGTGCCCTGCACTGCTGGGGGGTGGGGGTGGTGGGAGACATGTGATGGGGCCTGGTGGAGGGTGCCCAGCACTGCTGGGGTGTGGGGGTGCAGGGGGACATGAGTGGGGGCCTGGTGGAGGGTGCCCCTGGATGCTGGGGGGTGGGGGTGGTGGGAGACATGAGTGGGGGCCTGGTGGAGGCTGCCCCTGCACTGCTGGGGGGTGGGGGTGATGGGGAACATGAGTGGGGGCCTGGTGGAGGCTGCCCCTGCACTGCTGGGGTGTGGGCGTGGTGGGAGACATGAGTGGGGGCCTGGTGGAGGCTGCCCCTGCACTGCTGGGGGGTGGGGGTGCAGGGAGACATGAGTTGGACATGAGTGGGGGCCTGGTGGAGGGTGCCTCTGGATGCTGGGGGGGTGGGGGTGGTGGGAGACATGAGTGGGGGCCTAGTGGAGGCTGCCCCTGGACTGCTGGGGGGTTGGGGTGATGGTAGACATCAGTGGGGGCCTGGTGGAGGGTGCCCCTGGATGCTGGGGGGTGGGGGTGGTGGTAGACATGAATGGGGGCCTGGTGGAGGCTGCCCCTGCACTGCTGGGGGGTGGGGGTGATGGGAGACATGAGTGGGGGCCTGGTGGAGGCTGCCCCTGCACTGCTGGGGGGTGGGGGTGATGGTAGACATTTGTGGGGGCCTGGTGGAGGCTGCCCCTGCACTGCTGGGGGTGGGGGTGCAGGGAGACATGAGTTGGACATGAGTGGGGGCCTGGTGGAGGGTGCCCCTGGATGCTGGGGGGTGTGGGTGGTGGGAGACATGAGTGGGGGTCTGGTGGAGGCTGCCCCTGGATGCTGGGGGGTGGTGGTAGACATGAGTGGGGGCCTGGTGGAGGCTGCCCCTGCACTGCTGGGGGGTGGGGGTGGTTGGAGACATTTGTGGGGGCCTGGTGGAGGCTGCCCCTGGATGCTGGGGGGTGGGGGTGGTGGGAGACATGAGTGGGGGCCTGGTGGAGGCTGCCCCTGCACTGCTGGGGGGTGGGGGTGCAGGGGGACATGAGTGGGGCCTGGTGGAGGCTGCCCCTGGATGCTGGGGGGTGGGGGTGGTGGGAGACATGAGTGGGGGCCTGGTGGAGGCTGCCCCTGCACTGCTGGGGGGTGGGGGTGCAGGGGGACATGTGTGTGGGCCTGGTGGAGGCTGCCCCTGCACTGCTGGGGGGTGGGGGTGGTGGGAGACGTGTGGGGGCCTGGTGGAGGGTGCCCTGCACTGCTGGGGTGTGGGGGTGATGGGAGACATGAGTGGGGGCCTGGTGGAGGGTGCCCCTGGATGCTGGGGTGTGGGGGTGATGGAAGACATGAGTGGGGGCCTGGTGGAGGGTGCCCCTGGATGCTGGGTGGTGGGGGTGCAGGGAGACATGAGTTGGACATGAGTGGGGGCCTGGTGGAGGGTGCCCCTGGATCCTGGGGGGTGGGGGTGGTGGGAGACATGAGTGGGGGCCTGGTGGAGGCTGCCCCTGGATGCTGTGGGGTGGGGGTGCAGGGGGACGTGTGGGGGCCTGGTGGAGGGTGCCCCTGGATGCTGGGGGTGCAGGGGGACATGTGTGGGGGCATGGTGGAGGGTGCCCTGCACTGCTGGGGGTGGGGGTGATGGGAGACATGAGTGGGGGCCTGGTGGAGGCTGCCCCTGCACTGCTGGGGGGTGGGGGTGGTGGGAGACATGTGTGGGGGCCTGGTGGAGGGTTCCCTGCACTGCAGGGGGGTGGGGGTGGTGGGAGACGTGTGGGGGGCCTGGTGGAGGGTGCCCTGCACTGCTGGGGTGTGGGGGTGCAGGGGACATGAGTGGGGGCCTGGTGGAGGGTGCCCCTGGATGCTGGGGGGTGGGGGGGGGGGTGGGAGACATGAGTGGGGGCCTGGTGGAGGCTGCCCCTGCACTGCTGGGGGGTGGGGGTGCAGGGAGACATGAGTTGGACATGAGTGGGGGCATGGTGGAGGATGCCCTGCACTGCTGGGGGGTGGGGGTGATGGGAGACATGAGCGGGGGCCTGGTGGAGGCTGCCCCTGCACTGCTAGGGGGTGGGGGTGGTGGGAGACATGTGTGCGGGCCTGGTGGAGGGTGCCCTGCACTGCTGGGGGGTGGGGGTGCAGGGGGACATGAGTGGGGGAATGGTGGAGGGTGCCCTGCACTGCTGGGGGTGGGGGTGATGGGAGACATGAGTGGGGGCCTGGTGGAGGCTGCCCCTGCACTACTAGGGGTGGGGGTGGTGGTAGACATGAGTGGGGGCCTGGTGGAGGCTGCCCCTGCACTGCTGGGGGGGTGGGGGTGGTGGGAGACATGTGTGGGGGCCTGGTGGAGGGTGCCCTGCACTGCTGGGGGGTGGGGGTGGTGGGAGACATGTGTGGGGGCCTGGTGGAGGGTGCCCTGCACTGCTGGGGTGTGGGGGTGCAGGGGGACATGGGTGGGGGCCTGGTGGAGGGTGCCCCTGGATGCTGGGGGGTGGGGGTGGTGGGAGACATGAGTGGGGGCATGGTGGAGGCTGCCCCTGCACTGCTGGAGGGTGAGGGTGATGGTAGACATGAGTGGGGGCCTGGTGGAGGCTGCCCCTGCACTGCTGGGGGGTGGGGGTGGTGGGAGACATGAGTGGGGGCCTGGTGGATGTTAGGCAGAAACCTGTGCAGTTCCTTCTGGGACCACTGCAAAAGATTTAGGACTACAGGTGTTTGGCAGTAAACCCACTTGGTAGCAGTCTGTACCACACAGATTCACTTGGTAGCTGTGGCTGAGCAGTCAGACTTCCATCAAGAAGAGTTAGGCAGTATGTGGAGTATACAAAATAGGGCCATCTACACAGTAGAACAAGTAAACACGGAACAAGGCTTCGGTGTAAAGATATAAAGGTATTTATTTATAACAACACATCTATGGAAAACACTCTGGCACTAATACGGCAAACAACTTCAATTACAATTACTAATACGAAGAAAAAGATCAATCCCCCTAACAATAGTTCGACAAGTCTAGGTTCACCGGCATCACTTATTTGCAGACAGAGGTGTATGCTTTAACCTAGATGGCACTCTAGTATTCGTTAGGACAGGAGAGAAAAATAAGGCAGGTTATGAAATCAACTCGGCACTGCTGGGGGGTGGGGGTGCAGGGGGACATGTGTGTGGGCCTGGTGGAGGCTGCCCCTGCACTGCTGGGGGGTGGGGGTGGTGGGAGACATGTGTGGGGGCCTGGTGGAGGGTGCCCTGCACTGCTGGGGTGTGGGGGTGCAGGGGGACATGAGTGGGGGCCTGGTGGAGGGTGCCCCTGGATGCTGGGTGGTGGGAGACATGAGTGGTGGCCTGGTGGAGGCTGCCCCTGCACTGCTGGGGGGTGGGGGTGATGGGAGACATGAGTGGGGGGCCTGGTGGAGGCTGCCCCTGCACTGCTGGGGGGTGGGGGTGATGGGAGACATGAGTGGGGGGCCTGGTGGAGGCTGCCCCTGCACTGCTGGGGGGTGGGGGTGATGGTAGACATGAGTGGGGGCCTGGTGGAGGGTGCCCCTGGATGCTGGGGGTGGGGGTGGTGGGAGACATGAGTGGGGGCCTGGTGGAGGCTGCCCCTGCACTGCTGTGGGGTGGGCGTGGTGGGAGACATGTGTGGGGGCCTGGTGGAGGGTGCCCTGCACTGCTGGGGGGTGGGGTTGGTGGGAGACATGTGTGGGGGCCTGGTGGAGGCTGCCCCTGCACTGCTGGGGGGTGGGGGTGCAGGGAGACATGAGTTGGACATGAGTGGGGGCCTGGTGGAGGGTGCCCCTGGATCCTGGGGGGTGGGGGTGGTGGGAGACATGAGTGGGGGCCTGGTGGAGGCTGCCCCTGGATGCTGTGGGGTGGGGGTGCAGGGGGACGTGTGGGGGCCTGGTGGAGGGTGCCCCTGGATGCTGGGGGATGGGGGTGCAGGGGGACATGTGTGGGGGCATGGTGGAGGGTGCCCTGCACTGCTGGGGGTGGGGGTGATGGGAGACATGAGTGGGGGCCTGGTGGAGGCTGCCCCTGCACTGCTGGGGGGTGGGGGTGGTGGGAGACATGTGTGGGGGCCTGGTGGAGGGTGCCCTGCACTGCAGGGGGGTGGGGGTGGTGGGAGACGTGTGGGGGGCCTGGTGGAGGGTGCCCTGCACTGCTGGGGTGTGGGGGTGCAGGGGACATGAGTGGGGGCCTGGTGGAGGGTGCCCCTGGATGCTGGGGGGTGGGGGGGTGGGAGACATGAGTGGGGGCCTGGTGGAGGCTGCCCCTGCACTGCTGGGGGGTGGGGGTGCAGGGAGACATGAGTTGGACATGAGTGGGGGCATGGTGGAGGATGCCCTGCACTGCTGGGGGGTGGGGGTGATGGGAGACATGAGTGGGGGCCTGGTGGAGGCTGCCCCTGCACTGCTGGGGAAGGGGGTGATGGGAGACATGAGCGGGGGCCTGGTGGAGGCTGCCCCTGCACTGCTAGGGGGTGGGGGTGGTGGGAGACATGTGTGCGGGCCTGGTGGAGGGTGCCCTGCACTGCTGGGGGGTGGGGGTGCAGGGGGACATGAGTGGGGGAATGGTGGAGGGTGCCCTGCACTGCTGGGGGTGGGGGTGATGGGAGACATGCGTGGGGGCCTGGTGGAGGCTGCCCCTGCACTACTAGGGGTGGGGGTGGTGGTAGACATGAGTGGGGGCCTGGTGGAGGCTGCCCCTGCACTGCTGGGGGGGTGGGGGTGGTGGGAGACATGTGTGGGGGCCTGGTGGAGGGTGCCCTGCACTGCTGGGGGGTGGGGAAGGTGGGAGACATGTGTGGGGGCCTGGTGGAGGGTGCCCTGCACTGCTGGCGTGTGGGGGTGCAGGGGGACATGAGTGGGGGCCTGGTGGAGGGTGCCCCTGGGGGGTGGGGGTGGTGGGAGACATGAGTGGGGGCCTGGTGGAGGCTGCCCCTGCACTGCTGGAGGGTGAGGGTGATGGTAGACATGAGTGGGGGCCTGGTGGAGGCTGCCCCTGCACTGCTGGGGGGTGGGGGTGGTGGGAGACATGAGTGGGGGCCTGGTGGATGTTAGGCAGAAACCTGTGCAGTTCCCTCTGGGACCACTGCAAAAGATTTAGGACTACAGGTGTTTGGCAGTAAACCCACTTGGTAGCAGTCTGTACCACACAGATTCACTTGGTAGCTGTGGCTGAGCAGTCAGACTTCCATCAAGAAGAGTTAGGCAGTATGTGGAGTATACAAAATAGGGCCATCTACACAGTAGAACAAGTAAACACGGAACAAGGCTTCGGTGTAAAGATATAAAGGTATTTATTTATAACAACACATCTATGGAAAACACTCTGGCACTAATACGGCAAACAACTTCAATTACAATTACTAATACGAAGAAAAAGATCAATCCCCCTAACAATAGTTCGACAAGTCTAGGTTCACCGGCATCACTTATTTGCAGACAGAGGTGTATGCTTTAACCTAGATGGCACTCTAGTATTCGTTAGGACAGGAGAGAAAAATAAGGCAGGTTATGAAATCAACCCGGTACCAATACTTTACGGACAAATGCAAGGCAAGTAAGGCAGGGTCTACTGCAGATCACAAAGTTCAGAGGCCAGGCCCACTCGGAGAGAGGGAAGGCGATATGTCCCAAAAAGTGTCTCAGTGGAAATGCGCTTCGAGTCTTTATCACAAATTGTTATGGAAAGATTGGACCAGTTCAGAACAGCAAGTTAAAGAAAGCTTGGAGGCGACCCAAATGACAAGCAAGGATTAAGACACCTCACTCTATCCGGCAGAAAGGGAAGCCAGGCGGACACGGTACCTTGTTTGTGGAGAGACTACTCCGGCGGGGGCAGTTGTTCCTGGTGGTGGATGCACGTCGGGTCTTTGCCAAGAGTAGAGGTGATCTCGTCGTCGAAGAAAAGTTAAGTCCCTTGCACCACCCGGGAAGAGACCAGCCGTGGAGTGCTCCGTCACAAGGCACCAACTTTTGGTCGCGGTACAGGGGTAGTGGCTATCCGGTTGCCGGGGTGCTCTGCACGGGCAATTTGACCACTGTGTCCTGGAGCGAAGAAAAAGCAAAGGGCACTGGTTGTTCCCACCAGTCAGGGGAAGAGACTCTCCGGCAGGGAGATCTCCTCTGTCGTCAGGAAGTGGTGAGTCGGTTCAGCAGGGCTCCACCGGAGGTGTCGTTGCAGGTCGGCTCAGCTGTACCCTCGTCGGATTCTTAGGTCCTGTGGCGACTTCTGAAGATCCAGTCCCAAAAGCCCTGCTTTTATGCAGAAAACCCCCATTCATTCAGCCTAGCTGTCAATCAAAACACGCTAAGTGGTGAGCGGGGTGGCTCACCACTTGGGCCAATCACACCAGAGTGCGACTGGTGTTGGCAAGGCAACTCAGTCCAGGGTGCCTAAACCCCCCTCCCATACCCCTGTGGTAATCCAGACAGAATGGCACCACTTTGGAGGGTCTATGTACAGAAGCCCGCCAAAAGTGGAACAAAGGGCTTAACCTTTGGTTTAGGAGTCACAGAGACGAACACAGACGCTATTTTAAAAACCGAGTTCTGGCAGAAAATACCATCTGATAGACTTATTTAAGATAAGTAAACCGGTGGTAGGTTAGAGATTAACGAGAAAAAGTATCAATCTCCAACAATGGGAAGAATCCCATAGGGTTATATTCGGGGTGGAATATAACAAGTAGTTTCCACTGCCACCAGCCAAAACTCGACGAGGGGGGACGGGACAGTGCCCCCTCGGATAACAGACCCAGGAGTAATCGAATTACCCCTACTAGTACATCCACAATAGGATGGTTTGTACTAGTTCTGTTAGTAAATTTAGGTCTAGTAAAGCCAATGGTGACTTTACATGCCCGGGGAGACAGTAGTCTGTCCCCGGGTATGGAGTCTATGATGGAGGTCCGCTAGGACGCCCCAGTGCTATGGCACGGAGGGTGCAGTTAAACACATAGGAGAACATATGAGACCCTATGGAGTAAAAGACCCCATAGCCCATAGAACACATTGACATTCAAAGGAATTACACACATTCATGTCCAAGAGTGGGAGAAAAAGAGTCTCACTCTTGGCAGGATGGAAAAAACAAACTCCAGAAATCCAGCAAAGCTGCTGGGGGACTGTTACGCTCACCTGGTTCCCACGGGGACGTCGATCTGGACCGGCCTGGTGCCACGTAGAGCCGAGATGACTGACTGGACACCCCACTTACTTCGTTTGTTGGCTCGTATGAATATCTTTCTGCAAAGGAGAAAGGGAATTGACCTCCCGTAATTCGAGCGTTAACCCACCTTCCACTCCCGTTGTCTGCCCACTGACCACTCCCGATGTTCCCTCTTGTTCTCACCTGATGATTTAGAAAGGTGGGCTCTCCATCCTGCATCGAGCGCAGGGGCGCGTAGATGACCAGTTACTTCACTGGCGTGGAGGAATTGGTGAGTTCCAGTATTGACTCTAGGATCCAATAGTTTGTAAGAGTTCAAATGTCTGATCTTCACTCTTTCCGATTCCTTGTAGGTTGCCAACTTAACCACCACGGAGAGTCCAAAGGGCAGTTGGTGAGAGTCGGGTAAGTCTATAGTGGTTTTCCCCTTAGGGGCCGGGGTACGGCGATGATGCAGAGTTAACTGCTCCGACCCGATATGAGGTGAGTTCCCCCTGCGGTAAATCAGGTAAGTCTTTGGGGGGGTAGCTTGTAATGTCCAGTGGTTTCCCCTTAGGGGCCGGGGTGCGGCGGTGATCCAGAGTTAACTGCCCCGACCTGAGATGAGGTGAGTATCCCCCGTGGTACTCCGGTAAGTCTTTGGGGGTAGCTTGATTACTTGTCCTTTTGTTTTCCCTTAGCTCACCTTGTTGTTCTTGTCTCCCTAGGTGTAGGCGAGCGGCCGGGAGATGCTGAAGATCGCGATGGAATGCGGAGATGCAGCGAAGGCCGGTGAGTTCAGCGCGGCGCTGCGAGACGACGCACGTGTGACTGCTTGCTTCCAGCTCGAGTGAGTGATGGATCAAGGATTCAGGTAAGGATTACTGTGATGCTCCTGTTCTAACCTCTTCTCCTTCCTTCTTATTTCTAGAAGCTCCGGGCTTGAAGCGGGCGTGGCAGAAGACTGGAAGCTGCTGCAGGCACGGTGAGCGTTATGCTGCTAGATGCAGAATAACACGAAGCACGTGTGGCTGTCCGGGCGTGGTTTAAATAGCCTAGGAAGAAGTCCCAGGTAAGTATTCTTCCACAGCCCCCACCCGAGAAAAAAGTAGTCCCTTAAGTAAATAGTCCCTCCTAAGCCCCATTTGGCTTGTGGCTTCATGCAGCATGGTCTGCACCAGGTGAGTATGCAGCATGGTCTGCATTAGGTACGTTTTCTGAAATGAGCCTGGCGCCCATGGCGCCAGAACTGACTTTATCCTTATGAGCCTGGCGCCATAAGCGCCAGGACTGCACCCAAACAGCCCCTAACTGGGGTTTTTGGGCATGCTTTAAATGGCATGATGTCTGTTTCCGGGGTTGCTGGGCCTGGTCTGGCTTCCCGGGGGCAGGCATCATGACAGCACTCCCCCTCAAGGCCCCTCCTAAAGTTGTTCTTCCCCCTGGCCTTGGTTTGTTAGGAAATTCTCGGTGGAACCTCTTCACTAATTGAGGTGCATGCACGTGGTCACTAGGTTCCCAAGACCTTTCCTGAGGACCGTAGCCTTTCCAGTCGATTAGATAAAAGATTTTTGATCTCACTTTTTTTGAGTCCAAGATGCTCTTAACCTCAAATTCGGGCTCTCCGTCTATGAGGATGGGGTCCGGAGGTTTGGTTAGTCTTGTTCCTGGTTGTACTGGCTTCAAAAGGGATACGTGAAAAACGGGATGAATCCGTATATGAGCAGGTAGGTCCAACTTGACAGCCACCGGGTTAATGATGGCCTTGATGGAGTAAGGTCCTAAATACCTAGGGTTAAAGGTCTGTGTTTCCTTGAGTGGGATGTGCTTAGTGGCCAACCATACTTGGTCCCCTATCTGGTATTGCGGTGCTTCACTCCTGTGCAGAACCGCATCTTTCTTGTATTTTTCCTTAGCCTTTCGCAAATGTGCAGTTGCTTCCTTAAAGGCTTGTGTAATAACAGTGTGGAGATGGTCCACCGCAGGCATCTCCAAGTGTTGGGGCGAATCAAGGTCCGAGGTTCGAGGATGGTGTCCATAGATGGTAAAAAAAGGACTTTGTCCGGTTCCCGAGTGTACGGAATTATTGTACGCATACTCGGCAATCCAAAGAATGTCTTTCCAAGTACCCTCAGACTGATGTAGCATACAACGCAAGTACTGCTCAAGAGTCTGGTTGGTCCTCTCTGTTTGACCGTCGGTCTGAGGCTGGTGACTGGTGGAAAGCCTAACATCTATCTGCGCCAATTGGCAACATTTTCTCCAGAAATGCGAAATGAATTGACTGCCCCGGTCCGAAATCAACACGGATGGAAAGCTGTGTAGGCGAACAATGTTTTCAAGGAACTCTTTGACCAGGACTAAAGCTGAAGATATCCCCTTTAAAGGAATAAAGTGAGCCATTTTGGAAAAAAGGTCTACAATAACTAAAATGGTGTTAAAGCCATTGCACGGGGGTAGATCTGTTATAAAGTCTAATGACAAGGTATGCCAAGGAGTGGGTGGGATATCCAAAGGTTGTAATAGTCCAGCGGGTCTTTTCTTTTGACTTTTATTTTGGGCGCAAATGCCACAAGACATGACAAACAATTTAATGTCTTTGCGCCAGGTGGGCCACCAGAATTGTTTCTTAATTTTGGCCTCAGTTTTTGCAATACCAGGATGTCCTTCCAGTAAGGTGTCATGGTAGCGGGAAATGACAAGTTCTTGTAGTTCCTTTTGTGGCAGAAATAGCCGGCCTTGGTAATAAGGTAAATCATCGGTGACAGAATACTCTGGACCTTTCTTGGCCCAGTCCTGTAAGGCAACTGAATCAAAGAGCTGGTGGATCTTTTCTTGAATGTCCTCCAGTGAATGTATGGATGTCAGGCCAAGGATCCTTTGTTCGGGAATTATGGGTACTGGTTCTAAGGCTATTTCTGTTTCTCCCATTCCAATTCGGGACAAGGCGTCTGCTTTACCATTTTTACAACCTGGTTGATAGGTTATTACAAAATCAAACTCGGCGAAGAATAATGCCCAACGGAGTTGGCGCGAAGATTGGGCCTTAGCTGTCTTTAGGTATTGCAAGTTTCGGTGATCGGTGACGACCGTGATGGTATGTCTGGCACCCAGCAGATAGTGCCGCCAAGCCTTGAAGGCGGACTTGATGGCTAATAGCTCCTTGTCGGTAATGGCATAGTTTAATTTGGGAGCCGAAAACTTCCTTGACCAGAATGCCACTGGATGAAGCTGGTCAGTTTCGGGATTCCTTTGGGAGAGCACTGCTCCCATGACTGAACTGGATGCATCCGTTTCCACTATGCATGGAAGCTCAGGGCGCGGGTGTCTTAATACAGGGGCAGATGTGAATTTTGCTTTTAACTCTTGGAAGGTGTTTTCGGCTTCCTCTGTCCACACAAAGCGTTTATTATTTCGCAATAGCGTTGTAATGGGATGCACAATGTGTGAGAAGTCTGGGATAAACCTGCGGTAGAAATTGGCAAAGCCAAGCATGCTTTGGACGCCTTTGACTGAAGTTGGCGAAGGCCAATTAAGAATTGCGTCCACCTTACGTGTATCCATCCTGATTCCTCTCGGGGTCAGAATAAATCCAGGGAATTCCACTTCCGTAGTGTGAAAGACGCACTTTTCCAGTTTAGCATATAGTTTATGCTGGCGTAACTTCTCTAGGACTGCTCAGACGTGTTTTACATGATCAGATTCTGATAAGGAGTATACTAAGATATCGTCAATGTAAACGACCACACAAACATCGATGAGCTCTCGGAGGACATCGTTCATGAAGAATTGGAAGGCTGCTGGTGCATTGCATAGTCCGAAAGGCATCACCTGATACTCAAATAATCCGTACTTGGTGCGAAAAGCAGTCTTCCATTCATCGCCCTCTTTGACACGTACCAGATGATATGCCCCCCGAAGGTCTAGTTTAGTGTATATACAAGCGTCCTTCACCTGGTCTAGTAGTTCAGGTATCAAAGGCAATGGGTATCGATTCTTGATGGTTATCTGATTCAGAGCGCGGTAGTCTATGCATGTTCTAAGGTCGCCTTCCTTTTTTGGTACAAAGAACAAAGCTGAAGATGCAGGGGACTTGGACGGGCGAATGAAACCATTAGCAAGGTACTGGTCTAGGTACTGACGCAAGTGGAGGTTTTCGGGTTCCGTAAGGGCGTAGATTCTGCTGCAAGGTGGTTGTGCTCCCGGTACAAGATCTATTTGACAATCATACGATCTGTGAGGTGGTAAAGTGTTTGCCTGTTGCTTTTGGAAGACATCCTGAAAGTCTTGGTATTCAGCAGGTAATTGCGTGGCAGCTGGAATTACTGGGGCCAGGACTGCGTTTTGAGTTTTCTTAGGGTAGCAGGTGTGAGCACATTCTGGGAAGGTTAGTCTCTTCTCTCGCCAATCAATGCAGGGATTATGTTTTTCTAACCAAGGTATTCGCAGTATTAGTTGGAACTGTGGGGCCTTGATCAAATCAAACACAATAACCTCTCGGTGCCCATCTTGACCCAGCAATGTCATTTCTGCAGTGGAATGAGTTACGGGCCCAGAGACAATTTCCGTTCCATCCACTGTGGTGACGACATCGGCAGTGGTCTTTCGGGTGAGAGATAGATTCATCCTGGAAGCCAATTCACAGTCCAAATAGTTACCTATGGCTCCACTATCAACGTATGCCTTTACCGCGTGCATGCGTGATGGTTGCTCTGGATCTACAAGGACCATGGGTATGGTGAAATGCGAGGTCAGAGTGTCCTTCTTTAGGCTCGGCAAGCGGACCTCTACACTTGCCGGGCTTGATCGTTTCCCGAGTCAGGTTCTAAATGGCTTTCGTCTGCTGCTCCTATAGTTTTCTAGGGTGGCTTTACTGGGCAGTTCTGAAGGAAATGACCGGTAGCGCCGCAATAAAGACATAATTGCAGTTGTCGTCTTCTTTCTCTTTCCTTCTGCGTTAGGGGTCCTCTAACCCCCCCCAAGTTGCATAGGTTCTGGGGCATCTACTCCCTTGGAGCTTACGTGGGTTTTAATCAACACCCTATTCTCAAACTTGGTTCGGTCAGCCTTTCTGGTTTGAAGTCTGTGATCCAACTGGACCACTAAATCTACATATTCAGCACAGTCCTGAGGCGGGCTCACTATTTGGGCTAAAACATCTTTGAGTTCTCCTCGAAGCCCTCGATGGAATAATGTGATTCGCTTGGCTTCAGGCCATTCGGTTTCCACTGCTAATCTGTTAAAGGTTGCAATGTAAGATAAAAGGTCCTGATTTCCTTGCCGTAAGGATAAAAGTTCGTTATCCAAAGCCTGTCCTTGGGAGTGTCGGGCGAACAGTCTTCCCATGCTTGTTCGAAAACCCTGGAAATCTCGAAGAATCGGGTCATCCTGACTGACTAGTGGAATGGACCAATCCGCCGCACTGCCGCTGAGATATGACAGCACAAAGGCCACCTTGGCCTGATCGTTCGGGAAGGCTCCAGGTCTAAACAAAAAGTGCAAGCGGCATTGATTCATGAATATAGCAAACCTTTTTGGGTCTCCGGCAAAGCGTTCAGGCGGAGCCAAGGGAACGGCTCCAGGTAGATTTATCTGCACCGGGTTACTCAGTGGTACAGGAGCTGGACTTGCCCCAAGTCCTGGTAGAGGAGTTTGTCCAGCCTGGCTTTGCAATAGTTGTCTGGCCAAATCATCGGTTCGTTCTTTTGATTCTATCAGTTCTCTCCTGAGGGCATTAGTTTCTTGACGGGCGGAATGCACTTCGGCCCTTAATTTCCCTAATAATTGGGCCAACTGATCCGTTTCTGAGGTCTCCATGACGCCCAGGTGGGTATTTGTGGGTAGGCTTTGCGTTCTGTTACGCTCACCTGGTTCCCACGGGGATGTCGATCTGGACCGGCCTGGTGCCACGTAGAGCCGAGATGACTGACTGGACACCCCACTTACTTCGTTTGTCGGCTCGTATGAATATCTTTCTGCAAAGGAGAAAGGGAATTAACCTCCCGTAATTCGAGTGTTAACCCACCTTCCACTCCCGTTGTCTGCCCACTGACCACTCCCGATGTTCCCTCTTGTTCTCACCTGATGATTTAGAAAGGTGGGCTCTCCATCCTGCATCGAGCGCAGGGGCGCGTAGATGACCAGTTACTTCACTGGCGTGGAGGAATTGGTGAGTTCCAGTATTGACTCTAGGATCCAATAGTTTGTAAGAGTTCAAATGTCTGATCTTCACTCTTTCCGATTCCTTGTAGGTTGCCAACTTAACCACCACGGAGAGTCCAAAGGGCAGTTGGTGAGAGTCAGGTAAGTCTATAGTGGTTTTCCCCTTAGGGGCCGGGGTATGGCGGTGATGCAGAGTTAACTGCGCCGACCCGAGATGAGGTGAGTATCCCCCGTGGTAATCCGGTAAGTCTTTGGGGGTAGCTTGCTTACTTGTCCTTTTGTTTTCCCTTAGCTCACCTTGTTGTTCTTGTCTCCCTAGGTGTAGGCGAGCGGCCGGGAGATGCTGAAGATCGCGATGGAATGCGGAGATGCAGCGAAGGCCGGTGAGTTCAGCGCGGCGCCGCGAGATGTGAGGCGACACACGTGTGACTTCTTGCTTCCAGCTCGAGTGAGTGATGGATCAAGGATTCAGGTAAGGATTACTGTGATGCACCTGTTCTAACCTCTTCTCCTTCTTTCTTCTTATTTCTAGAAGCTACGGGCTTGAAGCGGGCGTGGCAGAAGACTGGAAGCTGCTGCAGGCACGGTGAGCGTTACGCTGCTGGATGCAGAATAACGCGAAGCACGTGTGGCTGTCCGGGCGTGGTTTAAATAGCCTAGGAAGAAGTCCCAGGTAAGTATTCTTCCACAGCCCCCACCCGAGAAAAAAGTAGTCCCTTAAGTAAATAGTCCCTCCTAAGCCCCATTTGGCTTGTGGCTTCGTGCAGCATGGTCTGCACCAGGTGAGTATGCAGCATGGTCTGCATTAGGTAAGTTTTCTGTAATGAGCATGGCGCCCATGGCGCCAGGACTGACTTTATCCTTATGAGCCTGGCGCAATAGGCGCCAGGACTGCACCCAAACAGCCCCTAACTGGGGTTTTTGGGCATGCTCTAAATGGCATGATGCCTGCTTCCGGGGTTGCTGGGCCTGGTCTGGCTTACCGGGGGCAGGCATCATGACAGGGACTCACTAGGTTAGGAAATTCAGCCTAATCAGAGAATTCACCCTAACACTCCCCCCCCCCCCCAGACAAAGGGACAGGAGGATTTAATCCACTCCTGGATGAATCTCATACCTCTAGTCGATGACATACATCCTAGAGAGACCATCAGCATTTTGGTGGTGACACCCTGACCTGTGCTCAATGGTGAAATCAAACCCTTGCAGGCAGATCGACCATCTCAATAGTTTCGGGTTTTCCCCTTTCATTTGCATTAACCATCTCAAGGGTTGGTGGTCAGTCTGAATGACAAAAGTAGAACCATACAAGTACGGCCTAAACTTCTTCAGAGCCCACACGATAGCAAAGCACTCTCTTTCGATTGTTGCCCACCTTGTTTCAGGATCCTTCAGCTTGCGGCTGATGAAGCAAACGGGGTGCTCCCTACCTTTCCCATCCAGTTGACTGAGTACGGCACCTATTCCTACATTTGAAGCATCTGTCTGCACAATGAAGTGTTGGCGGTAATCAGGAGCTCTGAGTACTGGGGCTTGGCAAAGAGCCTTTTTCAGGTTTTCAAAAGCCTGATTGCACTCCTCGTTCCATCTAACCTTTTTAGGAAATGTGGGCGAGGAGATGACATTCAGTGGAGAAGCTATGGTCCCATAGTTCTCGATGAAATTCCTGTAATACCCAGTGAGGCCTAGGAAGGCTCTCACTTGGGTTTGAGTAGTAGGTGTTGTCCAATTTTGCACAGCTTCAATCTTACTGAGCAAAGGCCTTATTTCTCCACCTCCTACCTCATGTCCAAGATAGACTACCTTACTCTGTCCAATTTGGCATTTACTCGCCTTTATGGTCAGATTGGCTCGTCCAAGAGCCTGCAAAACATCTCTCAGGTGGGTTACATGTTTTTCCCAGGAATTGCTGAACACTGCTATGTCATCCAAGTATGCCATGCAGAAGTCCTCCATCCCATTCAGAACCTGGTTTACCATCCGTTGAAACGTAGCAGGTGCATTCTTCAATCCGAAAGGCATTACCTTAAATTGGTATAAGCCAACGGGGGTAGAAAATGCAGTTTTCTCCTTGGCATGGTCTGTCAGGGCTATTTGCCAATAGCCTGACGTCAAGTCAAATGTGCTGAGGAACTTGGCAGCGCCAAATTTATCCACCAACTCATCTGTTCTTGGCAAAGGGTGGGCATCAGTCTTGGTGACTGCATTAAGAGCTCTATAGTCCACGCAGAATCTAAGCTCTTTAGATCCGGCCTTTGGTACTAACACAACTGGGCTAGACCATGGACTAGTAGAGGGCTCTATTACCCCGAGATCGAGCATCTTGCTGACCTCACCTTTGATGTGGGTTTGTACGTTTTCTGACATTCGGTATCCTCTGCTTTTGACTGGCAGACAGTCACCAGTGAGTATGTCATGTTGGCCCCAAGGGGTCAAGCCTGGCGAAAGCGAGAACAGAGAGGCAAACTGATTCAACATAGATTTGCACTCTTCTTGTTGCTCGGGTGTCAGATTTGAAGAGAGATTTACTCCTTCAACTTTTTCGTCCAAAGGTAAGCCTCTGAGGAGATCCGGAAGAGCTTCACTCTCTTCTTCTTCCTCGGATGATGCTAGAAGCAATGCTCCTACATCAGGTTGGGAGGCATACGCTTTGAGTCGGTTGGTGTGGAAGACGGTCGGAGTCTCCTTGGTTTTGCCCAAGTCCACCAGATAGTTGACCTCTCCGAGTTTACCCACAGCTCTGAAGGGTCCCATCCATTTGTCTTGCAAGGCCCTCTGCCTTGTTGGGATCATAACGAGAACGAGCTGGTCTTGAGCGAACTCAACCATGTTAGCTTTTTGATCGTGCCAATGCTTGACCAATGCTTGTCCAGCTTTCAAGTTATCGCTTGCTTCTGTCATCATGTGTGACATTCTCCTCCGGAGACCTATCACGTAGTCAGTCACTCTGACTGGCTTGGGGGAAGGAGCACTCTCCAACCCCTCCTTAATCGGGGCCAATGGACCTCTGACGGGATGACCATAGAGAAGTTCGAAGGGAGAATAACCTACTCCCTCCTGAGGGACTTCTCTATAAGCAAAGAGAAGGCATGGCAGTAGAAGGTCCCACTTGCGCTTAAGGGGTTCCTCTAAAGCACCTATCATGCTCTTCATGGTTCGGTTGAACCGTTCTACCAACCCATTGGTTTGTAGGTGGTAAGCTGTTGAGAACTTGTAAGTAACTCCACAGGTTTTCCACATGGCTTTCATGTAGTGGGACATAAAGTTTGACCCCCTGTCAGAGATTACTTCCTTAGGAAACCCGACCCTAGTAAAAATACCAAGGAGGGCCTTAGCCACAGCCGGAGCTGTAACAGTCCTCATAGGAATTGCCTCAGGATACCTAGTAGCATGGTCTACTACAACAAGTATAAACCTGTTGCCTGAGGAGGTTGGAGGATCAAGGGGACCAACAATGCCAATCCCTACTCTCTCAAATGGGACTCCCACAACTGGGAGAGGCACTAAAGGTTCCACATTCTTGGAGCCAACCTTACCAGAGGTCTGGCAGGTGTGGCAGCTCCTGCAGTGTTTTTCTACTTCGGCCCCCATCTTTGGCCAATAGAAGTAGAGAGAGAGCCTTTCCTTAGTCTTCTTGAAACTTAAGTGACCAGCCAAAGTAATCTCGTGGGCTAACTGCAAGAACTGTGGTCTGTTCCCTTGGGGTACTACAAGCCGCTTGTAGTCTCCTGGTGCAGACTCGGTCGGTTCACTGTAGAAGAGGCCATCTTCCCAGTGCAACCTGTATTTCCCAGGCTCTTGCCCTTCAGCCTGAGCTTCTGCCTGGTGGCGAAGACCTTCCAGAGTTGGACATTCTTTCTGTCCCTTACTGAAGTCTGCCCTGTTGGGTCCACCTTCTGCCAGTAAAGACTGCAGCTCAGGATGGTCAACAGGATCCAGATCTCCAATGAGTTCAAGGCCTTCCATTAGCTCTTCGTCAGAGTCTAATTCTACCGCACAGGGTTGTACCTCCCTCTCAGCCTCAGCTGGAGGTGCAGTTACGGGTGTAACTTTGGACAACCGCGGGGAAGTCCTTGTTGGCTGCACTGAAACGCTGGCTGCTGGTTTCGGGATAGAAGTCTTAGGTTTCCCTTTCGCTTCTGCTTTCTTCGAGATAGCGGCCGACAATTCCAGTGGAGCAGGAGTGATTTCTTCCTTCATCATCTCCGGGAGAGTACCGCGCATGGTCCTCTCTCTTGCAGGTCTGGTTAGCTCCTGTAACCGTTTACTAGGAGGTCTGGGAGTATGCGATACAACTCCGAGAGTTTTCAAATCGTTACCCAACAGTACGCGTCCTGGTACCTCACTCTGTATGCTGACAGGTATCTTCACAGTCATGTCGTTACACTGGATGAGAACTGGTAATTGGGGAAGCATCTGCACAGGCCCTCCAGCTAACTTGGTGAGGCGTTTGGGTGCCTTAGCAACATCCTCAGCCTGAAAAAACGATTTATCCACCACAGTTATGCTGGCCCCAGTGTCCCTAATGGCAGGAGTCTCCTGACCATTCACCTGGACACTGTCCTTATAATACTCTTTAGTATTATCGGGGATAGAATTATAGACATCTAAATTCTGTTGTTCCCACAACCCCAGAGATACTAAAGAAACACTGGCTGAGACTCCAATGGGTTCATCAGCTAGCAGTAGAAAGTTTCCACTTGCCATTTGGACTTCCTCCTCTGGAGCGAAGGCTAAGGAAACAAGCTGGACCCCTGAAGGTTTACCCTTACATCTGGGATCTCCTTTCACGTGGTCAGTCGAGCCACAAACAAAGCATTTACCGACTGCTTTCTGGAATGGTGGCTTGTTCTGGCCTCCTTCCGGTTTGGCACCAGAAGACACACTATTCTGCTGCGGTTTTCCTTGTGGCTTACCCTTCTGGTTTTGTTTGGGGCCCTCTTTGGAATTTGAGTTATTCGAATTCTCTTTTGAGTCTTTTTTAGGCTGTTTTCCCTCATCCTTCTTCTGAGTAGCCCCAGAATCCTTATGAGTAGCCCTGTTGGCAACCCATAAGTCAGCAGCCTTAGCCAGCCTCAGGGAATCCAACTCCTTCGAATCAGCCAAGTGCTGTCTGAGCTCAGGAGAACAGGCATCATAAATCGACGCCAACATAAAAAGATTCTTCATACCCTCATAAGTGTTCACTTTGTAACCCTTAATCCATCCCTCTAAGTTTTTCAACCCTTCACTCACCTAGGTAGCCCAAGGGGTACCATCATGCTTTTTGAGGGTTCTAAACCTCTTAAGATACTGGGAAGGGGTCTTCCCCAATCTAGCTATCAAAGCTAGCTTCACACTTTCGTAATCCGTCTTATCCGCCTCCCCCAACTCCATTACCACATCAGTCGCAACAGGGGGGAGCCTAGAGAACAACCAGGGAAGTAAATCATTCCCGGTGATGTCCTGGAGCCCATGATTGTACTCAAACAGTTTTAGCCAATCCAACACATCCAATCTCGGTTCATACATACCCAGTAATTCCTTCGGCATCCGGGGTCTTTTGGGACTGGAGCTCCTAGAGGAACCAGAGGAGAGAGAAGCATTTTCCACAGACAACTTTTTCATCTCTAATTCGTGATTAAGTTCTATTTCCCTGAGCCTTAACTCAGCTTGCTTCTGCTCAGCCTGGGCATTTATCCATCTGAACTCGAGCTCTTGGTTTCTTTCAGATTGAGCCAAGAACCGTTTGTATTCTAATTCGAGCTTCATTTTTTCAAGTTCAAAATAAGCAGGGTTTCATGTGGGACCTGGTATGGGCCCCGGTATGGGCCCCATAGGTACAGCTGGTAAGGCAGGTAGAGGAGCAGGGGGGACCGTTTCATTAGCCTCTCCTTCCTCTTCAGCCTCTTCATCACTATCGTCAGAATTACGATTTAGATCAACACCATCACTGTTATCTACATCTGCTGGAGAAGTTGGTTCTTCTGAACCAGTACCCAGACTTTGGTTTTCCAGCAATCTCGCTATTAGTTCTAACTTCTTGCCTCTTACAGAAAGGTTCTCTTGCCTACAGAGAGCTCGTAAACTCTCAGTATTTTCACCCGACAAGGATTCTTGACTGTAAGCTTCCATAGTAGACATGTTTTTGAAAGTTGCTTTTTAGTGCTAAGCTTTGTGGTTAGTTATCCTAAAGTGTCGAAAAGCACTCTAAACTGTATACTCGATACAAATCCCACCGCTGTACACCAGTCTTAGGCAGAAACCTGTGCAGTTCCCTCTAGGACCACTGCAAAAGATTTAGGACTACAGGTGTTTGGCAGTAAACCCACTTGGTAGCAGTCTGTACCACACAGATTCAATTGGTAGCTGTGGCTGAGCAGTCAGACTTCACTCAAGAAGAGTTAGGCAGTATGTGGAGTATACAAAATAGGGCCATCTACACAGTAGAACAAGTAAACACGGAACAAGGCTTCGGTGTAAAGATATAAAGGTATTTATTTATAGCAACACATCTATGGAAAACACTCTGACACTAATACGGCAAACAACTTCAATCACAATTACTAATACGAAGAAAAAGATCAATCCCCCTAACAATAGTTCGACAAGTCTAGGTTCACCGGCATCACTTATTTGCAGACAGAGGTGTATGCTTTAACCTAGATGGCACTCTAGTATTCGTTAGGACAGGAGAGAAAAATAAGGCAGGTTATGAAATCAACTCGGTACCAATACTTTACGGACAAATGCAAGGCAAGTAAAGCAGGGTCTACTGCAGATCACAAAGTTCAGAGGCCAGGCCCACTCGGAGAGAGGCAAGGCGATATGTCCCAGAAAGTGTCTCAGTGGAAATGCGCTTCGAGTCTTTATCGCAAATTGTTATGGAAAGATTGGACCAGTTCAGAACAGCAAGTTAAAGAAAGCTTGGAGGCGACCCAATGGACAAGCGAGGATTAAGACACCTCACTCTATCCGGCAGAAAGGGAAGCCAGGCGGACACGGTACCTTGTTGAGGAGAGACAGCTCCGGCGGGGGCAGTTGTTCCTGGTGGTGGATGCACGTCAGGTCCTTGCCAAGAGTAGAGGAGATCTCGTCGTCGAAGAAAAGTGAAGTCCGGTGCACCACCAGGGAAGAGACCAGCCGCGGAGTGCTCCGTCACAAGGCACCACCTTTTGGTTGCGGTACAGGGGTAGTGGCTATCCGGTTGCCGGGGTGCTCTGCACGGGCAATTCGACCACTGCGTCCTGGAGCGAAGAAAAAGCAAAGGGGACTGGTTGTTCCCACCAGTTAGGGGAAGAGACTCTCCGACAGGGAGGAGATCTCCTCTGTCGTCGGGAAGTGGTGAGTCGGTTCAGCAGGGCTCCACTGGAGGTGTCGTCGTTGCAGGTCGGCTCAGCTTTACCCTCGTCGGATTCTTAGGTCCTGTGGCGACTTCTGAAGATCCAGTCCCAAAAGCCCTGCTTTTATGCAGAAAACCCCCATTCATTCAGCCTAGCTGTCAATTCAAATACGCTAAGTGGTGAGCGGGGTGGCTCACCACTTGGGCCAATCACACCAGAGTGCGACTGGAGTTGGCAAGGCAACTCAGTCCAGGGTGCCTAAACCCCCCTCCCACACCCCTGTGGTAACCCAGACAGAATGGCACCACTTTGGAGGGTCTCTGTACAGAAGCCCGCCAAAAGAGGAACAAAGGGCTCAACCTTTGGTTTAGGAGTCACAGAGACGAACACAGACGCCATTTTAAAAACCGAGTTCTGGCAGAAAATACCATCCGATAGACTTATTTAAGGTAAGTAAACCGATGGTAGGTTAGAGATTAACGAGAAAAAGTATCAATCTCCAACAATGGGAAGAATCACATAGGGTTATATTCGGGGTCGAATATAACAAGTAGTTTCCACTGCCACCAGCCAAAACTCGACGAGGGGGGGACGGGACAGTGCCCCCTCGAATAACAGACCCAGGAGTAATCGAATTACCCCTACTAGTACGTCCACAATAGGATGGTTTGTACTAGTTCTGTTAGTAAATTTAGGTCTAGTAAAGCCAATGGTGACTTTACATGCCCGGGGAGACAGTAGTCAGTCCCCGGGTATGGAGTCTATGATGGAGGTCAGTTAGGACGCCCCAGTGCTACGGCACGGAGGGTGCAGTGTAACACACATAGAAGAACATATGAGACCCTATGGAGTAAAAGAGCCCATAGAGCACATTGACATTCAAAGGAATTACACACATTCATGTCCAAGAGTGGGAGAAAGAGTCTCACTCTTGGCAGGATGGAAAAAACAAACTCCAGAAATCCAGCAAAGCTGCTGGGGGACTCACTAGGTTAGGAAATTCAGCCTAAACAGAGAATTCTCCCTAACAGTGGAGGCTGCCCCTGCACTGCTGGGGAGTGGGGGTGCAGGGAGACATGAGTTGGACATGAGTGGGGGCATGGTGGAGGGTGCCCTGCACTGCTGGGGGGTGGGGGTGATGGGAGACATGCGTGGGGGCCTAGTGGAGGCTGCCCCTGCACTGCTGGGGGTGGGGGTGATGGGAGACATGTGTGGAGGCCTGGTGGAGGGTGCCCTGCACTGCGGGGGGGTGGGGGTGGTGGGAGACATGTGTGGGGGCCTGGTGGAGGGTGCCCTGCACTGCTGGGGCGTGGGGGTGGTGGGAGACATGAGTGGGGGCCTGGTGGAGGCTGCCCCTGCACTGCTGGGGGGTGGGGGTGGTGGGAGACATGTGTGGGCGCCTGGTGGAGGGTGCCCTGCACTGCTGGGGCGTGGGGGTGCAGGGAGACATGAGTTGGACATGAGTGGGGGCCTGGTGGAGGCTGCCCCTGCAATGCTGGGGGGTGGGGGTGCTGGGAGATATGTGTTGGTGATCAGTAGTGCAAGGTGACATGTGGGTTGGCTGGGGGGCATGGCCATGGTGGATGGGTTGCCTGTGGGACATGAGCAGGGGTGCAGGGTAGTCCCCTGTGGTGTGGGCTGCCTGCAGGGGCCGTGGAGAGTGTAGAGGGAACACCTGGGAGGTCCCACACGGCCAAATCACGTGTAGCATTCTCCGGCACCACCGAAATACACGCACCATGCTGAAATCGCGTGTGAATCTTCCCGCGCACCTCGGAATACCTGTACCCAGGCCAATCGCGTGTGGAACTTCCCGTGCACCCGAAGTACACGTACCCAGGCCAATCGCGTGTGGAACTTCCCGCGCATCCCGAAGTACACGTACCCAGGCCAATCGCGTGTGGAACTTCTCGCGCACCCCGAAACACACGTACCCAGGCTAATCGTGTGTGGAACTTCCCACGTGCACCCCGTAGTACACGTACCCAGGCTAATCTCGTGTGGAACTTCCCGCGCACCCCGAAGTACACGTACCCAGGCCAATCGCGTGTGGAACTTCCCACGCAACCAGGAACACACGCACACGCTATTTTTCACACAGCGGGTGTCCGTGTTTCTCGGTACCCCTTTGCACCTCATTTGTCCTAGAGGGCCACTGTATGGACCATTCATCATGGATGCTTTTTGTTAGCGCACATTTTGGCGCACATTTTTTTCAGGCGCAGGGACGCTACCGCCTGCTTTCTTGGGGCTTACTTGTTTGCCCCTATGCGCGTCTTTGACCGTGCACTGGTTTGCCCTATTCGATTCCATGAATACGGGTTGTAGGCGAGCGTGTGGGCGTTCCGCGCACTTGCCTCCTGTACTTCCCCCGTGACGCCCATATTTTCACGCGTTGTTCCCCATTCCGAGTGTTACGCCCCGTGTTCCGCCTACTTTTGTGATGTGCGCCGCGCTATGTGCGATTTCGCAGTGGCCGTGGCGCACGCTGTTGGATGACCTGTGCGCCGGCGTGCGCGGCACACTTTTTCAGCGCACATCCAATGTTTTTCTCGCGCACGGACTTCCATGAATCGATGTGCGCTGGTTTCCCTGCGATTTTCGCACTTGCACTGCGATTTTCGCACTTTTACTGCGAATAGCACGTTTTGGCACCTCTGCGCGGGAATTTTCGGTGCACATTAATTCCATGAATCGACCCCTAAATGTTTGTTTGTGGTCTTGTGCTCAATGGAAGAAGGTTCAGATTTGTGTGCTTTTTTTACAACTTCACTGTTTTTGTTCAAAGGGGTCTTGTCAGATGGATTTTGAAAGGTCACAGTTGCGGTTGTGGTAGCAGCACACTGTCCAACTGATGTTATTATCGGAGCTCCTATGTTCGGTAAGTTGGTATATCTTGCCATATAGGCATCGACCTCATTCCTGATTTCCTGACGCTTAGTTGCCTTGACTACTTGATCCTCGGTTGGAGGACAAGTGGGAGGAACTTTTAAACAAACAGCGGCAGGTGTTCTCGATGTTAGACTGGGAAGTAATCTTTGATGATTATGAATTGCTTCAACAAGTTTGTCTGGGGAGGGGGGATAGGGTGTGTTATGATGCTCACTTGTATTTTGTAACCCCATTTTAAGTTTACAAGTTTGATTCAATAGCATATATTTTTTTGTAACAGTGGCAGAAGCCAATACTGTGCTTTGTGTGGGAGTTTTTAAAGCTTTGATAAATTGCTTGGTGGCTCCTGACGTAAGGTTTTTCTTTGTTTTTCTGTTTTTGGTCTTTTTGCAATTTTCACCCGACATATTAATCTTACCTATATTAGGATTCGAATTCTTTTTGCCAATGGTGAAAAAGTCTCCCTTTGTAGGTTTCATAAAGATTGTATATGCTTTTGTACCATCAATAACAGGCACTATTTTCTGTAAAGCTGTGTCTGTGTCGTGATGTGGTACGTCATCGGTAATTATGCCTTTGAAGTGCGGTAGTAGAGATGGTGCATCTATGTTAGTTGGGTTAACAAAAGGTAGCTCATCAGTACGCCCAAAATTCCCCAGAGAGGAAGCTCTGTCAATAGATGGAAGTCCTAACGGGGAGAGTGCTTTAGTCTCAGAACGCCGCACACCTTGCTCAAGAGATGCCTTATGGATGGTTTGCCATGCAATGATGGATGCAATTTGAGAACTTTGAACATTCATCTTATCGTTCAGAGTTTCAAAGAGTCTCACGATTGTGTTCATGGTCGTATTAATTGCTTCCAGGGCTAATCCCATAACTTTGCCCACAGTATCAGAAGTAGATTGAACTTCTCTAGTGGTTGTTTGCCTAGGAGTAGGTGCAATAAATGAAGAGGCTACATTAGATCTTGCTGGACTTACATCAGAGAACATGCTGGGAGAAAGGGACACATTTTCAGAAATACTCTGAACAGAGTAATCAGTGTGCATTGAATCTAAATCAATGACAGCTACATCTGCGGTCACCTTTGGTGCATTGCCATCACTGAATGCTTGGTGTGCGCGCAGACTCCCATTTGTAACGCCACAGAAAAAGGGGGGGCCCTTTTATATTAGACCTATCATTCCAGCAGGTTCTCCCTATGTAACTCTTATGTGAATATCCAAATAAAGGTTAATCCTGGCCTCATCTTGGTTGGCTTTAGCAATGCTGCAGCTGGAGCCATTGAAGCAGAAGATAATGATATCCCTTAACTCAAAGATCAATTTCGAAGGAGGAGAGCATGCAGGACCATATCATGGGATCTGGTTCCCATGCAATGAAGAGAAACCAACGGTCGCTATCAGACAGGGCAGCTGGATGCCTATGCAAAAACATATCAGTGTAGCATGGAAGTTCCCGAAGCGCACTATAGCCAATCGAAGCAGAGAGGAATGTCTGCAAAACCTGACTACATCCAGGCAGCCGGTTTTCAAACTTGGACAATGTATCTGGGAGAAGTAGAACAGCAGAAAGCAGGATTTTTGTCTCACTTGAAAAGGGCCACAGGACCTTTTGTAACTTCAGGAGATCGTAGATCCGCAATGAGGGAGCTTATTCTAATTGACAAAGAGGCTCCATCAAAACCTTATTTGTCTAGCTAATCCAAGACCGAGAAAATGTGAAACATAAAAAGGACCTTCTAAAAGGCCAGATAACCAGGACACTGGGGAGTTCTAAGAGCACAGAGCAAGGAGTAGTGGAGTACAAGCAAAATGAGGAAGGGGGAAGGAACGCTTGATTAAGCTGATATCAGCTAGGCAGAAGTAATAAATAACACCTGGGGGGCTTAGACTGCTAGTGGACTGGTGAGTTGTCGAGAGGACCAGTAGGGGCTTTCAAATAGTTAAATGCCCAGAACAGGACTTTGTGGACTCTTATCAAAAGGTGCTGAAAGACGTTTAACCCCATAATAATTCTGTCACAGGCTTTTGGACTTGCCAGGGCATAATATGTTCTGGCTCCTTTACGGACGGCAGAAGGTGCTTAGTGTCACTTATTTGAGAAGGGTACCCCTACTAGCCGTGGACCAGAAATAAATGGGCCAGGTACAAGCCTTCTGCTGTGTACTTCAAATAGTGGGCCGAATGCTTAACCCATTTTGCAAAGAAGAGGCTGGGAATGTGACCTAAAACTAGAAACTGCTGGGTCTGTAACCATGAGACTTGAGTTCGAGCCAAGAAGTGCTCTATCCAAGAGGCTGTTTTATTTAGAACACCTCGTAGAGACATTATCCCACACTAGGCATTTCCTGAGCACTTTATTCTTCAACCCTTCTTGACGATAATGGAGAGCAATCCCAAAGAGGCAACCCCTATTGTGTTGTAGAGATAACCCAAATCCGGCAGCAAGTATCTACTCCAACCCCTCCTATTTGTTACTGCGTTTTGGTGAATGTCTTGTCTCAGGAGGATAGCTCAGGGGCAACGCGCTCGCCTTGGAAGCAAGACGAGACAGAGCAACACCGGTTTAATCCCCGGGTCCGCACTTAGATACCTCTGGGTATTAAGCGTGTTATAAATAACCAATTATAATTATAATCTGACTCGCATTCTTTGAGTAGCCCATTAACTCATTCTCCCAACAGCTCTAGGCAAACACTCCAAAGATTGTCCCCACCTTAATTAGGCAATACGTCTAGAGTATGCAGACCACCCACCTTTACCCTGTTGTCCATCACTTCAAATCTTTGTTGCGTCCTAATAATGTTAGTGGCTGTGCAGTTCTAAAAGCTCACAAAATTGTCAGTTTTGGTGGTGGTTGTTTGAAATGAGGTTTCCAATAGAGTCATAATGTTACATTCCTTGCACCAAGGTTTCCACCTCAGAAATGTGTGTGCCTGTGCTGCTTGGATGTACCCACATTTTCGCCAACTTCGTCTCAAGGTTATTAGGTTGTGAACCCTTGCTGGGTCCAGTTCCATTCTGACGATTTTCAGAGCATCCTCCTATATTCTGTGAGACTGTGGCTTGAAGAATTACTCTCTGTTGCCCTTTATGATTAGGTCATCTTTTTTTTGTCCTCACGCTCTAGCACATCTTAGGATACTATTACTGCTTGCTCATCTGGTTGGAGCAAAGACATCATGAGTAGCCTTCTAGGGGATTGTCAAGCTTGAAGACATTTTCAAGACCGCTCCATGGGGCACATGCATTCTGTAAGTACTACTCCTTGGATGTCATCTTGAGATCTGATGGTCCGTTTGGGAAGGCAGTGCTTACATATTTGTTTGGGTCGGATGTCAGACCTTCATCTTCGTAGTGTGGTTTAGTTCTTTTCCAGCCTACCTTTGCTTAATGCGCTTTATAATCTTTGATAAGTATGGAAGTAAGAGAGCAAGACTTTGGGGTAAATTAAAGTTACTCACCACAGTCAATAGTTCAGGAAAGGTGACTCGGCAAAGTCCACTTTTCTTAATGCACCCCACCAACCATATCTGCTAATAATAGTTCTTCTAAGAGCACCAGACCATGGACTAACAGCTGAGGCGGCGGCGGGGTGGGGTGGGGTGGGGGGGGGTTGTGTGTAGTTTCCTGCACGGACAAAGTGTATGTGGACCACCAAGGCACTCAGCTATTTTTTTTTATTTTAAATGTTGTGTGCAACATACTTGGGTCCCGCCCCTTCCATAGGATGACGCCCCATAAATATGGAGAAGATGGCACATGGAACCAGGAGTATAGTCGTCACTACGGTGAACAACATTTTACTTCCAACCCTCTTCCACGATCTGAAGCACATGAATATTGATTTCAACTCGTGCAGGTTGTCTGTATCAATGTCCATCTACAAATCAATCATTACTGGCTTTAATCGAGTGCATTATGCCCTGTATAGCTTCCAAATGTAGTGCCATGAAGTGTGTAGAACTCCTTTTCTCTGCACAGCCCCCTCATTTTCAACCAAGAGGACCCTGATTTGCTTAGGTTAGCTAACTGATCCTGCTAAGGTTAGGTTAGCTAACTGATCCTGGCTGCTGTTAGCTTCCCTCAGTCCTCCAGGAACCTTTTCTTTTGTGCTGTTTCCAGAAGCCTCACTTTTATTTAGAGGTCTTCTTTTTCCATAGCTTTTGGTTTATTAAGATGCCGTGATATCACAATGTATTAACCCCTCACTGCTGCTTGAGGTCATCCCGCTTTATATTTTAACAAAGTCTTTTTCTTTTAATTCCAAGTAATCCCTAATTTTCTCTGTGATCCTTCAAAATGATGTACCGTCAACCTTGATCAGGGGGAATTGATTCCCTGGGGACAAGAGGGTGATCTAATATGACTGGTGCATTGGCTGAGATTCGGATGCTAGCAATAGTTATTCTCTGCAACATCAAACACAGCCTTGTTTTATAAGCCATAGTCTATGCCAAATGAAATCCTGTTACATTGCCTCCAAATGTTAAGCAGCAATAGGTTTCCAAATGATTGTTTTCATTCTAGTCAAGTCCCACTCTAGATTAGCAAGCCCATTTCTGCTACCTATTCCTACAAGGGTCAAACACCAGATTCAAGCATGCTGCCATGCACACATCGCTCTACCAACTATAAAATCATCACCAGGACCTCCACGAGGAAGGCCTCGCTCACCTGTTTTTGAACAGAAAACACTAGAGGGTTGTCAGTCCTAGTTGGGCTGTGCCACTACTCAAATAACTAGTGCTCTAGAGTTAGTAAAAAGCTGCTATGCCTGTGATACTAGCACACCGCCAGGTGCTGGCCCAACCAAAACCAAACATTAAGGCACAACCCCAATGCAAGCACTCTTTCTTCAAAGCAAAGTGTTAGTTACCACAAATTAGCAGTTCTGCAAGTATGTTTTAATCTTATGTCAAATTATGTACATTTGCAAAGTGATATCAAATAATTCATGTGCGTGTGTGTGTTAGTAGAGCGACAAAAACACACCCAATATCATTTGGACACTGACATTGGATTAGCCATATATGCTGAAAACATTTTCCTGAGTTTCGCTCTGCGCAAGCTTTATCAAGGCAATTGCAACCATTTAGATACAGTCACTTTTGTTAAAACTGCGGTCCAATGTTGGTTATGCAGACTAAAAGGTAAGTAGAGGCAACAGAAAAAAGTATATAGACAAACCACATGGAGAAGAGAAATATGAAAATAAACCAATGCTACCAGTAGCACCAAAGAATATAAATGGTTGACTATTCAATAGAACATGTATATAACCTTGAAGTGAAAATGTTTATAGTCCCATAGGAAGTACTATTGAATTGTAATTTCTTTAGTCCACAACACAATCCTCCAAATCCACAAATATATATTAAATCTGTGTTCCAGTGATCCACCTAAGAGATATACAGAAAATCCACAATAACAATAATTCTATCTTCCAGTCAGTATAATGCTGGATAATTGAAGTACCATTACTCCTCTTTGGCAAATAATGTGGTCTAACACCAGAGAAAAGTAGTCTGCTAAAGTAAAGTAAAGTCCCTTCCTAACCAGGTAGGATAAGTACTGGTGTGCTGCGTTGTTCGAGCACCACCATTTTGTAATGTGGTATTAATAATTACTGTGATGTCCTCGCATGCACCCAGGTGTGACGTCACAGGTAAACAAAACGTGTCTCAGTACTGGAAAAATATTCATGAGTGAATGAAGGTTAGGAACAAACATATGTTGTTCCTAACCTTCATTCACTCATGAATATGTACAAGGCCAATTCAATTTTTTATAAAAATAGAATATATTAACCATTACTATGTAGGTTATCTATTCCATTGGTTGATTAACACAGCCTCTGCCGTTCTCCAGCATGGGGTTTTGCAAGGATTCACATGCTCATGAATATTCCCTGTCGTCAGGCTGGGAATCCTCTGTAAAATTAAAGCAGTTTCACTTTCAAGCTAAATCTGCTCATCACTTCTCTAACCTGTGGCAGTCACTTTGGCTAATACTGCCACAAGCAATGACACTTATCCTCCTAAGCTCAACCCCTGGAGGCCATCTTCAGATTTGTAGTGCACATTTTCTTTTTGGGATTCCTTGTGTTTTTGCTCCATGAATTACTGATAACTGTTTTCCTATTTTTGTGAGAAATCGTCTAAAAGAAAGTGTCTTTGGTCACGTTGTGAATACCGGCAGTGGGGATCCATTGCCAGATTAGAGCCTTCCATCGTCGTATCTCTGGACTGTGGGCAGCCGCAGGCCCAGGCTTGGGCCTTCTTAACACCATGGCGGACGCCACAAAAAAAAAGCTTCTTCAATTCAAGGCTTGCAAACAATGAAACCTGAAAAACATCTTCATTGAAGATCGCCACTTGAAGTGCATCTACTGCCTACATCCCAACCACGATGCTGACCGATGGTCCATATGCCAAGCCTTCTCCAAGACACAGAAGGACCGCCATAGGAGATTAGTTGTGTGGATTGAGGCAGGGAAGGCCTCTGACTCAGCCTCTGTGCACAGTCATGCCTCTTCCAGGGTCGGCAGGCCCAAATAGCGTGCTCCCTCTGACAAAAAGAGGTTGAGTTCCTTTGAGAACACTTCCCGGGGGAAGATACCAAAAAAGGCTACATTGTCTCATGCTGTGACTTCCTTGTTGATGATCTCCTCAGCTGAGGAGCCCAGGTCTAAGAAACAGCGGTCGTCATCGTCCTCAACGCTGATGGGCAGTTTGCTGTTGAGTGGCCAAGTTCCGTCTGCGAGGAAATCGCTGATGCCAAGAGTGAAGCATAAAACCTCGACACAGTCCCCGTCAGCCAGACCCATCAGCAGTTTCTCCATCAACGACCTCATCTGGCAAGTCAGTTACCCCATTGACGACTTTGTCCACGAAGACTCATCTTCCGTCGACGGGCTCGTCCACTACAGTGGCCGTCTCCACAAACCCTTGCTACCTCTCGGCAGTTACCGTTTGCACCTCTTCCTTTGGTAGAAGAGGCAGCTCAGACAGACACTGATACCGATACAGTCATGACCCCAGATACACAGGACACTGATGAGTTTGACGACTATGTTCGTGCAGATGGGCAGCCTCCTGACTTCGAGGTACTCTCAGGGATTCTTCACCAGAGGAGATTGGTTCTTTGCATTCCATGATCTAACGGGTGGCAAAGCTGTTCAACCTCATCACTGAGGAGAAGAAAAAGGAAGGTTTGCTTTTCGAGCGGTGGGAGTCCTTCAAGAGGACTATTGTGTCAGTTCTCCTTCTGGATGACATTTGGGAGGATGGCCTGTTGGTCATGAGGACCCTGGGCACGGCCCCAGTGAAAAGGGATTATTTGGAGAAAAATACTGGGTCCCAGACACAGCCCTGAAGGGCCTCAGATCTCAACATCACCGTACTTGGTGGTTTCTGCTGTGGCTAGGATGAGGTCCACTAATCCCTATTACATTTCTATGGTTCCTCCTTATCAGGAGGGTAAGAAACTGGATGCAACTGGGAAGCTTATCATCACAACAGCATTGTCTACCATCAAGGCCGCCAATGCCTTAGCCATTTTCTCAAGGTACGACAGAGCTTTGGTATAAGTTGGGGCCCATCCTGGACTTTCTCCCGGAAGACAAGAAGGCTGAGGTACTGGCATTGTTCCGCCAAGGAGAGGTAGTCTCCGACCATGCAATTACCATTGACCTGCATGTCGCAGACTCAGGTTTTCGGCAGATGGGCAATGGAGTGGCCCCCCATCACCAAGGTTGGCTCAAAGCAACTAACTTCCACACAGATATGCAAATTATCTGGTAGACATGCTGTTTGATGGTGACATCCTGTTTGGGAAGACAGTCAACAACACCCTACAAGCCATAAAAACCAACACAGAGACAGCATGTTAATTGGGCACTCTCCAGCAGAGGAGGCCATCCGTTCGCTCCTCTAAAGGGAAGGTTTCACAGCCCTCCAAAGGGTTCACCTTGCCAGTATCGCCAACCCTCCTGTTCAACCACCCAGGTGGCATATAGGGGATGTTTCCAGGCCTACAGCAGTGGCAACGAGCGATGGCATGCCCCAGTAGGATGCTGTTTATCACAATTTGTTGACCAAGGGCGCAACATTTCTACACACAAATGGGTGCTCGATATCTTTCAACAGGGCCACTCTCTGGAATTCCATTAAAGATGCCCCCAAGTTCCTTTCATCCCCAGACAAGAACAGCACGTAGCACAGTTGCTAAAGGAGGTTCAAGCCATGCTAAACAAAGGAGCAATAGAGTCAGTCCCTGAGCGCCTCAGTGTACTCCAGATAGTTTCTAGTGCAAAAGAAGTCAGGAGGGTGGAGACCCATTCTAGACTTGCAACGCCTTAGCCAATTCCTCAAGTCCCAGAAATCCAGGATGGTCACATTGCAGCACGTGCTCGACCAACTGGAGGAAAGAGATTTCCTGGCTACCCTCAACTTAGAGGATGCTTACTTCCACATCCCCACACATCGCAAATACGGGAGGTTTCTGCATTTCGTCTGTCAGAGAAGACATTTTCATTTCAAAGCCCTTCGGTTCAGCCTGAAGTCGGCCCGAGGGTGTTCACAAAGTGTTTGGCCCTGGTGGCAGCTCACCTGCGTTGCAAGGTAATGTGCATCTATCCTTAAATAGATGGTTGGCTCATCAGATCCTGCTCTCACGCACTAGCTATCCAGCACGCTACAGAGACCATCCAGACCCTAACTTCGCCGGGATTCTCAATAAATGATCAGAAATCCAGTTCACTAATGACGGGCTCTATGATAAATCCAGTAAGAAGGAGACATAAAAGAAACATTAGGGGGAATAATCACAAAGTGAATAATTATCTGGACAGTACCGCACACTTGGGAAATAACATTTGGTACCAACATATGAAGGAAGTGGAAAGGAGGACTACAACAGAGGATTGCTTTGTATGTGCACTCCTGCCTTACAGTATGGGGAAGTCTAATATCTTCATAGCTAATGAAGTAGACGTCCAGTCAGCACATTGTCTTTCCCACATACCACTTTGCCGCACGAGAGGCCAGTTCATCGGTCGAGATGCCTATCTCAAATGGGCAAGTGAATGGACCGATCCAGATGAAGATGATTATGTGTAAGACTCCAAGACAAGAGACAGAAAGCACACCAAGAATCATGTGATCAGATATGGAAAGCCTGGAGAAAAAGGAGCTGAAATCAGATGGGAAGTAAACAAAAAACTTGAGACTCAAGGAAAATCTGAAGAGGACATTCGACATTGGAAATACAGAGGACCGATGCAGATTTGGGGATCAGTGTTATCACCAGATGTATGGGAAGAAGTAGTCATCTGTAGGGAGAAGAGATGAGAGCCATAGGACTGATGACTGTTCAGAATAGATATGTCTTGGATATGATCACAGCTATGGATGGTGGCGTTTGTGCAAAAATCGGAGAATCCTGATGCACATTCATTCCCTTGCATGATGATGAGAATGGAACCTTGACAGAGGCCATACAGAAGCTGACAAAGCTACACGTCCAGATGACAGACGAAGTAGGAGACATTGCTGATGACAGCTCGTTTGGATCATTATTTTTGTGGGTTCCACAATGGATGACAGACATGTTCAAGTTCAATGGAGCCCTGATTGTGTTGGTACTACTAGGATTCTGTGTGATCAAGATAATAATCACACAATGCAGAAAGACCGCAAAGAAGGCCACAGGGACAGAAATTATGATTGATATAGAGTCAGGATGGAAAGCCGTAGATCTGACAAATAAAGAAATCAGAGATGTTGTGAAGAACAGTATCCATGTAGCTGAGGGAATGAAATTCCTCTACCCAAAGAACCATAAGGAGTATGAGGGAAGATAGTTCCACTGCAGTCCAAGTGGACAGTGCATGCTTATGACCTGGAATAAGGATGAGTATGTGAAATCAGCGGGTTGCCTGAAAGGAGTTATAACAGAAACAGTTCTTCAGGAAAGGATATCTGGAGATGAAGACTGAAGGAAGAGTGGTCGATAAATCGCCCAGAGGCAGGGAGTGTAGAGGAGGAGCTAAGTACCCACACCTCAACCACTTTGGTCAAAAACCTATATGTTGGAAACCAGAGTATGTGACCTATGTGGAACAACTGAAACAACAAAGGACAAAGGGAATACTGGAGGCAAGGTTCCCATTGAAGAAACCATATCCGCATATGAGACAGTATGATGGCTGTCCGAGTGATGATCCAGAAGAAAAATAAGACGAATCGAATATGAAAAGAGAAATGATGACATCATACGAAAACGAAGCTGACGAATAGAGGAGGAGATGCAGAGACTAAAGAATGGAGGCGAGTTTATAAGGCATCAAGAAAGTATTGTAGCAAAGGATATCTTGGGATCAAAATGAAGAAGCTTATGCTAATGAAATAATGAAGATATCAAACTATTTAACATGTGTAAATATTCAAAGAAACGCAAGCAGATTAAGTATTCATAAAAGGCTAGCTTTATAGAGAATAGATTGTGGCATGCGCCAACATGTACATGTATACATATTTTGAAGTCATTGAAGGATGGATGCTCCCACTACGTATAATAGCAGTGCTGAACAAAAAGAAGGAAGACCATGTTTTCATTTGTGAAACAAATACAATTGACAGAATAAGGCAAACTTGTCCACAGCGCTTGTACAAGTTAGCAACCAGGCAGCGGGTGTCTGGGGAGTGTGGGTATACTGCCAGTATACTACCACTTTAGAAGAACAATAAAACAGAGGGTTCCCAAAACACACTGCGCCAAAAAATGCAAGAATTGAAATACAGTCTGGTATTTATATAGAATGGTCGATCAGCCTGATACGTGTTTCGAGCTTAACTGGCTCTTCATCTGAGGCTTGTATTTGAAGTAGTGATTTCAATTCATGAGGGCATAAATTGCCTATAAGTTCTCTAATGCTTCGCAGGTGCTTTAGAGGCTGAGTAAAGGACGAAAAGCAACAGGAATGGGCTCGAGCGCCAGACTGTATTTCAATTATTGCATTTTTTGTCGCAGTGTGTTTTGGGAACCCTCTGTTTCAAGTTTTCATTTGTCGCAGTCAGAAAACAAGTGAATTACAGGAGAAACCTTGGAAAGGCAAGAATGGATGAGCCAAGAAGCCAAGGCCTTATTAGACTGGGGTGAGCTGACATTAGATACAAATTGTGTGAAAGAAAACAGCTCCTGTTTAGAAAGAATAGACGAAAAACAGGAAGATGCCAGAGGTTTATTGGAAAATATCGGTTTAATATACTGAAAGCTCGATTTCATGGTCTCTGGTCACAAGGGGAGAAGAAGTCAGACGAGCATGATGGTCATACCTACGCACGAGGGCAGAGTTTGCCTGCATTCTTCAGTAGCAAGAGACATTTCCAAGGCCGAATTCAAAGCTCTAATTGATGGCAGACCACTGAGGTGATGATGTATGGTCATGTTAATTGGTGGGAAGCTTAGGTTAAGGCTAGCTTATCTGCACCTGGACGCTCAGCCTGCGTGATGCTAAACGTGGGTTGGGAGAGCATTGACAGAGGTTGAAAAGCAACCAATGATAGAGAGCCGTGTAATTAGGGGTCCTATAGTGTATAACCAATTAAACATCATATATTTAGTGACGCTCGTAGTGACACATAACAGGGAAGGGCTTAGTTGCCATACCTGATGTTAAGAAAGCTATTACTTTACTTCACTGCCTGGATGAGTGTGGATTGTATACTTAGATGATCCATGCAGACCCTATCATATTCACTCATAAGTTTAAGTTCTTGCCACGCAGGATGACGTTAGTAATAACGCAGGTTAAGCGTGAATAGTGACGAATATGCACTATAAAATTATATGTTTTTTCTAAATGCGGAGAGAGGCCTTCTGAGAGATTGTGATGAGGGACGTCTGCTGATGTCCGTTGTATTCCCTGTTTTAGATAATTGATATTAAAACAGTTATCCTTTTTGCCAACTACCTGAGTTGTTTCAATTAGTGATGTTTGAATGAAATTCTGCATCCTCATCTATCTCAAAGGGTATTGCTATCTCATCTTAAAGTCCTGAGGAGGTACCTCAGTTCAATGTGGTACTTTAATTGATAAGTTAGTTTAGTTTTGTTTATTTCTAAGTGCAACTCGCCCTTAGGCATCGAAGCGCTACATAAAACCGAAATTCACAAACAAACAAATAAGAATAAACAAACAGCAGAAAAAACATAAAACAATGCAGTCCTCAAATAATCCTGATAATAATATTGGGCAAATCATAAGTAAAAACACCATAATCAGAAACAAGTCCTGTGTTCAGGAGGCCTTGGAACAGGTAATAATGGAAAAGTCCATAACCAATTTGAGATCCAAGGAAACAAGTACAATGTCATTACAGATGGACAAAAAAGATGGAAGGTTACATTTGCTACTCCGAACCAAAATACAGTCGGTGCTTCTCGGTGCACCAATGATCAATCTTAATTCTACGAATGATTTTAAAGTCTGACATTCTTACTATCCGTCGGGCCAGTGTTTTGCCGCAACCAGGCCAGAACTTTGTTCATCAAGTGGTCCCTAGGTTCATGACCTTCAGGGGGCTTCACATTGGTGATAATAAAGTGTATGTGGTCCATGACGGAATTCTTAAGGGACTTATCGACTATGGGGGGGCATGAAAGTTTTGCCAATACGTACATTTCCAGGGAGAGAATATTTAGTGTTAAGGATATTATGATGGACTGATACTCGAGAAGGTTGAATAATCACTCGATTTCCTTCAGTGAACAGAGATGATTGAGCATGCTCCCCATGCAGGCCAGACGTAGCTGAGACCCACGTCTGCTCAAACATCAATACGCAGTACGCTACCGGGCCCAGAATACTAAAACCGTCAGTGCCGCAATAGGGCAGATCTGCATGCTGATCGAGCCGGCATGCATACCAGGTTCCTGCGCCCCGACTATCCGGAGTGCCAAAGGGGAAGCTAAGACGGTATGCTTACCAACACGGGCAATCAGTGATGCCACAATGATCTTCCCAGTGAGCTCCCCTACCCTGGAGAAGAAGCTCTATCTCTCCGTCTCTGGATACAGCCGCAGGACACCATAATAGCCGGCAGCCAACAAGCCGCGCCGTGAAGACGCACACACGCAAGCGCGGAGTCATGCAGAAGCATGTGCATCACTGGCCTCCTCTGTCAGCCTCAGCCTCCAAAGATGTCTTAAAGTGATCGCAATTATATCTGATTACAAAACATATGGGCAATAGAGAATATGAATGAGTGGCATTAATTGATACAAATCTCTGGTTTGCAGCTTGTGATTTGAATATGCTATACATTTCCCTGATATAGTGGTATTTTATGCTCTCTGCAGAACAGACATGCAGCTAAACATACTCCTATTGTTTAACTATTCAAGTTTTGGTACATCAATTTTTAAGAGTTAATCTCAAGGAATACAGTCTACAAGAGGGTGCATAATGGCAGTAGGTATTACATGTCTCTGGTATTAGACCACATTATTTGCTAAAGTGTAGTAATGGCACTTTTATTATCTATAGGAACTTGGACCAACCTATACATTTGCAACTAGAGAACTTGCGAGTTCCCCTAAGCAACTTGAATCTTAAGTGAGTACTAGCGGCACAATTTGAGCTAATGGATTTTTGAATGACAGTGGTGTAATCAAGCATTATAGTGACTGGAAGATAGAATTATTGTTATTGTTGATTTTCCGTATATCTCTTGGGTAGGTGGATCACTGGAACACAGATTTAATATATGTTTGTGGATTTGGAGGATTGTGTTGTGGACCAAATGAATTACAATTCAATAGTACTTGCTATGGGATTATAAACCTTTTCACCACAAGGTTAGATACATGTTCTATTGAATAGCCACCCATTTATATTCTATGGTGCCACTAATGTCATTGACTAATGGTTTCACTTCATATTTTTCTCCAGCATGGGGTCTGGCATGGATTCAGGTGCTCATGAATATTCCCCGTTGTCAGGCCGGGAATCCTCAATAAAAATAAAAGCAGTCTTGCTTTAAAAGCTTGAAAACGTCCTTTCCCCCATTAACCAATCACTGGAGAGTCATACTTCACGCATCCAATGACGATCATCTCCCTAAATCCCACCCCTAGTGGCCATCTTCAGATTTTTCCTGCACGTTTTGGTGCAGAGTGCTCTCTAGTTGCTCTTCAAGCAATTTTTTCCAATTTGTGTATATTCCCACTGAAACATTGACCTATTTTTTTTCCTAAACGTTCTCGTTTCCCTACCATTGGTCCGGTTCCGGTGAAGGTTGACCACTGTATTGTGGGATCTTCGATTTTCAAGTTCGGAAGGCATTGTTGAGGCCTACTTTGCACCTCGCCATATCACTGGAAGGCAATAGGAGTATGTTCAGGCTCTGCTCCTGGTGTGGCTTGAGGAACATCTATGTAGAAGACCAGCATACAAGGTGCCTCTATTATTTGCATCCTGATCATGACAGGGACCGATGCAACATCTGCCAAGGTTTCCTTGACAAGAGCAAGCCGGACCATTACTGCAGATTGGTTGCGTGGCTGAAGGAAGAAAGGGTTCCAGGCGCAGCCTCGCGGCGTGCACTGGCCCCCTCCAGGTCCATATGACATTTGGAGCACTTTACTTCAGGGAAGCGGTTGAGATCCGCTGAGGATGTTCCTCCACAGAATGGCCAAGCACCACTCAGCAGTTTCGACAGGGAACGCTGCTGCCCCGGGTCCCAGTTTAGAGCGCTCTCCTTTGCCTTCCCCGTCAACGGTAGGCTTGCCGGTGGGTGGTATATCTTCAGAGAGGCCTTCCAAGCATAGCCCTTTGTCGAAGGATAGACTGAGGAAACATTTGCATATGGAAGGGACTCTGAGAACCTCATTGACGCCTAAGTCCACGACTTCACCAGTGGTGACACCGCCAGCGCCTCTCAAGCAGAGGCCCCCTTCTGCGACACCACCATCAACCACGGCTACGACCAAGACACTGTCGATGGTTTCTCTGTCAATGACTGTGGCTGCTTCCCCATCGATGACCACAGCGAAATCAATGGCAAAATCGGCAATGAGGCTTACACTGCCTCCCTGGCCCATGACTACGACCGCTCCAACCATGACTACGACTACCCTGACCACGACTACCCTGACCACGACTACCCTGACCACGACTACTCAGTTTGTGAAGGCCCCAGTCGTTTCCTGTTTCCCAAAGGATTCGGGAAGTTAAAGGGAGATGTTGCTGAGGTCAGATTTTCTACACGGATCGTCTGTGGGTCTAAGGGCGGTTACAAGAGATCCTATCATGGTGATCTACACAAGCTCAGAAGATGAGTCTTTACAAGAAGGCGGATACTCGGACAAGGGCAGACACAGCCCGATGGGTGTGGAAAACCCTGATGTGGGACAGGACCGGCCATCAATCCTGGTGAGGCGCACTAGCCCTCAGTCAGTGCCACTAGGATGCGCTAACCCTCCTTCAATACTAATGAAGCGCCCTAGTCTTCCATCAGTGCATGCCCCGGTGGTCGCTCAACAGGTCCCTAGAGACATGTCTCTGGATATTCTGGCTATGCTACATACTTTGGTGTCACAAATACAGCAGCGTCTCCTCCCCCGGTGGTCCTGACGGAGAGCACTGCAGGCACGGCTGTCCAAGACCTCGCCCCAGACACCACACTGCTACTCCAAAGTGCCCTACGACATCGAGGCGGCGGAAGCCACCTCCCACTCCAGCGCTACCAGTAGATCCACCCCATACAGATACTGGAACAGCACATAGACAGGCACTATGGAGACGGATATGTTTGATGACTTTGTGCCAGCGGATGGTGAACCATTGAGGATCGATGATACCTGCAGAAGATAGAGGCTTTAGCCCTATTTCAGGAAGGCGAGGTGACCTCTGCCCATGCCATCACAGTGGCTATGGATGTTGCAGACTCAGGTTTACGGTAACTGGGGAATGGAGTGGCACTCAGACACCATGGCTGGCTGAATGCCACTAACTTTAGACCTGACGTCCAGGCCAAGGCGGTGGATCTGCCCTTCGATGGGGATAATCTCTTCGGCAAGGTGGTGGATGAACCGCTCTAGACGATAGAGACGGACACTGAAACAGCAAGATCGCTGGGGACCTTGCAGCAGCAGCAGTCTTCGTCCTTTCGATCCTCCAGAGGGAAGTTCAACAGATCCTCTAAGGGCTATGCATCCACCTCGTACCGACAGACCTCCTGCTACACATCGCAAGAGACATACATCGGCCGGTCACTGGGGCACAACAGGACAGTGTCACCAAAGCAAGCCTGACCCAGCCCTGGGCCTGAACCCGCACTTTTGCATCCGAGTGGGGGTCATCTGACATACTTCATCAACAAATGGAAGAACATCCCCACCGACGAGTGGGTGCTGTGCATACTTTGTCAGGTGCACACCCTGGAATTCGAACATAGGTGCCCTTTCTTTAATGGTCCAGCTGCTCCGAGAAGTACAGGCCATGTTAAAAAATGGTCAATAGAACCTGTTCCTCTGTTGTTCCAGAGTGTACTCCAGATACTTTCTGGTCCGCAAGAAGTCAGGGTGGTGGCATCCGATCCTAGACTTGCAGCGTCTCAACAAATACCTGAAGTCTCAAAAATTCAGGATGGTCACGTTGCAGAAAGTGCTCGGCCAGCTGGAGGAAGGAGATTTCCTGGGGCGTTGTTGCACCTAGAGGATCCCTACTTCCACTTCCCCATACATCCAAAACATCGGATGTTTTTGCGCTTTGTGGTTCTGGGACGTCACTATCAGTTCAAGGCTCTGCTCTTTGGTCTCAAATGGGCACCAAGGCTGTCCCCTGTGGCAGCGCACCTGCTTTTTAAGGGCATTCACGTCTATCCATACCTGGACGACTGGCTCATCCGGTTCCCCTCTCAGGCTCTGGCTGTGTAGCACACCATGGAGCCCATACGCCTTCTGACGGATCATGGATTCTCCATCAACTTTCCAAAGTCCTACGTGGTGCCATTGCAGAACGCTCTGTTCCTGGGCACCCAACTCGACACAGTGGCATCTCTAGCGTTCCCCTCAGATGAGAGGGTGGCAGCTATGTTGGGGAAGGTGTGTCGCCTAGCTTCAGCCCATTCCGCAACGGTGCGCACCATAAAGTCGCTATTAGGTATGATGTCGTCCTGCATTCAACAGATTCTGTTCTGCAGGCTGCAGGTGAGACCTCTACAGGAGTTTCTGGATGCCAAGTCGCTCCAGGTCACGGACGCGTGGACGGACAAGATTGCCCTTAACCAGTACTTCAGGCATGCCATTCAATGGTCAGGGGTGCGCCTTCATCGGATATGTTATGTTATTTGGTATTTATATATCGCTCTATATATCATTGGTAATAACTCAGAGCGCTGGTAGGTTGATTGCCCGTGGGGACCATAGTCCAGGTCAGTCGAGAGAGTAAGGTGTCGGAGGGTGCTTGGGTGCACTGATTATGTGCGTAGCTGGTGCGATTGCCTGATGGTAGCTGCATGCTAGCGTTAGGTGTGGTGGTATTTCATATCAGTTGAATGTGTGCAGTCTGGAGGATGGTCACAAAGACTAGGTTCTGGCTGTGTTATGCCTGTGTAAGGACGCTTATGTGTGCAGCTAGGCCGATTTTTTTCGTGGGGTATAGCTGCATTTTATCAGAATGCTGAGGTGTTCATGGAATATTGTTCGTATGTGAGCAGCTAAGCCGAAATTGATCGAGGGGTGTAGCTGCGCCCTAATTGTGTGTTGGTGTAGAGTAAAGAGTGAGCATAGTGATAGAAGAGTTGAGTGTCAGGGTGGAGATTTTGATCTAGTGAGCTTGCAATTCCGGATTTCAAGTGTGCGATTTGCAATTGCTGCATTCAGAGTAAGCTTATTAGTGACTTAATAGGCGCATTTAGTGGTGTCATTGCTCAGGATCTCTTGAACATTTGTTATGAGGTTGCAAGGTCTCAGCGGCCTTAGATGGTCTTAGATGTCATGTTGGAAAGAGCCAGGTTTTTAGAGCTTTGCAAAAGGCCTTGTAGTCTTTAGTGTGTCGGATATGTGGGGGGAGTGAATTCCACAGAGTTGGGGCCAAGGTTAAGAAGGCGGACCATCTGATCCTGACAGAAGAGGTTGGAATCACTAAAAAGAGGGCAGAGCTTGATCTTAGGGTGCGAGATGGGAGGTAGGGTTTTATCTTCTCTTGTAAGTACGTTGGTTTGGTCTTGTGTGCTGCTCGGTGAGTAATACATAGGGTCTTGAAGGTGGCCCTTCGTCCAACTGGAAGCCAGTGGAGGGTTCGGAGAGCAGGTGAGATGTGGTCTCTGTGTCCCAGGGCGAGGAGGAGTTTGGCGGCAGCGTTTTGGGTTCTTTGGAGTTTGTTGAGCTGGTATGCCGGTCCTCCCAGTTATAAGGAGTTGGCATAGTCCAGTTTCGACATAACAGCAGCGAGTCTGTTGGGGTAGGAGAGGTAAGGAAAGATGTGTCTAAGAAGTTAGAGGTGGTAGTGACAGCTGTTTTGAAACATTATTGATCTGACGGGAGAGGGTTAGGCCCGAGTGCATAGTGCAGCCTAGGTTTTTCACTATAGTGGAGGGAGGGGTGGTGGACCGAGGGAAGCAGGGCACGGGAGCAGTTGTGGGAGAAGGGCAGTATTGCCACACACCATGATTTCAGTTTTATCAGGTTTCAAAAGGAGGTGGTTACTTTTCATCCATCGGTCAATATCACAGAGACAAGCTTCTAGGTCAGGACATGGGTTGGTGCTTGTCTTGAGGATTTTTAGGATAATTTGGGTAGCGTCGGCATAGTTGTAACAGGAGAGGTTGCGTGCATGAATGATTCCTGGTAGAGTGATCATATAGAGGTTGAAAAGGAGAGAAGAGAGGCAAGCGCCTTGGGGTACTCCAGTGTTCACAGGGCGAGCAATTGAGGCAAAAGGGGAGAGGAAGGCGATTTGTTTCCTGTTGCTGAGGAAAGAGGCAATCCATTTGCGTGCCTAGCCACGGATTCCTAGGGCATGGAGGCGGTCAAGGACGATTGAGTGGTTAACAGTGTCGAAGGATGCAAAGCGATTGAGGAGGATAAGTGCTGCGCAACCCTCAGAGTTGGCTGTGAGCTTGAGATCATCCCAGATAGAGATCAGAGTAGTTTCTGTTCCATGTCGATGTCTGAAGCCTGATTGTGCAGGGTTGAGGAGTTTGTTGGATTCTACAAAGCAGTTGAGCTGGGAGTAAGCCGTCCGGTCAATGAGTTTCATGAGAAATCTGGTGTTGAAGATCGGCCTGTAATTCTTAGGGTCAAGGGGGTCGAGGGAGGCCTTTATTTAGAAGTGGTTTGACACGCACCATTTTAAAGGCTTCAGGAAAGGTGCTGGAGGTGAGGGAGTCGTTTAGTATGGCTCTTGCATGTTCTCCTGCGTAGGTAGAGGAGAATATTTCTTTCAGAACTGAGGCGGGGCAGGGGTCGAGGGGAAACCCGGAAGGGTCTTCTGGTTGATAGTAGGTCAAGCAACTCATCTCTGGAGATAGGTTTGAAAGAATTGAAGGTTGGTAAGGTGTGTGTCAGGGCAATGGGATCAGGAGGGGTCGGGGTATGGTGGGGGGTGAGCAAGGATAATTTGGTGTTTGGCTGTTTCAGGTTCCCCCATTCCAGGCTATGGTCACCATGGATGCCTCTCTAGATGGATGGGGGGCACACACTGGGCAGTCCCACGCCAGAGGCCTCTGGCGTCTGGAGAAGGATCTGCACATCAATGTTCTGGAGCTGCAGGCTGTGTTCTGGGCCCTCAAGTCTTTGCTACCTCTTCTGCGAGGAAGGGTGGGGAGGATCTTCACAGACAACACCACCACCATGTTCTACATTCAGAACCAGGGCGGCACATGCTACCGCGTTCTCTCCCTGGAGGTGCAGGCCCTGTGGCACTGGCCCATTGTTCAGGACATGTTTCTCATCCCTTTTCATCTAGCGGGCATCAAGAACACCATCACGGATTCCCTCAGCACAGAGCTGCGATCCTGCCATGAGTGGGAACTTGAGCAGGCACAGACGCCCCGTCTGTTCAGCATGTGGGGCTAACCCCAAATCAACATCTTTGCGACAGCAGCGAACTCAAAGTGCCAAGACTTCGCAAGCAGGTTTCCCAAACCGGGGCGGCTGGTGGATGCATTTTCGTTTACATGGAAGGGCCTGTTCCTGTACGCGTCCCTCCAATACCTCTATTGCTTCGTGTGATCAACACTCTCAAATGCTGCCCTAGCAAGATGATGGCCGTGCCAGATCTGGGACCTGGAATTGCTCTGCATAGCGGTGGCGCCGTCTGTCTGGTTGCCTCCTCTTCCCGACCTCCTGTCCAGAGAAGAAGGAAGGATACTGCACCACAACCCAGCGTCATTGAACCTCATGGCTTGGCTCCTGCAGCCCTAGAATTCGGACACTGACATTCCTCTGGAATCCAGGAAGGACGTGGCCAAGCAAGAGTGTCCTCTCCACTTTCGTACTACAGACACAAATGGACACACTTCACTGTGTGGTGCAGAGCGCAGAAGATTGCTCCTCTACGCATCATGGCTCCTCAGCTACTGCCGTACCTACTGTCTTTAGCCAAGGCTGGATTGGCCCACGCCTTCATCAAGGTGCACCTGGCGGCCATTTGCAAGTACACGCGATCGCTGGGCATGCTCTCACTGTGGTCTCACAGATTCATTGAAGAATTTCTGAAAGGCCTCTACAGGACTTTTTCACCAGTGAAGACTCCTGCCCCGGTGTGGGAGCTCAATGTCGTTCATGGGGCCTCAATTCGAGCCATGGCATCAGGCTCTGCTGAAATGTATTTCCTGGAAGACAGCGTTTCTGTTGGCCATCACCTCGGCCAGGCAGGTTGGGGAGATTCAGGCACTCTACTGCAGATGGCCACAGTTGTCTTTTTATGCGGCAAGGGTGGTGCTTCAGACCCACTCCACCTTTATGCTGAAGGTTCTGTCTGAATTCCACCTGAACGAACCCTTGGTGCTTCCAGTCCTCTTCCTGAATCCTTCTTTGGCCGCTGACGTTGCTGGACGTTGCTCAGGCTTTGAAGTTCTATGTAGCCTGCGCAAGGGATTTTCAGACGACATCACAACTCTTTGTAACCTTTGGACCTGTGAATCAAGAAAAGGCCCTGTCAAAGGCTTCCATATCCACGTGGCTCTCCGGCTGCATCATGCACCGCCATTGTCTGGCCAAGAGCCCATTCCACCAGAGCCATCCCAGTGATGATGGCGTTTATCTTTGGAGTTCCCCTGCTGGACATTTGCAGTGCTGCTATGTGGAGGTCTACGCACACATTCACAAAGTTCTACTGCGTCAACATGGACTCCAGGGAGGAGTCCAGAGTCAGCCAGACAGTGCTATACAACATGTTTGTTTGAGGTAAGTCTGTCACAGGGTTAAGTGGTTGTACTTATGCTGAAAAAGAAGATGTATCAACAGATGTCTACACCACAACTACAAAAAAAGAAAGAACAGATAGGATGTGAAGTATCCACATTAAAACATTTTTATTAAACCTACAAAAAAATGTTTTTCTCATAAAATGATCACATTACATAAAACTCAATATCGACACACGCTATATAAAACATATAAGACATATACTTTACAATACACAAGGAAAACACATACTGTGGGTTAGTACTTTTAGGGATTTTAACACTTCTCCGTATGAAACTTCACACTGGAGTAATTTATTGTATTCTGAGATGTTATTGGTATATCTATAACATCTCAGAATACGATAAATTACTCCACTGTGAAGTTTCATACGGAGAAGTGTTATAATCACTAAAAGTACTAACCCACAGTATGTGTTTTCCTTGTGTATTGTAAAGTATATGTTTTATATATCATGTGTTGATATTGAGTTTTATGTAATTGATTATTTTATGAGTACATTTTTTTTTATAGGTTTCATAAAAATATGTTTTAATGTGGATCCTTGACATCCTATCTGTTCTTTCTTTTTTCATAGTTGTGGTGTAGACATCTGTTAATTTTCAATATTATAGATCTTATCCATGTGGTAAGAAGTGTGTGATCCCCAGAGCATGGTACATGCCATTTGAGAATAGTGTACTTAAGTTGAGCCTTGCCACCTCCACTTGTTGTGTATATGTACTGCTGCATAATCGTATTCATGAGCATGTGAATTAATGGCAGACCCCATGTTGTAGAAGGTACACGTTGCTTACCTTTAACTGTTGTTCTCCAGCATGGGTCTGGCATGGATTCACATGCAAACTCTCCCTCCTTCCCTGCTGTGGCTGTTCCGGGATCATGCTGGCACCTTAAGTGCTTTCGAATCTGAAGATGGCCGCCGGGGGTGGATTTTAGGGAGACTATCATCGTTGGATGGGTGTAGTATGACCCAGTCTCCAGTGATTGGTTAATGGGAGAAAGGCAGTTTTCAAGCTTTTAAAGCAAGACTGCTTTCTTTTTTACCGAGGATGCCTGTCCTGACCACAGGGAATATTCATGAGTATGTGAATCCATGTCAGACCCATGCTGGAGAACAACAGTTACAGGTAACTAACCTGTACCTTCTCTTCCATGTGGTTTGTCTATATACTTTGTTTTCCTATTTCCTCTGCTTATCTTTTAGTGTGCATAACCAACAATTGGAGTTCAGTTATACCACAACTGACTGTATCTATATTGTTCCTATTGCCTTGATAAAGCCCTCGCAGGGCAAAACTCATGGCCATGTAGTCGGCATATATGGCATATCCAATGTCATTGTCCATATGATAATGAATGCGTTTTTGTCACTCTACCAACACACAAGCACATGGATTATTTGAAATTACTTTGCAAATGTGCATACTTTGATATAAGATTAAAACATAATGCCTTACAGTATTGTTCAAAAACAGAACCAAACATTAACTCAATGTTAAAATGACTACCCCCGGTGATCGTGTTTTTCTTCAGGGTGAACCCTGCTCATCTACCTGCAGTGACATGCTTCTGAGACCAAACATGACCAGCCTTTTAATACAGCCTTTAAACTTATGAGCCTCTGCAAATCCTCGGGCCACAGCTTGCGGGTAGGTCATTACCCAGTCAGGACGACTCCTCCCTCAGTCTATAAGGATCTATTAATCTGCTCTTTTTCCATCATGATGAATCATAATTTGAATGGCATTTGCTGGTTCAGCAGCGCAATCACCGCAAACATATTTGTGTTGCTGAAATGCCAAGAACTGCAATGGGCTCTGCCTACAGGCTTATCTTTTCTGATCAATCCTTTCTAAGTGCGTTTCCTGAACGCAACACAACCTCCGTTTGCAAATCTCTGAATTTACACAATAAGAGGCGCAGGTGGCAAAATAACACTATCAATTGACATTATCAGAAATTGGCTTAACCATTATCTGAACACACAAATCAAGCACTTTTTTCTAATAAACTGTATTTTATTATGATCTTAAATTACCAGAAAATGTACAAATATGTAATATAACCAAAAGACGCCAACAATACATTTGAGGTACATAATCCCTTCTTGTGATCTTCCCAGATGTCCGGTCCAGGTTTACGGAGTTGCTGGGTAGTTCAAACCTTTTGTATGGTCCTGGTAGTTAACGCTATTCACAAAAGGGGACCCGGAAATCTAACTCCTAACCACCTGCAAATTATCAAACACTTGTATAGCACACCTTGGGGCAGCAGAAATAAGCTTGTCTTGTTACTAATATTACATATGCAGAGGTCTATTAATTATTGTACACGCTTCTTTATCAATTCATTTATTTGTTCTCAAAAGCACATATACAAAAACTGGCATAACTCAAAAAATCTTTTTTTTAAAAGTTCTGCAATAAGACTTTTTTTACGGTGGTCATGGTTAATAAGTGCATCATTCCACAGTCCATTTTTTGTAACATCTCAAATGTATGGAACAAAAAGAAGTCACTCTCTTGTACGTGGATCAGAAACCCTCCTTTACTACAAGCTTGTCAGTGGCATCTGTTAAGATGCTAATCAGTGTAAACATGAAATCATTGACACTGTAGTCTTCTCAGCCTAATTAGCAAAGGCTGTGCATCAACAGGGATATTCTTGACCCACATATTTCCCCACGATATTAACATCAACCAACCATCTGTCAACGAAGCTTTGTTTCGGCCACAACGTTAGGTACAATTAAACAAATACTTTCCCAATAAGATATCTCCGACCTTCATCAGGACAAAATACAAATATACGCTGCCACATGTGCTCCCCTCTCTTCTTCTATGTCTCTGGTAGTCAACTTCCAGAAACCAGATACTTTGGGCCTCATATGAATTTGACTAGTATACAATCATTTATTGTGGATTTTCACAATCTTTTCTTGACTGCCTCGGTTTTGGGAAATGCATTTTTCAAGTTCTTATTCTCATAGTGGCGACTACCCGGCTCGCTCATTCCAATTAAATAGCTCTTTTGGCCACAACCATTGCCTGTCTTCACATTTCTGCATGCATCGGGGCCTGATCACATTCCTAGTAGATCCAACTAGTAGTCATGTTCAAGGTCCACACCCACCATTTGTGAGAGTGATACAGATTTTGAACCCAGTATCGCTGAATATCTGAACAGAGCTAGATTATGTGACAGACAACCCTCAATCTCCATCCTGCATATGTAGACTGGTCCTAATCAACAATACTATGATGGGATAATTAATAAAGCATTAGGGGTATTCTGACGTGAGGATCCTGGCCTCATCCAGCTTCGCTAAAGGCAACAAAGTCTCAGGGTAATAGACCCCAGTTGCTTATAGTTTCTCTTAGTCTCAGGAGTAAATCGTTGAGCCGCTTATTTGCCACTGTCCTCATGACACGCTCATAGTACCTGCTCACTATTTGCAATGAACGCCAGATGGACAGTGTCTGGCACACTGCTTTCCGACCTCGGGCTATAATGCCCCAGGTTCAGTAGTTGGGTTATAGTGCCCTTCTCATTTGCTAATGGATCCCACACCTTTCACATCCTCTCCCTCCCTCTCAAGGGATGTAGGAGCTCATTACGAGTATGGCAGGGTGGAAAAAAGATATGGTAAAGTGCCAGTAATGCCTTTACTGCCACTTTTCCCTCATATTACTGCACCACCCGTACTATTGGTTTTGGCAGTATAGTCGAGGATGTACCTCCTGCAGAAATCTGGAGGTAAATCATCCACATTACTGCTATAAATCCTCGGATTTACCATGCAGAATTGCCTTGTGTGTTAAATCTGCAAAAATTCCCCAAGGAGTCCTATGGCCTCCAAAAATGATGACTACCACCAATGTGCCACCACTAATAATCCTGTGGTAATTCCACGGTACTGAGTGGCAGTAATTGTTTGGATATATTTATTACAGAATAAAAACATCTATAAAAACAAATCATTCATACAATATAAAATTCATCCACAAATATAGTTCGATAAAATAAAATATTTCAAAATACAAATAACTGATTCATGCTAATATAAAATGCATCATCATTTGTTAATGGCAATAAGATTAAAAAAATACAGAGCCAATGATGCATAACGTGTGCAAGCAGCAATGCCCTCTAGGCTGAGATCCAGGTGTAATGCCATGCTAATTCTCAGTGTTTCGGCTCTCAATAAATGGAGATATGCTGGCCGACATTGAACAAAAGCTGCTTCCAGTAAAATGGGCTTCAACGTTCTGAATTTGATATCTTTAAAGGCTGGACAGACAGTCAAAACTGCATTAAATCCTCCTCAACAGCCTGGCATGATAGACAGAATGTTTAATTTATCTGGCCCATCCATACTGCAGTAACATATCTCAAATATAGGCCGTTAAATCTTGCTCTGGTCACAAGACCTCGCGCGTGTGCATGGTTAGACCGTAACAGATTATTCTGAATGGTACCAGTTGATAAAATTACATACTTTCGTTTACAAGGCTTTACCAGTTCAGCTGATTGACATGATATGTTGCTTAGAGAAGATGCCTGTTCCTTTAGATACTGCATACACCATTCAAGGAAAATCATTTACAGGTACACCTCACATGGAGATACAGACCTTCCTGTTAGATATACACTGGGGGTTGCTCGTATAAAGAGCCCCCACATCTATGGTGACTAACCATTGCGTTTCGGTGTCGAATTGAAGTATCCCAAGGGTGTTAAGGATCCCAGGTTATTTTTAGTAGTTTTGTAATGCTCATTGTAGCAATAGGGGTAGTTCTTCTCTTCTCCTATCCTATTAGATAGTCCGGTGCACCACCTTGATCCTAGGGATAGCACACTCTATAGGGTTAGGGTGTGCTTCTGGCAAGGGATGGCATTAGGGAACACATTGATTGTCTTGTGAAATTGCTTTATAAAATAATGATCTGTGCCTGTCTTTGTTTGTATGTGATACCACCCTTTAGATACTGCACCACATTCCGGTCTAAGATAGCTAGAAAGAGAAGTACCTGTTCATTTATCTTATGTGAGGTTTTTACGAGCTGGATCCAGAGAATAGAAAGTGCTCTCGTTTTACGTAACAAGGCATTTGTTAGTTCAGCCGTAGGGTTCGACCAAATGCGCAGCCACTGAAGGACTGGTTGGAGTGCCAGGTCGTTGGCCAACAAATGTAGACCCAACTCCAGATGAGCTGCAAAATTAGACGCCGAGTGTGGCAAGCCCAAAAGTCATTTAATAAAATAATTTCCCACCATTTGTAGTAGTGCTACATCAGAGAATCCCCATAATGAGGCCTTGTATTTAGCAATTACACTGACTTCACGATTGTATACATTCAAGCCATGTTAATCAGTTGGGCTTTACACCAAGTGCTTGTTCCATCCTGGTAGATTGTTTGGCTATGTGCGACCCTGCTGTTAATCCAGGGGTAAAACGTACACCTAGGTAATCTAATTCCCAAACGTTAGGCTATATTGTTGTCACTTCTCATTTTTGGAAAACACATTTGTCTATTAGCTAGGTGACGGGTCATAACTGACTACTTCCCCGCATTCACTTGCAGATCTAAGTTGTTCATAAACTCTGTTTATTCCGTGAGTAGAGCTTGCAGTGCAAGAACCATCTTGCCAGTAAATTGGCAAATATAGTGCCAAATTCTTAATGAGGCCCTAGTGCCCTTCACGCTATAAAGGCTGTCTCTCCCTCAAGCATGAGAGGATAGTGTGCCCCTCTGACTCATCAGGTATCTCTTCTCTTTAGATAGCATATGGAATATTCTAGCTAAAGTTCCTCATGAGTATGGCGGGGCAGCAGAAAGTGATGGAAAATTCCATTACCATCACTTTACTGCACGCCATACTAAGAGTTTTGCAAGTAAGATGGAGAATCTACCTCCAGCGAAAAGGAAGAGGTAAATCATCCCCCATACTGCCAAAAATGTTCAGATTTACCATGCAAAATTAGCACTTGCAGTAAATCCAACAAAAATCCATATAAAGTCCTAAGGACTCCAAAAGTGGACACTAGCACCACTTTGCCACCACTCGTAATCCCATGTTAAGTCCCTAGTACTGAGTGGTGGTAACAGTGATTCATTTTTGCAGTAAGTCTGCGGATTTAACGCAATTTACAGCCAAACTCGTAATGAGGCACATAGTGACGTCTCACTTCACTTTAAGGGATATAGTGCCTTTCTGACCATGTCAGGCATTCCTCCCCTTCTACATCTCCCGTCAACAAAAAAGGATCTAGAACCCTCCTTACTCCGCCATGGATTCCCCCCTAGGGATGTAACATTTCTGGAAATGTTGAAGTCATGGAAAGAACATTGCTTCGCTTTTTTCAGTAAAAAAGTGCAAGTTTGGGGAAAATTGAAATATATACAATATTTATTTTCAATGGATTGAAATGCTCTTTGCTACTTTGAGAACATAAAATAGATTGCAATTGCATGAGCAAGCCAAGTATTACATAATGTTTGAAATTTTAAAGCCAGGTTGCTCTCCCTTTCAAATGAACAGCAAAAACGCCATTCTGGCGAGCAGCACTCCCAATAAGTGAATTTGACAGTCTTTTCAAGTTGTTGCAGCAGACAAAAGCCAACTTACAAACTGCAAGGGTTGAATAGTAAACCAACCTTTATTTGTGAAATTTGCAGTTTAAAATTGCGGTTTTCCCAGTCACATTCATGCCGGCTGTCAGCCCGACGTGTTTCACCACAGACCTGTGGCTTGATGACAGTAACCCCTCCCTTTCCAGAGAAACTAATTTAACAAAACACTGAAAAGGTGACTGGTAGCATATTGAATTTGTTACGGCCATCTTTGAAAGGACAGACTCCATTTGTAATAGCACATGCATCATAGTAACAGTCATCTATCATACATATAAAGTCTTTCAGATTAAGCATAGTGCTGGAAAGAGCCTTAGTCGTGCATGCATTAATACACAAAAATTACTATATTTTCAAATCTTAACGCAACCATTAGGCCGTAACCCAAGACAACAAAACATGTACATATTATGGAGCACTTAATTCGCAAAAGAAAGCGTAGTCAAAATGCACGTTGTGTTCCCATAATTATGTGTGTCCTAAATGCGATCATCTGCGCCAGATTGCTTATGCATCTAGTGAATATTAGATGCAATTCCATATAATGACTTGCATGACTTATGCGTTCTCGCCAAAGCCCTCACTGGGACCAATGATTGCCGATATGGCCAGTTGTAATGCATGGAACCTTCCTATATCATGTGTTGCTGGTGCGACCAATAAAGTGCATAGTGCATGAAACATGCAGAAACAAGAAATACATGTATAAATGTATATCATAATAAATACATATACATATAGCTGTCACTTAGTAGCTTACTACCATCTGTGTAAAAGTGAGACATATAGTATGTGTTTCCATTATCTTCAGTAGGATCTGGCAACTCTTCTGACCTTCCCCTCTCCGTCCCTCTCTCCACTCCTCTCTCCTGGAGTGATCACTTTCTCCTATCCTCCCACCTCACCCTCCCTACCCCACAGGCAAAGCCACCCTCTTCACTGCCACCCACCTTCTCGGTCATCCGACCCATGAAGCGTGTGTCAGTTGAGGCTTTCGCTGCTACCTTCTCGCCCCCCCCCCCGCCCCTTCGGCTGACTCCCACCCTGACACAGCCCTCTCCATGCTCCACTCTGCTATATCTGTTACTCTTGATATCCTTGCCCCCGTCATGAGAATCTGCCTGAAGCCCAAAGCCAAATGTAACTCCTGGTATGACTCGGATCTCGCCACCCTAAAACGCAAGTGCAGGGTTGCAGAGAGGAAATGGCGTGCTTCATGTTCATCCTCTGACAAACTGGCCTGCCGCCTGCTCCAAAGGCAGTATCGGCTCTCCGTTCTCACCAAGAAGAGAGCCCTTATCCAAGCCCGCATCTCTGCGGCATCTAACAACTCCGGCGAACTCTTTAAAATCTGCAAGGAGCTGGCCAACCCTGTTGCAGTCTCTACCTCTCCTGTCCCCTCCCAGGCCCTCTGCACTGCATTGGCCTCTCACTTCATCTCTAAAACTCAGGACATCCTGTCCTCGCTCTCCTCCTTTCACCTCCCTCCTTCCCTTCCCGGCTCTTCCTCTGGCCCTTCTGCAGTCACCCCTCCTCCCTCTTTCTCTGCCTTTCCACTTTTCTCTGCTGACGAGGTTTCCAGACAAGTCCGATCTATGAAAGTCTCGTCTAAACAGGTTCACCCCTGTTCCTCCAAAACTATCAAGGACCACATCGACTCCCTGGCTCCTGCCCTGGCTGACTTTTGCAACCACTCCTTCGCCTCTGGAGTCTTCCCTTCCCCCCTCAAGCACTCCCTTGTGCACCCTCTTCTCAAGAAACCCTCTTCCGACCCCTCCTGCCCGGCTAACTATCGCCCTATCTCCATCACTCCCTTCCTGGGCAAGCTCCTGGAGAAACTGGCCATCTCCCAGCTTAACCTCCATGCTGAATCTGTTGGTAGTCTTCATGACCATCAATCTGGTTTCAGAGCTGCCAGAAGCACGGAAACTGCTCTCCTGAACATCCGTGAAGACCTGCTCTTGAACCTCGATTCCAACACTCCGTGTGTTCTCATTCTGCTCGATCTCTCCTCTGCCTTTGACACTGTCAACCATGCCATCCTGCTCAACCGTCTCTGTGAAAACCTGGGTATCACTGGTCAGGCTCTGGCGTGGCTGACCTCTTTCCTTTCAAATCGACCCTCCCAGGTCCAACTGGGGTCCTTCCTCTCCGACATCTTTTTCTCCACCTGTGGTGTCCCCCAGGGATCTAATCTCTCTCCCTGGCTGTTCAACCAGTATCTGGCACTCCTTGCCCACCGCATCGCCGCTCTCTGCCCTAATTTCCAGTGCTATGCGGACGATACCCAGCTCATTTTCAGGCTACCCTCAGCCTCCCCCTCTCCTTCCCTCATCTCTGACTGTCTGTCTGCTATCCAGGAATGGTGTGCCGCCAATGACCTCTGCCTTAATGCCAGTAAGACTGAGATTCTACTCATCGGTACACCCACTCCCTCCTTCCCTGCAGCTCTGTGGCCTGCCTCCCTTGGCCCCCTCCCTGCTCCTACCTGCAATGCAAAAAACCTTGGTCATCTTCGACTCCACACTCTCCTTCTCTCCTCATATTTCTGACGTCGCTAAGAAGTCACACTACCAGCTGCACGTCCTCAGAGGTATTCTTCCCTTCCTCTCCTTCCCCCAGAAGCTCACTGTCTCCCGAGCCCTGGTTCTCTCGAAGCTGGATTACTGTAACAGCCTCTACCTTAATCTGCCTGCCTTCACTCTCCGCCCTCTGCAACTCATACAGAACAGAACTGCGAGACTTGTCCTTGGCCTCAAGCCCAGGGACCGTATCTCTCCAGGACTGAAATCTCTACACTGGCTCCCAGTGGCTGCGAGGATAAAGTTCAAAACCCTCTGCATTGTCCACAAGGCCTTCTGGGGCCTTGGTCCTAAATACCTTCAACTCTCTCTTCCCAAATATCTTCCTTCCCAAGCCCTTCGCTCATCCGCCTCCAACTCCCTCAGGGTCAGCCGCTTCTCGAAGCAACGAGCTGGGGGTAGATCTCTCTCCGCGGCAGGGGCCTCCCTCTGGAACAGCCTTCCTGCCTCCCTGAAACTTGAGGAGAACCATCTCCGGTTCCGGAAGCACCTCAAAACCTTCCTCTTTGCCTCTGCTTTCTCTCTCCCTCTCCCCTGCTGAACAGCTAATATTCTTCACTGAAACTGCACTGATTCTGCAACTGGACCACTCTTAACGGCCTCGGTCCTGGGCCCAGCCACTCTCCACTTGCACTGATGCCCTGGAACCCCTCTGCACTGCGGGACTGTCTCTGTATCCCTACAGCCCCCCCCCCCCTTTTCCAGCACTTGTTCTGCACTTACCTTGCACTTGCCACCAGCTGGCCCTATTTATTTATTACTTTACGCCACTTACCTTGTACTGCACTTCCCCTCCTCCCCTTCCCCTTGCACTTTTCCCCCTCCCCCACCCCTGCACTTGCGCGATCTGAATGACACCTGGCCTAGTAGGATCGTTGTCTGTCTCCCCTTGTTTCCTCCCCTCCCTGCCTCGTCGCGCCTTGAAACACCTGTGTATAGGCGCGTTACAAATGCCATATCATATCATATCAAGTGCATGGTGCATTACTATTAAAAACAACATAAGCTGAACATTAAAGTGCATGATGCATCAGTTATTCAAACACAAGAGCAATTCTCCATCGCCGATGAAGCTGGATGTATATGGTATACAACATACTAGATGTAAATACAAACATATAATCTAAAATCTATTATGGTAAATAATATTCAATTATTTCCAATTAGTAATCAATTATATGTTCTCAGCACCCGGCTTTGCCCTTGATTAAGTGCGAAGTGTGACCAAATAAGGTTTAAAGTGCTGCACAAAGATCTAGAGGTGCATAGTGCCAATTAAACTGAAGAAGATATCGATGGACCGGATGAGCATCATTCTGCCCCGAGTCTCAAACCATATGTATCTTCAATTATATTGTTTCTGTACTCACCAGTCTAACAAGAATGATATAATCTTATACTGCCATATTATCAGTCAGATATTTTAAAATCAGAATAAAAAATCAAGTGAATATACAACACCAAGAAAGTTATGGTGGGTTAAAAAAGGTTTGAAAAAAAAACCTTTCACTGGAAATGTGAAACAGGAAAGTCCATTTGATCCAAGTCACACATTCCACAACGCACCTAGTAGCCATTGCTGGAATTTCACCTCCAGTTCTGAGCCACAATTTGCTGGAGAAAAAGGTTTGCATTTGAGCTAATTTGCATACCCACAATGCCTTGCTGTTGTGGCTCAGAAATGGTGGTGAACTTCCAGCGATCACTACTAGGTGGCATTGTGGAATGTGTGGCTTGGCTCAAATGGACTTTCACATTTGAGGTCAAAGGTTTTTTTTCAAAGCTTTTTAAACCCACCATAACTTTCTTGGTGTTGTGAAAACATGGCCAAAAGCTTCAACACAAAGCGGTCAGGTCGATACTGCACTGATGATCCTTAATGTGAATGAAACCGCCTTGCAAATGTCTGTCTTGGGTTGATTAAGCTATGTATAAAGTAGCACTGCCCTCTTAGACAAAGACTATTTCCTGTGCTAATTTGCATACCCACAATGCCTTGCAGCTGTGGCTCAGAACTGTAGGTGAGTTTCCAGTGATGGCTATTAGGTGGCGTTGTGGAATGTGTGACTCGGCTCAAATGTACTTTCCTACACTATATATATATATATATATATATATATATATATATTACACAGCCCGCAGTAGCAGCCTTGTAGTTATGGTTAAGTTGCTAAACTCAGAGGAAGGGCCCTTTTTAGGCAGCTTATAACTTCGCCCCCCCTGGCTCTGAAGTTTTTTGCCAAGTTGGGTGAGGTTTTGTGCAGGAGGGCAAAGTTATAGGGGGCGTCCCACATTTTCTTTTTTAATAGACTGAATGGGGAAAAATTTGCCCACGGCTTCAGGCCGATCGGCTGGACGGATTTTCACCAAATTTGCGGCAGGGGCTTGGGTCAGAAAGCGCGCTTTTGTGTGTTTGGTGGAAATCCAACAAGTACTTTTGTTGCAAAGAACTGAAATGTACGTCCCAAAAAATGAGTGAATATCTGGGTCCACAGAGCGGACCCATTCCCATGTTCGCTCCACAGAGAGAAGTGCCATTGGCTCGCGATACGTGGACGCGGCCAGTGGTTGGCTGGAGGGAAGCGTGGTATGCGTCAACATTTATTGGGAAAGCTACCATGGTGTATCAGAGGACAGTGCGGCGGCGGAAGTGTCTGGAAAATGTACCGTATGGAATGTGTTGGTGGCAATAAGGGAGGGAACAGGTGGGGGAGTGAGAAGTGGTTCATGTGACATATGTAGGCGAGTACTGTGTGTCGTGATTGGAGGCAGCTGTCGTAACGGCCCCATAGCTTCTGCCGCAACTTGTTTGTGTTGATCCCTTTTCATGGTGAGTGGTGGCAGGTCAATTGCAGAAGGGGAGTGAATTGCACATGACATAGGGTGGGTTGGAGCGTGGGTGGCTGTGCGCTGTGGATGGAATGCGGTAGTTAGACACATGGTGGCATGCATGGGTGAATGAAGGTGTGGTGGGTCTGTGGAAGGATTAGACTATTGGTTGCATGGGCGAAGGCCGTATGCCGTAGGACATGCACTCAAGAGCCTAGTCCTTGAGGACACCCACGGCAGTAATGCATTTTTGAATGTGCATCAGGTAGAGGGTGGTGACATGTAAGGAATGGTTGTGGAGCACATTTCAGCCATTATAGGCCAGTAGTGCAAACTAATTGTGGGTAGGTTGGCAGTGGCACAATACTTTGTGAATGGAAGTGGGTACGCCCAAAGTATGTGCTTGAAAGTGCACAGGGATGCAGGAGAGTGTTTTGTTTGTACATTATGGTAGCTGTTGTAATTTGTTGCTGCATAGCTCCATGGCAGTGCGATGTGGTTGGAGATGCTGCAGTGAAAGGTCACTCAGTATGTGCTCCGAGTGCAGTGTTTGCATACTGTCAGTATGGTAGAGGGTATGGGTGAAGGGCAGCTTAAATCCGCTTGGATAGTGTGCTGTGTGTACAATGCTTGCAGCATGGGCAATGTTGTAAACATTTTGTGATTAAGTTGGCAGTGACACAATACCTTCTGAGTGGAATTGGGTAAGACAATAGTATGTGAATGAAAGGGCGTAGGAGTGCCAGAGACAGTGTAATGTTTATACATTATGGTAACTGTTGCATGTAAAGTTGTGCATGTCCATTGCGGTGTGGAGGTTGGTTACGAGTGCTGGTGCCAGTGGTGTGTATGTGCATAGTGGTAGTTGGTGATATGCAGACATGCATGATTGCATTACGGTGCAGGGAATGTGTGCAAGGAGCACACCCACTGGAGCAATGCAGGTTTGACAGTGCATGAGGTTGTAGGGCATGCACTCGAGAGCATAGGGCTGCAACATACCCATCACAGGAACGCATGTTTGACTCTGCATTCGGTACAGGGTGGTGCTTGCATAGTGTGGTGTGTGCAGATTGGTTGCAGTAGGGTCAATGTTGCGAACAGAATGTGGATAGGTTGGCAGTGATACAGTACTTTGTGAATGGAAGTGGGTACGCCCATAGTAAGCGAATGAAAGTGCACAGGGGTGCAGGAGAGTGTTTTCTTTGTACATTATCTTAACTGTTGCAATTTGTTGCTGCATGGCGGTGCGCAGGTTGGGTAGGAGTACTGGTGGCAGTGGTGTGTATTTGAATGGTCGTAGTTGGTGACATGCATGGTGGCATTACGTTGCTGTGGGTGTGTGTTCACGGCCTATGCTGTGTGCAGATTTGTTGAAGTAGGCCCAATGTTGTGAAAATGTTGTGGTTATTGGCACAATACTTTGTGAATGGGTGTGGGTAGGGGTGGTGGAGGGTGTGGTGTGTTTGTGGTTTCTGGTAATTGCAACCTGTTTTCATGCTTAGGTGTTTTATGGTGTGGGGGAGTTGGGGTGAAGTGCTGCTACCTACGTATGATACGTTTGTGTTTAATGTTAGCTGCCCACATGGGAGTTATGTTAACTAGTGCAATTTGTTGTTGCATAGCGCCATGGCGGTGTACAGGTTGGGTAGGAGTGCTGGTCGCAGTGGTGTGTATGTGGATTGTTGTAGTTGGTGACATGCATGGTGGCCTTACATTGCTGTGGGTGTGTTCAAGGCCTAGACTATTGGGTGCATGGCCGAAGGCCGCAGGCCATGCACTCAAGAGCCTAGGCCTTGGGGACACCCATGGCAGTAATGTAGTTTTGAATGTGCATCAGTTAGAGGGTGGTGACATGTAAGGAATGGTTGTGGAGCACATTTCAGCCATTATAAGCCATTGTTGTAAACAGATTGTGGGTAGGTTGGCAGTGGCACAATACATTGTGAATGGAAGTGGGTACGCCCATAGTATGTGATTGAAAGTGCACAGGGATGCAGGAGAGAGTGTTTTGGTTGTACATTATGGTAACTGTTGCAATTTGTTGCTGTATAGCTCCATGGCGGTGCACTGTATTTGGAGATGCTGCAGTGAAAAGTCACACAGTGTGGGCTCTGGGTGCAGTGTTTGCCTACTGTCCGTATAGTAGAGGGTATGGGTGAAGGGCAGCTTATATGTGCTTGGATAGTGTGCTGTGTGCACAATGTGTGCAGTATGGGCAATATTGTAACCATTTTGTGGTTAAGTTGGCAGTGACACAATACCTTCTGAGTGGAATTGGGTAAGACAATAGTATGTGAATGAAAGGGCGTTGGGGTGCCAGAGACAGTGTAATATTTATACATTATAGTAATTGTTGCATATAATACTGTGCATGTCCATTGTGGTGTGGAGGTTTGTTAGGAGTGCTGGTGCCAGTGGTGCATATGTGCATAGTGGTAGTTGGTGACATGCTGACATTCATGATTGCATTACGGTGTAGGGAATGTGTGCAAGGAGCACACCCACTCGGTGTGGAGCACATTGTCGACGTACTATAGCACCACACGTGATTTGCAAAGTATGTATTGTGTGTTCCATGGTTGTTGTGATAGTTGCAACATGCTACAGTATTTGGTGTGCAGCAGGAAATGGTGTAGTGAGATGTTTTGCAGTGTGCCCACAGGGTGCAGTGTGTATGTAATGTGAGTATGTAAGTGGGTATGGTTGAAGTGCAGCTTATATGTGGTTGGTTACTCTGCTGTGTGCAGATTTTTTGAAGTAGGCCCAATATTGTGCAACTGTTGTGAATAGGTTCCCAGTGACACAATACTTTGTGAATGGCAGTGTGTAGGGGTGATGCAGGTTGTGGTATGTTTGTAGATTCTGCCTAGTGTGACACGTTTTGTGAATGGGTGTTTTATGGTGTGGAGGAGTTGGGTAGAAGTGGCGCTACGTATGTTACGTTTGTTCATAATGTTGAGTGCCCACATGGTCGCTTGCTTGGATGTATAGTGTTGTGGTGGGTGTGGAAAGGGCTGCAATGTTGTGTACATGGCCAAAGGTGTGCTGGCTGTGTCTTAGGATCACCTGAAGAGGTTGCTGACTGCAGTGATCGTATTTTTCCTACTGCGAAGGTCGTTTTCTCATGCTTTACACCAAGAGGAGTATGGATACATGGCGGTGTAATTTGTCTGCAGCCAGAAGTCAGAAGGTGTGCTATAAACAGAATTATGCGTGAGTTTATGCAGACTGCTGGCATGTTCTCCACCCAATATGAGATTATGAGGGCGCAAAATATTGCAGTGGTTCCGTAGAAATGGCATTTATTTGAGCGCCATCGGCAATGCCCTTTTCTTTGACACTGTGCAAGCAGCATTGACCAGAATGTGGTAAAAATGTGACGAGAGGCAAACAGAAACGCATATAAAGAGACAATACAAAAAAAGTTGATTGCACACACGTCAAAAAAATAATAAGAATAAAAAAACCTTTATACATCTACAATGGAAGACTGAATCCCCTACCCAGTTTGATATTGTTTACCCCCCCTCCAACTCCTCTCACTATCATGAAAAGGTAGTGAATTACGTGGTACTTTCAGGATTACATGTGGCACATTCTGGGTGGCTATGTGGATGTATGCGGATGGAGAAATCGTGCACACTTAATTGAACTGTGTATTGGACGTGCTTTGGAATGGCATGACATTTGTACTGTAAATGTATAATGGTACATTTCAAGTGTTGTACAGGAGGGACAGTGTTGGGTGATGGTGACTTCGATGTGATTGGTGGATGCATGTGTGCCTATTTACGCGTAACCCAATGAAGTAGAGCTGCAGAGAAGGGAGTGCAAATGGAAGAAGGACTACTTCAGCTTTACAGGGGTGCAGCTCTTGAGCTACTTTGGGAGGCACACATGCCAAAATCAGCCCTTTACATCACCTTGCCCAATTGCAATGGCAATGTGGGGTTTTAGCCAATCAGGTACTGTTGGTGTGGTTAACAAGAAGGGGAGGTGAAACTTTTGTACATTATTCTCTACGTACTGAAGGTGCCTGAATTGCCGAAACGCATTGTGTTGATTGTAGGTGATCCCTTTGTCATAGATCTGCACAACTATGCCCTGCAAAGACTCTTTGACTGCAATTTTGGTTTGGAAGGAGTGGAAACATTGTGGAACGCTGTGTATGAGTGCAATTTTGCCGATATGCATGCACTTTGCAAAGACCTTGCCACTTTTCCAGTAGTAGATGTTATTGTCATCAATTACGGTTGCGTGCATATGGGTTACCTGCCTTGCTTAGAAGTGTTCCGTAGACTGAGGAGATTGCTGAATGTCGTGAGGGCGCTTTTTCCCACCGCCAAGGTGCTTTTCTCATCCATAATACCACGAAGGATATGGCCTACTGCTCATGGATGTTTCCAAGCCAGACGCAGGAAGGTGTCTCATCAACAGAAGCATGTATAATTTTTTGTCCGCTCGTGGAATGTTCTTCTGCAACAATCACCTCATTAGTTGTGGAAATTCAGAGTCTTTCCAAGAAAATGGCATTTTGTTGTCACCCATTTGCAATGCAGTTTTGTTTGCTCGTCCACAGGATGCAGTGAAGAGTTTACTGTACTAATGTGAGCAGAAGACACACAAAAGCTAATAAAAACCGAATAAAAGTGTTTCTGTAGAAGAATCTAAACAACAAAAAAAACAACAGGCTCTTTTAAGAGTCGCCCCTTAACACGTACTCCCCCTACCCTGGTAGCAAGTTATGCCCCCACACCTGCACGCAGCACAAAAGCCACATCCGGGGATTTTGAGAGTGGCGGCCACGAAAATGGAACTGTGGGGATTGTCCAATCACATGCTTAGGGTGTGCGGTAATAGGAAGAGGGACTCCTGCTTCACTCTGGCCTGTCCCTCAACGTACTAGGGGATCCGCACGTGCCACATTCAGCGCTTCTCACCATGCTGGTCTATGGAAATGGGACTGCAGTGATTGTCCTATCGGGTGGTGCTCATGGTGTGCATCACAGGAAAGTGTGCCAATAGGAAGAAGGACTGCTCCTGATGTACTGGGGCACGGACTAAGAAATACCACGATACAGTGCTCCAGGTGAACTCCTGTCAACACCCCACCACCTAATATAACTAGTCTATAGCCCACTACTCCCTGCTACTGCCTGAATAATGTTTAAAGATGTAAAGGCAGGCGGTCTGTTACCGGTCTTTAGCTTCTCCTCCTAACGCACCTTTTCATGACTTCATCATTCTTCAGGGAGGCTGAGTTTCTTAGTTATTTCAGGCAGGTCTGCATTTCTTTTTCAGGTGTGGCAAGTTAATTAGCTCTGAGGATTCTGGTACTTGTATTTTTCGCACTTGATTTTGCTGGCAGGTAACTGGAAACAACTGCCTCCATAGCACAAATCTTCCCCTTGATGGGGGGAGGGGGAAAGCCATGGTTGTGGCTCTCCAATGTAAGGCATGATGGCCCTGCTGCTGCTGCCTTTCCCGGGATTTCTGGAACAATGTTTAAAGATGTAAAGGCAGGCGCTCTGTTACCAGTCTTTAGCTTCTCCTCCTAACACACGTTTTCATGACTTCATCAATCTTCAGGGAGGCTGAGTTTCTTAGTTATTTCAGGCAGGTCTGCATTTCTTTTTCAGGTGTGGCAAGTTAATTAGCTCTGAGGATTCTGGTACTTGTATTTTTCGCACTTGATTTTGCTGGCAGTTGACTGGAAACAACTCCCTCCATAGCACAAATCTTCCCCTTGATGGGGGCAGGGGGAAAGCCATGGTTGTGGCTCTCCAATGTAAGGCATGATGGCCCTGCTGCTCCTGCCTTGTTCTTGAAACGCACACGGCCCTCCTATGTAATGCTGCTGCTCTTTCAGGAATATATGCCACCAACTGCGTTTGAACCGCACATTGCCCACCTCTAAATGTTGCTGCCCACCCTGAATTGTATACTGCCCACTCCTGGAAATGCACAGTGTCCACCGTTGAATTACTGAGGCCAGACTACGAAATACCACGATACAGTGCTCCAGGTGAACTCCTGTCAACACCCCACCACCTCATATAACTAGTCTATAGCCCACTACTCCCTGCTACTGCCTGAATAACCCTATACAATCTAGATCTTCCCTCTCTGTAACATGGCACATACACTCCAATGCTCCCACGATGTACCACCTACACCATTCCTACCGGCACTACCCACAGGCACAACCAACCTAAGTCCGAAGTTGGCCCTCCCTGGCACCATGCCTAACCACACCATCATCATGCCTAAATCACTCCACAGCACACAAGCCAACACTCACCCTATGCCTCTCCACTTGAGAAATCAGAGGCTACGCTGCCACTCTGCCCACCCCACTAGGACCCACCCTGAAAAGTATTCCCACCACCCAACATCACCGACCGCCACCCCCATACCAAAAATCCCTCCCATAAAACCACCACTCCGAATAGTTTCACTGCAACAAACAAAACAGGTGGCAACCAGAAAACACAGCTCCAATGTGCACTTATCAACGCACGGTCCTTGCCAGCACATGCTGCAGAGATTCACAATCTCATTACAGATCTAGACCTAGACATAATAGCGATTACTGAGACCTGGCTACATGAAGCTTCAGGTCCAGCCGTCTGCCAAACCTTACCTGCTAGGGTACATTATCCTTTGCCAAGATAGAACCTCTAGGATAGGAGGAGGGGTCGCCCTAATTCTCAAGGAAACTCTCAACGCTAGGCAACTTAAGACCGCTGAAGCTGACAACTTTGATACGCTATCAGAAAAAATATCTCCTTAACCAAATGACACCATAACAATACACATTGGGCCTCATTACGACCCAGGTGTTACGGGTTAACGCCGTCATTAACCCTTAACGCCTATTCTGATTTTAACGGCTGCTCTTAGCAGCCGTTAAAATCCATGGCGCTAACCTGCCATGATGCTAATTACGCCACCCTAATTTACGGTGGCGTAATTAGCGCCTTCCCCACTCCCATTATGCCCTATGGGGCAAAAATGGGAATGGGGAAGGGAAAATGGGAAATGGGGATTTACTGCCCCACTCACCTTGGAATGGGGCGGTAAATCCGCCATCCACCATGGTGTAAACGTAGTTTACACCATGGTGGTAAAGTTGGCGCAATTAGCGCCTGGGTCGTAATGACCCCCATTGTCTACCGCCCACCAGGCCCCACTCTCGACTTCCAATCCAACATTACCCACATCCTAGAGGACAACCTTAAAACAAATTCAAGAGCCATTCTCCTAGGAGACCTCAACTTGGGTTTAATGACCCAAAAGTAAAGAAAAGCAAAGCCCTCGCTAAAGCCCTCCTTAGGCTTCACCCAACTAGTGAACGACCCGACCCACACCAAAGGTCGTATACTAGACTGGATTGCGGATCACAACTGTGCGGCCGACATCAGTTCCAACACCCCCAGCCCATGGACTGACCACCATCTACTGCACTTCTTCATACCCTTAAAAACAGGAGGGAACCCAAATCCACCTGCGCCAGCCCCTTTGGCAAGATCAAAAAAATTGCTTACCATGGACAGATTACTCCCCCTCCTTGAAACCTCGGCATTGGTCCATCCCACATCTAACAACCCTACAATACTAGTAGAGATCTACAACACCACTCTTAAAGATGTATTAGATGTTGTAGCTCCACTGGAAATGTAAAAAGCCAAGCATATACTCCATGCAAACTCTTGGTTCACACAAGAACTCCAGAATGCCCGAACCGCAAAACGAGCAGCATTAACCTCCTGGCAAGCAAACCCTCCACTACCACAAGAGATACTTACCTTACAGTCGCTAAACTATATAAAAAGGCCATCCTAAAAGCCACAGCTGCCACATACAACTCTAGAAGTGAGAAAGCTAACTCCCAGTCCAAAGAGCTATTCGCCATCTACAATGAGCTGACAATCCCCCCCCAACCACATCCACACAACCGACGGAGAAAAACGTAACCTGGTGTAATAACATCCAACATGCCATGCTAAACAAAATCAAAACACTCCAGAACAAAATTAAGACTCAATTTGACAAATTGCCTAAAGCCAAATCGCCACCATCTATGCCCTCTGTCATTCCGCTTGCCGGAAACTCTCCACACAGTACAAACATACCCAAACCCTTTGCATTTAGGGAAGTAACAATTCCTGAAGTCCTACTGATCATGAAGCATACCAAACCATCAATATGTAAAGGAGACATTTGCCCAGCCAACCTAGTCAAAGACTGCGCAACAGCCCTTGCTGCATTTGTCACCACCTTCATCAATGCCTCCTTCGCCACTAGCACCATCCCGCTCACCCTTAAGAAAGCCTGTGTTCTGCCTCTATTAAAAAAACACCCTTTACCCTGACTCCCCTAACAACTACCGTCCAATTACTACTGTGCCATTCCTGTTGAAAATTCTGGACAAGGCTGCATATTTACAGATTCAGTCTTACCTAGAAGCTCACAACATTCTTGGAAAAAAAGCAATCTGGCTTCCGCCCTTGTCGTGGCACAGAGTCAGCCCTACTTGACCTTAAAAGCCAACTACTCAAAGCCATGGACAGAGGCAAGTCCTCACTCCTCCTACTCTTGGATCTCTCGGCGGCCTTTGACTTGGTTGACCACAAGATCCTGTGTAAACATCTCACTGACACAGCTCACTTCTCCCAAGAAGCCACTGCTTGGATCACCTCCTTCCTGGATGGTCGAGCTATGAGAGTTTTTTCTGACCAAGCATCAGCCTCTCCATCACCCATTGGATGTGGAGTCCCACAAGGCTCATGTACCTCCCCCACTCTCTATAATCTATTCACCCTCCCCCTCTTCAGTGACCTAGGACATTTTGGCATAGCCTTTAGTTACTATGCCGATGACACAAAAATTCTTCTCCCCCTAACAGGTAACTATGAACAAGAACTCAACACCCTCCAGGAGACATACGCACGCATCCAGGCTTGGATGGCGGCCTATGGCCTATGTCTAAACGGGGAAAAAACAGAAATACTACTGATGGGCCCCAAAGAATCCCTAAAAAAACTAGATGACAAATACAGCTCCTTCAGCATTGAGAACACTGATATTACAACCTCTGCTGCAGTGAAAACCCTGGTTGTCTACTTGGACTCCACCTTATAAATGGATAGGAAAGTCAGTGCAATATCCTCATCAGCAGCCATTACCTCAGCAATTATAAATGCTGTTAAATCCTACCTATCACCAAAGAACTGCCTCAAGATCGCTAGAGCCACAATTGGCGCAAAGTTGGATTACTGCAACATCCTACTCGTAGGCACATCCGCAAACAAGAAAAACAGACTGCAAATTGCACAAAACAGCACCCTCAGAGGTGCACTCAGTATCCCCAGGAGAGAGCACATTTCCCAGGCAAGAAAAGATGCCCACTGGCTCCCAATCAAAGAACGCATAACTTTCAAGGCCCTCACAATCACACACAGATGCCTTTCCCAGACAGCTCCAACCCATCTAGCTGAAATAATACACCAGGCTCCTGCCCACAGACCAAAACGTAACCAATACTCACAACTACTCTGTCCCTGCCTTCAACAGAGCTAATGCTGGCGGCACCAGCTTTGAAGTACTAGTCCCTAAAGCTTGGAACTCGCTTCCGTTCAGTTTAAGAAAGGAAGAATCCCTCACAGCGTTCAGAAAAGTACTAAAAACAAAGCTATTTAACTAAAACCGTTACCATACTGTACTGCCTCCAACATTGTTCCTCTGCAACCTCGGAACCCCCTCAACAATGCCATAGAATGTCAATAATTACTTCTGTAACAACTGTCATAACATGCATTAAGTGAATATTCTGTAACAGGGCCACGATGCCTCTGGGCCGCTGTGCGCTCTATAAATCCAAATAAATAAATAAGTAAATAAATAAATAAATCGTGCACTTTGGAGCCTTCTTTATGGGTTACATGCCTTGTTCCTGTGTGTTGAGTCAACTGAAGATTATGATGAAAGCAGTGCAGCACATTTTTCCTACTGCCAGGGTGCTTTTCTCATGTATACCCCCAAGAATAATGTGGAAGTATTCCAATGATTCCTGTCGCCAGCCAGGCATGTCTTTGTCGCACAGTGGCAATGAAATGTTTCACAATCTACACACTGCAGTGAAGACCCTATTGTAAGAATGTGAGCTGACACTGAAAACACACATTTACATATGTAGAACGCAAAAAAAGTGTTTCTATGGAAGCACCTTTAAAAGAAAATTATAATAAAAAAAATCAAACCCAAAGGTTCTTTTAAGAGCCACCACACCTAAAGATGTCTGCTCCGCTGGTTTGAAGTTATTCCCCCAATCCCGTGCGCGCCTAGCAGGGAAAATCCGCAAATATTGCGATAGTTGCAGGGTGGCACGTGTTACATACACCCCTTTTGCAGATGACGGCCATAGAAATGGGCCTGCAGAGGCTACGGGATTGGGCAATAAAGTTTGTGTGTATGGACAGACTGTGGTACACAGTGTATTTGTCGACAGAAATGCAGAGGGTGCCGTTATAGCTGTGTGCTTCACGGGGAACAGCATGCAGGTTTTAGGGGATTGTGACATACATTGAGTGAAAGTGAATGGAAAACACTGTGCAGTGGCTACTCATTTTGCAATCTATCATGTGCATGTGTAGTGCTATGGAGTGGCAACAATGAAGTGCCAGATTTTGGTTTCTCTGTGTGACACTTTGGTGACACGCAATAATGCCGATATTATTGTTGTTCATTGTGAAGGGAAAATTGCGCAGCATGTTACACAACCTAAAGTGCCGTTTGCGATGAAAGAGGCACTTTCCCAGTTCATGTGTTTGTTTCCGATCTCTTGCATAAATTTGCATCACATTATGCCGCCACCAATGTGGCAGCATAATTTTCTATTTGGTCCGTGAATGGAGACAGCGCAGTACATTGCAAAGAGGAGTATTTGTGCCTTTGTTCGACATGTGCCAATGGCATACTTCGCCCATGGGAATATGACGTTTCACAGCACTAATACTTTTCCCCAGCTATAACATTCATTTTACTATGCCAGCCATTACGATTTTTGCACACAATTGGCTTGATGCCCTTCTTGAAAGTAGTGATTTTTTTGTACTTAGTGTTGTGATGTGACTCTCTTGAAAACGCTCTGCAACACATAAAAAACCTCTTTGTAGAGCGACCCCCTTTGTAACCGATCATTATAATAAATGAATGTGAACTGTGAAAAGTGCTTTCTTAATTAACTTTTTTTGCTTTCACAGTTCATATTCATTTATTATAATGTTCTGACACACGCCACAGAAGGAACGGCAGGAAAGGTCTGGTACAGAAAGGGCAGCACCTGCCATGGGTACTATAGGGGACCTGCTGGGAGGCGGAATTATTGGGTTGTCCCCACCTACATAGGTGCCAGTCATTGTCATGCTCCCGTAAGGACCATTCCCATGCCCTTCCAAGTACCTTCCCTCTGTACTTTAGCGCATTGCAGTACATGCACAATACATGCCCTTTGCCGGGTAAGGGTCTGTAGTGCGGCATATGGTTGGCAAAGGTTGTTTTACAGCTGCACTGCCCTACAGGCGTGCCCCTCTTGTTGCCCTCAGCAGAGGTGCAAAATGGTATACATGAAAGTATCCTATGTAATTGTTGGAAGGGCGGTAGCCTGCCGACTGATCCCTTGTGCTTTCATTTTAGTTGTCGTCACATGCAGTACAAACACTTTATGCTATGCCATTAGTGTTAGGGGTAGCATTCACAAATATACATACATTGTGAAATACAAGAATGTTTGGACGGGAAACACAGCTTCATTACGTGCAGCAGGAAGCCATTTATTCCATGCGACCCTTGCAGCTACAGCACTTTTCTAACCACCGCTAAGGATGTTTGTGCTCTGCATATTCTGCTGTTTCCTTACTTGCCTTTACATGCACTAGTATGTGCGTGCGTAACGTGCAGCAGCTTCGCCATTTTGCAGACTTAGTACAAACTGTCCCACCTACAGTTACATGGTTTCTTCAAATGTACGACCAGCAGGCGACCTCTTCATACTTTCCATCACACTGCTGAGTGCAGACACAATGTATCTATTTCACGGGTCATGGAAAGGCAACCAGCAATTAAATGAAAGTAATGCGACAATTAACACCGCCATGTGACAATGCAGGCTGCTGTTCCTTGTTTACCAGTGGCCGTTATACAGTTAGGAGTACTTTAGCCACACATTTGTAGGTTTGCAGAGCCACCCACGAAGTCAGTAGCAGTACTTTAAATGCGGTAGCCTACTGCATGAATCTGTAGGGCTGGCGACAGGGGCGGTGTTACCAGCATACAGTGGATGACCTATGCCTGGGTCTAGGTGTGGAACGGAAACAGGTGCACTTCCACAACTACTTAAAAGTGCATTCGAATATGCAGACATGAGGCCAATAATGGAGTCCTATAGATACTTGCAGTGTGATTGCACATACGCCAACCAGGTGCAGTGTCCCTAGGAAATGTCCATAATGCTAATTTGTAGTCATGTCTGCCAGTAGTGTGCGGCACAGATTTATCATGCACTGTTAATACAAAAAGAGAGCCTACTGACACACTAAACAACATTTACTATGTACATCTGTAATTGGTATGATACACCAACACTATTCGGAAAAGTAAGGGGTAGCGCAAATGGATACATACACCAAACATTTTGCTCTTTCCACACGTTTATCATGAGGACAGCCAAGGAATCAGTAACAAACCGTTAACAGGACATTATGGTTATGTTGCCGTACCAAATACCTATCATCTTTACAGAAAACGCTATGCTAAAGCAACGTTCTGCTTACAGTGCCCTACTAGAACCCTATGGAATTCACTAACAAAAACATTGTTAAAGGGACGTTATGGTTAAGTTGCACTAGCAAATATCTATGAAATTCTATGGAAAAACGTTGTTTTTACCTGTAACCTTATGGTTACAGGAAAAACCGAAAAAACCCTGAAATTTGCAAGTTATGGTAAAATAAGCAACCATAACTCGCGCCACCAGTGTGCACTGCAAGGACTAACACCCATGACATCAAAGATGCCATCACAAATCCATTCATTAAGTCACTAATGATATCACATGTGCATTTAGTTTTCATGGGAAGCCTGCACAAGGGATTGTTATTGTTATGGTGGGAAAAAAACTATCAAACATCATTGGAAGAACTACCAAGAGAGAAGTAGTTCATTTAGCAATGCATAGCTATACACACCATTGTATTACACACTTCTTTGCAGTACATGAACCAACTCATGTGGAAACAAAGCCATTCTCTGCACCATGCCCCATTGAAGTATAATATTGAAAATGTTCCCATGTCACATAGTGGTGACATTATGAATGCTTTCGTTTCACAGTTTTGGGTACTGTGAAACATGTAAGAACTAGCTACAATTCTCTTAATAATTACATATTTGCACTACTGTACAGAAAAAATAAAGACACCACAATGCATACCAATATGAGCATATATAGGGAAATTAAAGTAAGCAAAAAAGCACCACTATTACCATAAACTGTTCATAACATAACTGATTATCTTCATGCACAGGAATGCTTGCTGTGTTTTACGCTTTCTTCTTCCCATATATGTATATGTATGACATCATATGAGTGTACCCTAAAGAAAGTAGTGTAACAACATATGAGAAGGGTGCCGTACACAAAGACAGAACCTTTTTTCAACTCTGACTTAGTGACTGTTAGTGAAGAAAAGCACCTGGCCTACTTATGTCAGTGAACAAAAAAGAGGGAGCCACCCATGTGATGTCATCAGTGATGTCATGAATGATATTTGGGATGGCATATTTGATGTCATGGGTGTTAGTCCTTGTTAGTCCTTGCAGTGCACACTGGTGTCGCGAGTTATGGTTGCTTAGCTTACCATAACTTGCGAATTTCGGGGGGTTTTCGGTTTTACCTGTAACCATAATGTCCCTATAACAACGTTTTTCCATAGAATTTCACAATGTTTTTGTAAGTGAATATATATATATTACCCGGCCCGCGGTAGCGGCCGTGTAGTTATGGTTAAGTTGCTAAACTCGGCAACGTATAACTTCGCTCCCCTTGGGTGAGGTTTCGTGCGGGAGTAGAGGGGAGGGTAAAGTTATAGGGGATCCCAAAATATTTTTTTTTCCCATAGACCGAATCGGGAAAAACTTTGCGCACGGCTACAGCCTGAAAGGCTGGATGGATGTTCACCAAATTTGCAGCAGGAGCGGGAGCTTGGGTCGGAAAGCGTGCTTTTGTGTGTTTGGTGTGAATCCAAACAGTACTTTTGTTGCAAATTACTGAAATGTACGTCCCAAAAAATTAGTAATATCTGGGTCCACTCCGCTGACCCATTTCCCTATTCGCTCCGCGGACCGAAGTGTCATTCGTCAGCGGCACGCCGTGATGCCGGCGAATGTTGGACGCGGCCGGTGGTTGGCTGAGGGAAGCGTGCGTGCTGTGCATCAAAGTTTTTTTCGGAAATGCCGCCATGGTGTGTCGGAGGACAGTGCACCACCGAAAGGGACTGACAAACATAATGTACGGCATGTGGTCGTGGGAATGGAAAGGGTGGGGGAGAGAGAAGTGGTTCATCAGAGATATGGGATTATTAGGTGGACGAAGACGGAGGAGTGGCTGCAGTATTAGTGCGTATTGCGTCAATTCGCGGGTATGTAGACAGCCGACTACTTTGTGTGGTGATTGTAGACAGCTGTCGTAACGGCCCAATAGCTTTTGCCGCGACCTGTTTGCGGCGACCACTTTCCGTGGAGAGGGGTGGCAGGTGAATTTTAGAAGAGGAGCGAATTACACATGGCATAGGCTGGGTGGGAGTGCAGATGCTTGTGCTATGTGGATGGATAGCGGTAGTTGGCCACATGGTGGAATGCATGGGTGCATGATGTATTGGTGGGTATGTTGAAGGATTAGACTATTGGGTGCATGGCCGAAGGCCTTAGGCCAGCGGTCATGCACTGAAGAGCCTAGGGCTTGAGCTCACCAACCGTAGCAATGCCTGTCACACTCTGCATCCAGCAGAGGGGGGTGCGTGCATAGTGTGGTGTGTGCAGATTGTTTGGAGTAGGTTTACTGTTGCAAACAATATTTGGGTAGGTTGGCAGTGACACAATATTAGTGAATGGAAGTCAGTACGTCCGTAGTATGTGAATGACAGTGCACAGGGGTGTAGGAGACAGTGTGGGCCTCATTATGAGTTTGCCGGTAAAAATGGCAAATTACCGGCATGCCGGTGCAACCGTGTCCATGTTACACTGCTGCTGGAACCACCGGTTGATTCTGAGTCAGTATGCACGTGCATACCGGCATGCCAGTAATGGCTGCACCGACATGCCGGTAAGGCCCTCCAAACCCCAGACAGCGGCATCATCAATGCCGCACACACAGGCACCGGCATCCTAGATGCCCTAAAGAATGGTACCGTTGATACCGGAACCATAAATACCAGTTCCGGAAGCAACAGCATCGCGCCGGAAACGTGAATTCCACCGGTGGCCATCTTGAAAATCAGAATCCATTGCAATCCTCGACCGACGGGAGTGGAATAGAGCTGCAAACTGCCAAGCCGTATAGAATACCATGTCAGGGACACGTGGAACCGTTCGACGCAGAAAACCCTGCTTCAGTGAGCCCGAGCTGAACATGCTCTCAGAAACTCTGGTCGAGAGCGCAGATGTAGTGTTCGGAGGAGACCTGCGCCGGCCAGCCCAGATCCGGATGAAGGCCATATGGACGGAAGTTGCCTCAAAAGTGTCTGTGGTGGGCACAACACCCAGGACTGTAAAAGACTGCCGCAAGAGGTGCGTCTCCGCGTCCGGAACCTCCTTGCAGCTGAGCACAGCCAGGAGCAGGCCACAAGAGGCAGTGCACATTCACCCGTCAAATTACAGCCATGGGAAGAAACATGCGCCTCAGTCATCAACATGGAAAGCACTGAGGGGGTTGGAGATGCGGAAGCCGTAGCATCATCGTCTATAGATGCCGGTGAGTGACCATGACTTACATCCCAAATCCCAGAAATGTCCCCCCATTCTCAATGGTGCTTTTCGAATGACAAGTCAGTGCCACCAGATACCTGCCGCCTTGCCACACACCAACTAGACCATAGCACTGAAACATGCCCCTTCCTGGAAGACTGGCAACAAACCCTACAGACATACTCCACCACATGTCCCCTGCAATGATCCCTGCCAATTTTCGTCCTATTTATTTACTTCCCTTTCTGTCTAAGCTTTTGGAGTCTCTTCTTACTCCCCTCCTGTCTTCTTTTTTGGAATATTCCAAAATTCTTAATCCCGCTGAAGCTGGCTTTAGACCAGGGAGAGGTCAGGAAAGTGTGCTGGTGTCGGTACAAGACATGTCCAGACTAGTTGACACAGGTGGAGTGGGTGCTCTGATTCTGCTGGACCTATCATCTGCTTTCGATACGGTTGACCATCCAATTCTGCTCTCACGTCTGGCTCAGATTGGGATATCTAGCCAAGACCTTGCATGGTTTACTTCTTTTCTTTCAGATCACACCCAAACTCTGGCCATACCCCCCTTTCTTTCTTCTTCCTGCTCCCTTACTTGTGGTGTCCGACAGGGATCCTCACTCTCTCCAATTTTGTTTAATATATACGTTCGGGCACTGGTTTGTCTCATCCGCTCTTACGGCCTCAATTGCTACTCTTATGCGGACGATACCCAAATTCTGATCCGCTTAGATCAAGACCAGGATAGGGTATCGTCGTGCCTCCATGACTGCTTGAGAGCCGTGAGGGACTGGATGGACCTGAACTGGCTTAAACTTAATGGTGACAAAACAGAGGTATTGGTGGTGGGCTGGCCTCCGGAATCCTCATTGTGGACCTCAGCCTTCTGGCCCACTTCTTTGGGACCACTTCCGAGCCCAGTCCGCAAAGTGAGAAATCTGGGCGTTATATTCTTTGCTACCCTCTCCATGTCCAGTCAAGTGACGGCTGTGTGCCAAGCCGCCCATCACCAGATCAGGCTCCTCAAGAGGGCCCTACCTATGATACCGGAAGCCTTCCGCCCCCCTGTGGCGGCTGCGTTAGTGCTTTCATAATTAGACTATTGCAATTCCCTGTATTTGTCGCAACTGATTGGTTTAATACAACGGCTGCAGTGTATGCAAAACTTGGCGGCTAGGTTAGCCACTGGCACTCCTTATGGTGCCCATATCTCCCCAGTACTCTGCAAATTGCACTGGCTTCTGGTGGGCCAGCGGGTTCTTTTTAAGTCCTTGTGTATTGTGCACAAGGCGGTTTATGCCCATGGAGCAGAGTTTTTGCAAGCGAAATGTATTCGCTATGTCCCTACACGGGCTCTACGTTCCTCGACCACCAATCTTCTTGTTGTCCCTAAGTTCAATCGTGAAAAGATCAGGGGCAGAGCCTTCTCTATCGCTGCGGCTAGACTCTGGAACAACCTTCCCCCGACACTAAGAAGTGCTTCTAATCACCTTAGCTTCAGAAGACCTCTTAAGACCATGCTGTTCTAATCCTCTCCCCTAGGCCATCTTCTGTGGGATCAGCTCTCCCTTCTCAGCGCCATGATGCCTCGGTGACCGTGCACTTTATAAGCTTAATTAACATAACATAACATGCACACACAACTACCATCAGCATGCGCAGACATACATCACTGTCTACAACCTGCCCTCAAGGCCATGACAACACATGGTCCAATCGACCTCAGGCCAAGACGCATGCATCATTGCCATCACTCACCCACATGCCACCCCCACCATATCCCTTCCCACAGACCCAACATCATTGAAGCAAGGTACACGGGTCGACCACATCCCCATCACAGGCAGACTACACATGTCCCTGAGCTATGGCCGCATGGACACAACACCCATGCCAGAACACACCAGTACCCCAGCCAACGGGCATTGCCCCATTCATGTCCACACTGCAAAATGTCCCTGCTCTGCTCCACCCGCACCCATGTGTGCACCATGCCGCGTCCTACACCATGAGCAGGACAATGCACATGAACATGAATGTACCAAGCATGATGCATGTCACATGGATTGTCACATAACAGTAATGGGTCGCTGCACTGTCCACCACAGGCACCTCATCAGAAAGTGAGGGCGAGCTAGCCACAACACCAACCACCACTACAGAACGTGGACGGAGCACCAAATCCATCAGCAGCAGCCAGGACCCACTGGCACTGGACCAGAGCGTACAACATCAACCGCTCATCTCCCCACCATCTACATACACCTGCCAGCGAGTATCTGCACAGGAAGTCAAAAACACCTGCAGACAGTCATCCCCGCAAAACAACAGCAGCAGTGCCCAACCCGGCATCTCACCTCAAAACACCTGTTGCCAAGCCACCACATCGACATGCCGATCCAGTGTCACCAGACATGACCCTGCCTGAAGACCCACTCTCCCCTGTCCGGAGCATGCCGGACCTTCAGACTCATCCACACCCACCCATCTGCCCCTCCCAGGAAGTCCAATGTCGGAAGCAGGGGCATGCGGCACCATTGAGGCCACTGTGTCAGGAACACATAGGAGTCTGCCACAGGATGTAGAGCCTGTGTTCAGTCCATCAAGCCCCCGCAGCCCACCACCCTTGCCACTAGCTGGACTCTGCCTGGACTCTGCCACATCTGGGACATTGAAGGCTGCCTCAGCTGAACGGAGGAGCGGCAGGAGGCCATGCATGCCCTGGTAAGCTGCTACCTCACTGAGGCTGAGCTGACCCAGCAGACGATGCAGGACCACACGCACAACACTGCGCACATGCTGGGCAGGGCAACTGAGGCCGTCTATCAACTGGCACGAAGAGTGTGAGACGGAAACAAGGTCATGTCCTCAATGGCTGAGTCAATCAATCTGCTTGTCACTGCAATAGCCGAACAACGGCATATCATCACACCACCAGTCGAATCCGCTAGTGCAACGCCAAGCACATCCACCCAGAGGAGCCCTATGCGGCACTCACAGAGACTGACTCGGTTGCAGGGGCCTCAACCACATGCACCTAAAAGGGGCCGCAAATAGTCCATGGTCACCAATGCATGGGTGGAAGTAGTTGTTGGGGAAGGGATGTTGGTGTAATGGTGGAGGTGGCTGTGGATTTGGGGGTGGTGTTTGTTGGGTGGGGGTGTTTGGATATGGGTTACTGAGGGAGGGTGTGTTGGGGCATTGTGTCTGGGGACGTTGGGAGTGGGAGTTTGGTCATTCATGAGGGGGCAGATGTGTATGTGGTGACAATGTTATACTGTACATAGTTCAACAACCATCAATACACCAGGTGTAGAAAAAAATTGATCGCCTGGACATTCACTCTTCAGTGTGTAACGATTCGATATTGCACAGTGTCCAGCACCCAGTGTGACCCACGCCCATTCCCATGTGTCCTATATTTATTCAGAAATAATTTGCAACCAATGCTGACGTGTTGCATGTCCATCATGGGCATGGTGTTGCTGAGGAATTCCTGCATCCTCCTCGTCGTCCTCCGGTGGCATCATGTCCATGTCAGGGGGCAGGGGTAGATTGTGCCGGATGCACATAACAAAACAATTTTGCCCACCTTCTCAGGCCCGAATATGAGTGCCCCACCCGACCTGCTTAGGCAGCGAAACCGTGCCTTCAACAGCCCAATAGTCTGCTCAATCATCACACGAGTGCGTGCATGCGCACAATTGTAGTCCTCTCCGTGCCTGTTGAGTGGATGCCTGAAAGGGGTGAGGAGCTATGGCTTCAGGGGATACCCAGCATCACATGTATGGGAGCAATTGGAAATTTTATTGTGAGGGTTTTTGGCATTCCTTGTGTACACTGACTGTACATTGTTCGTGGTCAAATGCACGAGATCTTTACTGCCAGCTATTGCCATTTCATTAGAGCAACACTCAGGTTGGTGTACTTGATGTTGATCCATGGTAGGGGAGCATGGGTAAGGTTCAGGTCTTAGGGACCTTAACACCTGATACAGCACTCAAACAGATGATGTCAGTAGGTCCATGATGTACATTTGATGGCTGTGTTGCAGAGGAAGATTCAGTATGCATGTAGGGCACTGTATGATGCATTTCCCTGATATGACACATAATACATGTTGTTTTGCTTATCATGCTTTCAAATACCTGATGACGCCATGTACATGTCCTTCAACGCCTTAACCCATGTGACCATGGCACAATGGAATTGGTGGTATGGTCCGCTAGTGTGGGGAGACGTTTCTGTGATGGCGCTGGGTGTCAACTGGCATGGTGGAACTGAGGTTCTGTGTATTGGTCCTGCACCACTCGCACATGTGTCAGTGGTGTTGACTACTTGCTGAATTCTATTTTCTACATCCAGGTCCCATTGGTTTTTGGAGTGTCCCTTCTGGTGCACAGAATGGCATGGTGGTGTGTGGTGTATCTGTCGGGCAGGGCCAGTGACGGGGGATTCCCTGAGAGGCAGTTAGATTTGGCTCAGTCATGGCTGCATGACCTGCGCTGTACTTTGCTGCGCTCATGTGAATTATGCATTGTGACTGCAGGTTGGTGCATTGTGGTACCTGTGGCTCAGGTCTAATGATGTACCATGTGCATGTGCAGGGGTGGGTGCTGTGTTTGTAGCTACCATTTACACATAGCTGTGCAGCCATGGCACATCTACATCCATTGTCAGTCTCACGTATCCTGTCGTAATCAATGGGTCAAAGTGTTAGGCACACAGGACGGTACCCCCGGCCCCAACGACAACCCCCATGGCCCTGTGGTTGGACTTACCCAGCAGTCAGGCACGTTGTGCAGCGTGTCGTTCCATGTAACGTGGAAGCGTGGAGTTGCGCAGCACCATTGCATCATGTGTGGATCCCGGGAATCTAGCACTGCAATGCGTAATTATCTTGCTTGCATCACACACCGTCTGGACATTCAAGGAGTGGTACAGCTTCTGGTTGCGGCACACTACCTCCACGGCATGCCGGACTACCATCTCCACATGGGTACAGTTGAGGACACATGCCTGCCAGTGCATAGAATGCAATTTTGGTGGCATTCACCTTTTCCGTAGTCCGGGGTAGAGATATGTGGGGCCTTGCGTGTTTCAGGATTGCATACAGCACCTGGTCCAGCACACAGGAGAAAAATGTTTGTGAGATGCCATACAGCTGCCCCACTGTGTGCTGGTTGGTGCCTGTAGCAAGGAAGTGGAGCACAGACACTACTTTCAGCAGAGTGGGGATGGCGGTACGGATGTTGATCATGCTGACCAGGTCATCGTGAATGAGATCCACAATTGTGCATATTGTGTCCCTTTCCAGGTGGTACCGGGTGTGGATCTGTGCAGGGGTTAAGTCTAATGGACTGGCCCCTATGCAAGGGATTGGTGGCTGCCTGCGGGGTACCACTGCCTGCACTAATGGTATGTGTTGGCCCAGTCTCACCCTACTTCTCCTCCTGGGCCTCCTCTGCATGTCCTGATTTAGTGCCCGCTGGAGTAGTAGCAGTGCAGGCATGTCCTCCAGCCCCAGCATTGGAACTGCTAATGGTAGCATTTTGTGTTTGGAAGGGGTGTGGTGTGTGGGTGTGCTCCTTTTGTGCTGTGCCAGACTCCATTGCCTCCACCTGTGCTGATTGTGTGCACCTGTGGCAGTTTTCAACACAGCAGATTGCTATTAACGGCTGCCCCGCAATGCAGGTGTTAACGGCATCATGGTAGCCATTCTTACCAGCATCTGGATGCTAGTAAGTGCATGTCCGTGAACCTCGTAATGTGCACTTGCTTACGGCATGCCTTTGTTACTGGTACGGCTGCCGCGTGCCCGCATCCATTCCGGGTAGGTGCTACCCGGTCACAACGGGTCCCTGCTGAGGCCGGTAGCACCGGCATTGCGGGTCGTAATGCACTGGTCCGGTAAACGATGCCGGTATTCCCTTACCAGTATCGTTATTACCGGACAGACAACCTTGTAATGATGCCCAGTGTTGTATTTTTAAAATATGGTAAATGTTGCAAGTTTGTACTGGATAGCTAAATGGCGGTGTGGAGGTTGGGTAGGAGTATTGTGTATGTGGATTATGTTAGTTGGTGACATGGAGACATGTATGATGTAATTGCGTTGGGGTGGGTGTGTGAATGGCCTAGACTATTGGGTGCATGGCCAAAGGCCGTAGGCCTTGCACTCAAGAGCCTAGGCGTTGAGCAGAATGATGGCACTAATGTATTCTTGAGTCTGCACCCTGTCAGTATGGTAAAGGGTATGGTTGAAGGGCAGCTTACATGTGGTTGGTTAGTGTTCTATGTGCAGATTGCTTGTAGTATGGGCACTGTTGTGAGTAGTTTGTGGTTAGGTTGGCAGTGACACAATACTTTCTGAGTGGAAGTGTTTAAGACAATAGCATGCGCATGAAAGGGCGTAATTTTGCCGGAGACAGTGTAATGTCAGTACATTTTGGTGACTGTTGCATTTAACGCTGTGCATATGCATTGCGGTGTGGAGGTTGGGTAGGAGTGCTGGTGCCAGTGGTGCATATGTGCATAGTGGTCTGTGGTGAAGTGCTGATATGAATGGTAGAGTTACTGTGGGCGCAGTGTATGCAAGGAGCACAGCCACTGCAGCCTTGCTGGTTTGACAGTGCATTAGGCACGGTGTGGTGATGTTTGGAGAATGGGTGTGGAGCACATTGTATGCATGCTACAGCAGCACAAGTGAGTTCCAAAGCGTGTACTGTGCGTTCCATGGTTGTGGAGAAAGTTGCAACATGGTACAGTATTTGGTGTACGGCAGGAGATGGTGAAGTGAGAAGTTGTGTAGTGTGGCCACAGGGTGCAGTGTGTCTGTAATGTCATTATGGAAGAGGGTATGGTTGAAGTGCCGCTTACATGTGGTTGGTTACTGTGGTGTGTGTAGATTTCTTTGCAGTGGGTGTGTTGAAGGATTGGACTATTGGGTGCATGTACGGTAGGAGATGGTGCAGTGTGAAGTTGTGTACTGTGGCCACAAGGTGCAGTGTTTATGTAATGTAAGTATAGAAGAGAGGGTATGTTTGAAGTGCAGCTTACATGTGCTTGGTTACTGTGATGTGTGCACATTTATTGAAGTAGGCCCAATGTTGTGCAGCTGTTGTGAATAGGTTGCCAGTGACACACTACTGTGGGAATGGCAGTGGGTAGGGGTGGTGCAGGCTGTGGTATGTTTGTGGATTCTGCTAATTGGGATACTTTCCGTGAATGGGTGTTATTTGGTGTGGGAGAGTTGGGTAGAAGTGTACATTATGTTAGGTGGCGAAATGGTGGTATCCATGGATCCATAGTGTTGTCGTGGGTGTGGAAAGGGTTGCACTGTTGTGTGCATGACCAAAGGTGTGGTGGGTGCGCCTCTGAATAATTGTGGATGCTGCAATCATGCATTCTTTAGCAGAGGTTTCTGGTGGAGGGGCTTTGGAATGAAACATGTGTACTGGGAGTGTGTAACGGTAAATATGGAGTGGTGTACAGAAATGATAGTGTGCTATGCAGAGGTTTTGTATGTGAATGTTGCATGCATGTTTGACAATTTGCCAGCACCTAGTGGGAGAATGGAGCAAAAAAGGGAAGAAGTATTGTGTGTGCGTTACTGGGCCGTGGCCCTAACTGTAGATGGGAAAGCGCACGTGCCATATTATGCCATTATGAGCATGGTGGAAATGGAACTGTGGGAAATAGGCAATTAGGTGTTTAGGATGTGGTTGCCAAGAAGTGGCGGTACCAAATCGTCCCAATACTGTCTCGTGAGGTTGGTGGAGATGGAGAGACGCACAGTGCTTATCGTCGGTGACACCTCTGTGTGCCATCTGCACAGGTGTTGCGTGCAAATAGGCGTTGCTGGTAATTTCGGGTTGAAAGGAGTGCAGGCTTTCTGGGGCTGTCAGGGTGACTGCAGTTTTGGCAGAATGGTTTGACTTTGCAGATATGAGGCCACCGTAACAAACGTTGACTTTGTCGTCATGCACTATGGAAGTACACGTTTGGGTTATATGTCGTGTGGACGTTTAATCTGCGACCTGAAGAGGTTGCTGAATGCAGTGATGCAGATTTTGCCTACTGCTAAGGTTGTTTTCTCATGCATAACCAAAGAGGAGGAGGGGCCCATGACAGTGTAATTTGTCCCCAGCAAGAGGTCCAAAGGCGTGTTATAAACAGAATTATGCGTGATTTTATGCAGACTGCTGGCATGTTCTCCACCCATTATGAGGTGATGAGATTTCACAACATGCAGTGGTTCCGTAGAAATGGCATTTATTTGAGCGCCATTAGGAATGCTGTTTTCTTTTACACTGTGCAAGAAACATTGAGCAGAATGTGGTAAAAAAGTGAGGAGAGGCAAACAGAAACTCATATAAAGAGGAAAACCAAAAAAAGTTGCTCGCACACCCGTTAAAAACAAACCACAAAAAAAGAAAACCTTTATACATGTACGATGGGAGATCCAATCCCATTGTGAGGTTCATATTACTTACCCCGCCACTACCCCCCATTACCCTTCACTATCACAAAAAGGTCATGGATTGTGCGGTACTTTTAGGATTACAAGTGCCACATCCTGGGTGGCCATGTGGATGTATGTGGATTAAGAAAGTGTACATAGTTTTACAGAACTTTGTAGTGGATGTGCTTTTGAATGGCACACCACTTGTGCTGTAAATGTGTGACAGTATAATTGAAGTGTTGTACAGGGGTGACAGTGTTGGATGATGACGGCTTCGATGCGATTGGTCAATGCGTGTGTTCCTATTAACGCATAAGCCGCAGAGAAGATAGTGCCAAGGGAAGAAGGACTCCTCCTGCTTTCCTTCTCACTATGCTGGCCAATGGAAATGGGACTATGACAGGTAAGAGAACCAATAGGGAGAATGACTCCTCCTGCTTCAATAGGGTACAGCCCTTGCGCTAGTTCGGAGAGCGCACATGCCACATTTTGCCTTTGTAAGCATGCTGGGCAATGGGAATGTGCCTGTCGGGATTATACAATTATCTTCTTAGTTTTCGCCTCACAGGAAGGGGCGGTAACAAAAACAAATTGTTACTGTACTTCGTGCACTCAAACTGGTAGAAATGGAGAGATGCAGACTGCTGTTACTGGGTGATGGCTTTGTGGTAGATTTGCACAGGTATGCCCAGGAAAAAGACTTGGATGGCAATTGTAAGGAATGGAGGCATTGTGGTGCGCTGTCTACGTCTGCAATTTTGGCATTTCATTGACCTTTGCAAAGAAGTGGTCTCTTTCGGCCTTTTGACATTGTCGTGCTACACTACGGAGCTCAGCATGTGGGTCGCGCCGCTTCTTCATATGTGGTGCATCAACTGAAGAGATTGCTGGCAGCAGTGAGGCGTTTCTTTCCCACTGCGAAAATTCTATTCTCATCTATACCGCAAACAAGAATGTGGGTCTGTTGCAATGGAGTTTCTTCCAACCCTGGAGGAAGAAACGTGTACCATCAATGCAAAAATGGCTACTTTTTTTTAGCAAAGTTGGAATGTTCTTCTGCAACAATGAGATCATGGGGTGTAGAAATGCGGTTGTCTTCCATGACAATGGCATGTCTCTGTCCAACATTGGCAATGGTATTTTGTTGTAGCATTTACAAGATGCATTGAAAACCTTACTTTAAGACTGCGCGGAGTACAGGAAAAGAAAAATCAGCATAAAAGGCAATACATCCTTTGTATTATCCATACCACTTACAAGACTATGCACTAGTTCAAATGGAGTTTGTTCTCTGCGAGAGGGCAGAAGATGTGTCAGCAATGGAAGCATGTCTCCATTTTTGTATGATGCTGCAATGTTTTTCTGCAAGATTGACATTATTCTGTTGGGATGTCGTGTCACGCTGAAGTCTCGCCAGACCTCGGGCGACCCCCGAAGGGCTGAAAAGAAAGAGCGCAAAGCCGACGCAGACTAAACCTGCAGAGGACACTAAGCAGGTCGAACTTCCGGCCCTCCTCTCAAATGAACTGTAAAACGACTCCAGAGTCCGTATTTCATTGCATCACCCTGCACTGTTGAAGGCCAGCTACCTTTGGACTATATGCTGCACTTGTTGTCGATTTTCCACTGCTGATTTTGCTGCAGTAATAAAGAGTTATGCTTGTAACACAAGAACTTCTGCTACATCATTTTACAACACATTGCTTCAAAAAATGCAGACTTATTCTATGACAATGGCATTTCTTTGTGCAATATTGGTAATGTTGTTTTGTAGTTGCATGCACAGGATGCGCTGAGGAGGTTGTTGTAAGAATGGGCGGAGTGCACACATATAAAAATCTCTATAGGAACCACAGAAATAGTTTTCCCTTAAAACTCTTACACAAACAAAACCGTGACCACCTCTTTTTAGAGCTACCGCTACATATAAAATCTGCTGTCCTGGTTGAAATATATTCCGCCACGTCTGTACACAGCACGAAAAGTATGAGTAAACCCCGTTACTTCTGTGATTCCACATGCACATCTGGGCCATTTCAGAATGGCGCACATGGAACTGGGTCTGTGGAAGCTATGACATTGTGCAATAAGGCTTCTGGGTGTGGTGTGAGCAAGAATGTGTTGGAAGCGTAACGTTTGTAAATTACCAACAGAATATTACAGTACCGTATATGATGTTGTTAGAAGGTAATTGGAATAGCTATTGAAAAGGGTGGGCGGGGACTTGGACATGCATTGCGATTGAAAGCCGTCGACTGTAACTAGGTTCCAATTCGCACTGTGTTCCTTTTGTCTTGCCTGTGAACTAAGGGCCACTGTACAGGTTGCGATGAACAGTACAATAGAACAGCAAATGTACATATCCTATGTCTCCTCATGCACTACTCCTACAGAGCTTGTGCAGTGGCACTGCCAAATGTGTCAATGTCTCACCACAGGTAATTTGTTCTCATACTTATTGATGTGCACTATATTCTATGCCATATATTACGCCACAAAACTGCTATTTGTACGTCTTCTAATATAGAAATCTGTGCATCCAGGCAAAAATTGCCTCACTTGATGGTACGATATTAGTGGTATCTGTAGCATTTATGGAGATGAGTACATTTTGCCACATAGAAATGCTTTTCATTAGGAGACATGCAGTTTAATTAGGAAGCGCAATAAGACAGTTGGTTAGGCAGCGGCACGCGGCCACAATACTTTTGTAACCAGCACTGTTAATGTTTGAGATTCCAAGATTTTGTTGTTTACTCAGCTGTGCTCACATGCAACTGTCTGGGATTTAGCAAGCAGCAACAGCGTTCATATTTTCCAGAGTCTCTACTCATATGTGCAGTGCAATATTTTATGCACTTGTGCAAACGGTAGTGAGGAACTTGCTACGTACCCTCATGTTGCTAAGTGCAGAGATGGTGTGTGAGTAATGGAATGACAAGCAGCTCATCAATCAAAGCAATGGGCCATTTAACACGCCCACTGTACACTGGAACATCCTGTTCCTTGCTCCCAATGGGCCCCAGGCAGCCAGCCGTGACGCAGTCATAAATTGGTAGCTTTGCAACACAAAATCCATAGGCGGCAGCACAGTTTGAAATGAGGTAGTGTGTGGCATGATCTGGTAGGCGTGGCGACAGGGGTGGCATTACCAGGAGACAGAGGATGACATACGCATACGTATAGATGTGCAACTGACAGACGTCCGGTGCCACGACTAATTAAAAAGGGAATGAGAAGATGCAGACATGAGGCCCGTTCTGCAGTCGTATGGACACTTCCATTGCGATTGAACATATGCTGCCACATGCACTCTCAGTAGGAAACCTCAATTTTGCTTGCCTGCAGGCATTTGGGGCAGCACTGTGCGCTACAGACTCACAATGCAGTGACAGCACCAAAGCAACAAATTTGCACACAGTCACAAACAGTTTACATGTACATGTTTAGTTTGTAAGAAACATCGGCCGTATTTGGACAGGGTACTAGTAATTGTTTAGCAATTGTTCCATATTTACGTACTGGCTGTGTACATTACGTTTTACAGTGTCTCATATACTTTGTGTGGCTACATGCTGTTGTGGAAGAGGTGCTGCTATTGATGCGTTCCTTCAATGTAAAGTGTGTCCTGCCTGCCCATGCAGTTAGTATCCTTACTTATTTAGGGAAGAGGGACGTTCTTTTGCAGCTATTCTAGGGTGTTTTGCATTGTTGCGAGAAAAAAACCCAAATATCATGGTTTGCTATTGTGGTACACTGCAGAAATTAGGCATTAATAGGAGACACTTCAGTGTAGTTACCACATTGGAGTTACGTTTTGCTGTCAATACTTTGCATTGCTTACTCTATTTGTTTCTTTGTTTTCATGTGTAGCTGCAGTGTGGTAATATTGCTGGTAATATTGTGGTAATATTGCTGGAAGCACACGTGTCTTTGTGTACTGGTGTTTTCCATTATGGTGCATACTGTATGCCTTTGGTCTGTGTGTTTCACAAGTACAGAGTTTGCACGCTTACCTTACTTCATTCTCCTTGCGATCTACATACATGGTGCTATTTGTACATGTTTGTTCACTTTGATGAATGGTAGCAGTATGTAAGACAACTAACGCTGTTTCCAGCAGTTGGAATGCTAGCCACTATATGCGCTCAGACGTACATTTTGTGGTTTTTGTGGTCCTTGGTATGGAAACATCAATTTCCTATGCTGTATGGCACATCTACGCAACCCAATGGCTTTGTGGTCAAAATCTATTAAATTCAGTGAAAAAACTTTGTTAAAGGGAAGTTATGTTTACGTTGCACTAATAAAAACCTATGAAATTCAATGAAAAAACTTTGTTACAGGGACGTTATGGTTACAGGTAAAACCGAAAACCCCCAGAAATTCACCAGTTATGGTAAGCTAAGCAACCATAACTTGTGCCACCAGTGTGCACTGCAAGGACTAACGCCCATGACATCAAAGATGCCATCACAAATCTCTTTGATGACATCACTGATGACATCACATGAGCATTTAGGTTTCATGAAAGCCGCCACATGGGATTGTTATTGTAATGATGGCAGAAAACTATCAAAGGTCATTGGAAGAACTGTCATGAGATAAGTAGTTCATTGAGCATTACCTTGGGATACACACCATTGTAGTACAGACTTCTTTGAAAAATCTTCCCATGTTACATAGTGAAATCATGAATGCTTTCGTTTTGGAGTTTTCGCGTACTGTCAATATGAAAGAAGTAGCTAGCATTGCCTTACTAAGTACATAATTGCACTACTGCACAAAAAAATAAAGATACCACAATGCGTACAAATATGAGCATATACAGGGAAATTGAAATAAGCAAAAAAGGAACAGTATTACCAGAAACTGTTCATAACATAATTGATTATCTTGATGCACAGAAATGATTGCTGTGTTGTACGCTTTCTTCTTCCCCTATACGTATATGTATCATACGATGTGAGTGAACCTTTATGAAAGTAGTGCAAGAACATATTAGAAGGGTGCCGTACACCAAATAGAACCTTTTGAATTGTTAGTTCCTGACTAAAAGTGAAGAAAAGCACCTGGCCTACTTATGTCTGTGACCAAAAAAGAGGGAGCCACACATGTGATGTCATCAGTGATGTCATCAATGACATTTGTAATGTCATCTTTGAGGTCATGGGTGCTAGTCCTTGCAGTGCACAATGGTAGTGCAAGTTATGGTTGCGTACCTTACCATAACTTGCAAATTTTTGTGGTTTTTAGGTTTTACCTGTAACTATAACGTCCCTGTAGCAACGTTTTTACATTGAATTTCACAGGTTTTTTTAGTAGTGCAACTTAACCATAACGTCCCTTTAACAACGTTTTTTGTTAGTGTGTGGATATGTGGATATATATATATATGAGAGAGAGAGATGTATATTATAGATTATAGTTTCCTTGTGCCGTATTAGTGAAGCATACAATAAAAAGTGTTGATCCAAAATAAAACAAATTGGTAGCTTAATTAGGCTAATGAAGCAATTTGTTTGTTATATAATGTTAAGTTGATTTGCACCTCACTGCCATTTCCGTGGTCTACAGGTGCTCTTGTGGCTCTGCAAGGTAAGGTGGGATGGGATGGTTAGTGAGCGAGAGAGGGATAGGATAGAAGGAACTGGCATCTGTACGTGTGAGTTTATTGTTTCCAGATGACCAGTATTTGTGTTGTTTGGCATTGGAGGTTATTGAGTCTGTACCTTGGTTAGAGAAAGATGTGCTGTTTGCGTGTTTTTAGTAGGGTTGTTCACTAGCCTATCTGGGTGTGTATGTTAAGAGTGGCATGGGGTATGGAAGAGAAAAGGGAAATGGTTAGCAGGTTTTGGGTAAGCTCTGGGTATTGTGCAGATGTGTTATTGTTTTTTTGTGAGCATTTATCTTGCGCTTTCTTTACTCCTGCTTGTCTGTGGATGAGGCTTGGGGCTTGTGTGCATTGGGGCGGTCTGGTCGTGAGGATGGGGCTGCGTGGTTCTAGCCATTTCTTGAAAGTTAGATGGTGTTCCGTTGTTCTGATTTCCTTCGGCCTCGAGTTCCACAGTTTGGCAATCAGAAAGGAGAAGGAGGTATAGTGTCAGTCAGATGCCAGAGAAGGACTTTGGAAAGATTGATGGTAGGGTTCAGTTTTAAGTATTGTGATCCCGGGATTTCAATGGGTGGAAAGATTCTGTGGGGATAGGGACTCATGAAAACGCAGTATCTGTTCAATCCCTTATCAGTGTATTAAAAATATGTATGCGTTTACATACAAATAGTACAGGAAATGGAACCATGCCGTGCAAATCAAAAGATGCGTAAGGTGTCCACATATCGACATTTCAGATACAATCAATATACTCTACCTGTGGGAGGACTACAAACATTATTGAGTGTTTTACATGTGCATCAAACGACATTGTACACTTGATTATGTGCATGAGAAGCAGACTGTGGATTTACCACCCCACCCCCAACAACTCCCTCATACTTCTGACTCAATTTTCAGTCTCATCTTTGGCAGATGGCAATGGATTGGAAATCCTCAAAAGTCCACTGAGGAACTTATCTTGATTCTGGTGGAAGCAGAATTGTCCCCAGATCGCTGCTGGCAGTAACAATATTTCTTGTGTTTTCTTCCATGGAAATTATATTTTGAATACTGTTACCACTGACTCCGTGGTAAATACTGAATATGGTCAGACGACCATGATTTTCCCCAGTGGGTGAACTTCTTCCAGAAGAATCCCCTCAACAAAGCCCTTTGTGTCTGACACATAGAAAGAAAACTCAATCAAAATATGACAAAGAAAAAGAGGATCCAAGGAATTGTGCCTATACACTACAAAATTATGGACAGCACAAACATAGGTAATATTACTATGAAGAAGCTACTTTCACATCAATGATGAGTTAACTGCTTAACTAGATCTAAAAATATTCAGCAAGCACAAGGGACCATGAAAGAATATGCAGTGGTGTGGTGAACAGAAGGTGGCCACTGTTCATTGTTATTTATACTGTCATGGTAGTACACAAAAAGCAGCTGCCATGACGATAAGTCTTCATGCCATCAATGTTGCATAAAGAAGGAATATCCATACAATAAATCATTATTGTAATATTGTATTTATATTACAAAATAGTTGACAAAACTGCACTAGAATTCAAAATGTAAACATGCACATACTGGGTAATAAACCAAATATATACATTGTAAAATCACACTTTTAAAGATATGGAGTAGTATTTTCAGCCCTATGCATTTAAGTCCCTTGGAAGTACGAGACCTTCTTCACGGTATAGAACATTTTTATAATACAGCAAGCCTGTAGAGCCATAAGAAAAGTGGGGAGGTGAGAAAAAAAAGAGAAATGTGGTCAGTCGTTTGTATCATAATCACACACTGACAGGTAGAAAAAAGTAAGAAACTCTATGAATGGAACTTCTACTTACCCCCTATCACAGCAGTTCAAATTGGGAAAAACCATTGAAATAATTGAATCCTCTTTAGGGTACCAAAGGTATGACCCAGACCTTTACGGAAAAACTCTTGTATAGTAATGACTACATCCAAAGGGGAAAGGATATGGGACACGAAACACAAATAAATTGAACAGTGGATCACGTACGGTTGGTTTGTAGAAGAGGAATAGTCAAAAAATTTCAAAAAAGAATGTGGGAGTTCGGAAATTTAAACAATGGTTTGAATGAATCTGTAAATAAAATGTGACAAAAATGATGAAAAACTGTTGCTGCAAAAAATGTCTTTGAAAAGGGGACAAGAGAGAGTAAGGCACATAGCTCAATTTTACTCTTGTTCTTTGTCTTATTACATTACAGCGCATTCTGGAACTTGCAGTTTTTATCCGGGATGCGGCAAACAAAGCTACAATCATATCTTTTTTCACATCATTCAAAAACAGGTTTTAGCCAGTTAAATGCGCTCAGCCTCATTACTGACCTGGTGCTGCAGGGCTAGAGCAGGCCACGCTCTATATATTCAAAAAGACAGGGTAAGGTGCAAGTGAGATGATAAGATCAACTATAAACAGCAGCCAAAAATGCCCAAGCACTCAAGACCAATACTGTGTTTTAAAATCCATTTATTATATCAAAAAAGTGCAAAAGTTATAAAAAGCATACATTACAAATCCTGGGCAGACCAGGTGTCGTGCACCACTTACCCCAGTGGGTGGAAAAAGCTACGCGTTCCGCTCGACTCGCCTTCTCATCCTTTCCTCTTTTCTCCCCTGACAAGTCCACTAGACAAGTCCGATCTATGAAAGCCTCATCTAAACAGGTTCATCCCTGTTCCTCCAAAACCATCAAGGACCACATTGACACCGTCGCTGATTTTTGCAACCACTCCTTTACCTCAGGATTCTTCCCCTCCCCTCTGAAGCACTCCCTTGTGCATCCTCTTCTCAAGAAACCCACAGCTGATCCTTCTTGTCCAGCTAACTATCGCCCAATTTCCATTACTTCCTTTCTGGGCAAACTCTTGGAAAGTTGGCCATCTCTCAGCTTAACCTTCATTCCAATTCTGTTGGCTGTCTCCATGACCACTAGTCTGGTTTCAGAGTTGCCAGAAGCACAAAAACTGCTCTCCTGAACATCCGTGAAGATCTGCTCTCCAACCTTGACTCTAACATTCCCTCTGTCCTCATCCTCCTCGATCTCTCTTCTGCCTTCGACACGGTCAACCATATTATCCTGCTCAACCATCTCCTTGAAAACCTGGATATCACTGATCAGGCTCTCGCCTGGCTGACTTCTTTCCTCTCTGATCGACCCTCCCAGGTCCGACTTGGTTCCTTCCTATCATCTATCTTCCTCTCTACCTGTGGTGTTCCCCAGGGGTCTAACCTCTCGCTCTGGCTTTTCAACCAATACCTGGCAACACACGCCCACTGCATTGCCATTTTCTGCTCAAATTTCCAGTGCTACTCTGACGACACTCAACTAATTTTCAGGCTGCCCTCGGCCACCTCCTCTCTCTCTCTCTCATCTCTGATTGCCTAACTGCCATCCAGGATTGGTGTGCCGCCAAGGATCTTTGAATGCCAGCAAGACGGACATCCTCCTCATCAGCACACCTTCACCATCTTTTCCCCTCACTCTTTGGCCAGCTTCCCTTGGCCCTCCTCCTACCCCCACCTGCGAGGCTAAGAACCTTGGGGTCATCTTTGACTCCAGCCTTTCTTTCTCCACCCACATCTCTGAGGTCTCTAAAAAGTCAAACTTCCTACTGCACCTCCTCAGAGGTACTCTGCCTTTCCTCTCCTTCCCCAGAAGGTCATGGGATTCCAAGCTCTGGTTCTCTCTAGGACTATTGTAACAGCCTCTTTCTAAATCTACATGCCTCTAATCTCCGCCCTCTCCAACTAATCCAGAACAGGACTGCAAGACTTATCCTTGGCCTCAAGCCCTGGGATCGTATCTCTCCAGCTCTGAAATCTGCCTATTGGCTCCCCCTGGATGCAAGGATTACATTCAAAACCCACTGCATTGTCCACAAGGCTTTCTGGGGCCTGGGTCAAAAATACCTTCAGCTATCCCTCCGCAAATATCTCCCCTCTCGAGCTCTTCGCTCCTCTACCTCTAACTCCCTCAGGGTCAGTCGTTTTTCAAAGAAACGAGCTGGCGGTAGATCTCTGTCTTCGACTGGGGCCTCCCTCTGGAACAACCTCCCTGCCACTCTAAAACTTGAGGAGAACCATCTCCGCTTCTGGAAGCACCTCACAACTGTCTTTTTTCTTCTGCCTTCGCTCCCCCTCTTCCCTGCTGATCTGTTCTCTCTTGGCACAGTGCACCTGGCCACCCTCTGTCCTCCGGGCCCAGGTACCTGCTCACCCTGCCACTCTCCCACACTGCCTCCGGGCCACCCATTGCACTGGGGTCTGTATCTGTGCCCATACAGCACTCCCTTTTTCGTCCTGCACTTATCAGACCTACCCTGTCGGCTGCCTTAAACCTAGCACTTGCAAATTGCTGGATGCACTACCACTGTTTGTTGCCTGTATTATTATTTATTATTATTTATCTGTTTCTCCTTGGCTTCCACTTTCCACTCCTCCCCCCTTCCATGCACTTTTCCCCTCCCCCTCTCCCATGCACCTGTGCTTTCTCAATGTCACTGGGCCTAGTAAGATCGCTGTTTTGTTCTCCCCTGTTCCCCTCCCTTGCCTTGTCGCGCTCTGAAACACTTGTTTACAAGCGCAATAGAAACAAAATATCAATATCAATATAAAAAAGTTGCATTGTTGGGTGTTGGACTTCCTCCCACCACGTGGGACTCTCAAATCTAGCTGTGTGTAGTCTTGGCACAAAGTGCACTTACAGATGTAGCCCCCTTCCCACTTTATATGACCCACAGATCGAGCTGGGTCTTCTGTCATACACAAAGGTAGTCCGGTTCTATCTTGCACGCTACCTGTATCATGAAACTTAGTCCCCAATTCGTAACACAGTCATCGAGGCACCATGTCACTCACTGGCCATATCCGTGCATCCCACGGGTGCACCATTAGCCCCACTGAGACCCACAGCAGTTGCTCCCTACCCTCTCTACCACACAGCCCACCTGTCAGGATTCTTTCCCTATATCTCTTTATTATTATTATTATCCCTTTTAGATTGGCCATATGTGGGTGGGAAGTTTTCTATTGTAGTTGGTTTGGCCTTAACTTCTTAATACAGAATCCTGATTCTGACGCAAGGCAAGATGGAGTTCCTCAGTGACTGCTCTGATTGGCTAGAGAACCCTGCAGAACAACAATGAACATTCTAAACTGTCACTCTTTGCCTTTCATCATCTAACACCCAGCTGCGAGGACGTGTGTAGTGGCTGCTCCTGCTTTAGTCTTGGGCCTGGTGGATTTTATCCTTCAGGCGCTAGCAGTTGAGCGGCTACTCTCTGGAGGGTGTCAGGAGAAGATCTTTGTTTATTAGGAAAGTGATCTGAAGACAGGAAGCCCTGAAGGTATTTAGAAATCATTTTGGAGATAAGTGACTATCTTTTGAGATTTTAATTCTACTGCTTTGCCTTCATCTTGAAGTCGTTTGAGAGAGAATTCGTAAAAAGTTTTCTTGAAGCCTTTAACTTTGAATTGTTTAGGTGCGTGAACTTTGGTGTTCGTTTGAAAGTAGGCGCGAGGTTTAACGTGTGTTATGCGCGTGGGCTTTCTATCGCGAGTATTCCTCGGGGCGAGTACTTGTCTGCGCGAGAACTCTACTGCTCGTGTGTAACCAGCGCATGTGTTTCTTAGCGCGAGAATTCGTCTGCGCATGTACATAAAAAGCACGAGTGTGTTATGCGCGTGAGATTCCTATCACGAGAATTCCTCGGCAAGCGAGAACTCTGTTGTGCGTGTGTTTACCAGCGCGTGTGTTTCCTAGCGTGAGAATCCTTCTGCGCATGAACTCTGCTGTCCGTGCGTTTTCAAGCGCGTGTGTTTCTGCGCGGGTACTCTGCTGTGCGTGTGTTTTCAAGCGCGTGTGTTTTAGCGCATGAACTCTGCAGTGCGTGGACTCTTCAGCGCGTGTGATTTTAGCGCGGGTATTGTTCAGCGCGGGTGCGCTTCAACACGTGGACTTTTCAGCACGTGTCATTTTAGCGTGGGTATTCTTCAGCGCAGGTGCGCCTCAACACGTGGACTTTTCAGCGCGTGTGATTTTAGCGCGGGTATTCTTCAGCGCGTGTGCATCTTTGCGCACGTTTCTTAAAGAATCTACGTACTCAATGGTTTTGTAAATAGTTTGGAACTTAAGAAAAGAATAAAACAAAGACATTACTAAAGACAATCTTACTGGAACAATTTGTCAACTTTGAAAAGGCAAGAGCAAGACTTCTCAGGTTTGCCATGAATAAGAAGTTGCTGTAAATTTCAACAGACTCAAGTAAGAAAGATTTTCAGCTACTTCTGCAAACTTCTCTAAGAAGTTTTAGGAGAAGAACCAGTTATGATTCTTAACTTATTAGTTATGGATTTAAAGTCAGTTCTAATCAGTGAAGTTAAGTAAGTAATGAGAGGATTTGCATTTGTTTTCTTGTATTCTCTGCAGGTTCAGTTTCGGTTAGTCTTGACGCAGGTGTTTTTATGTTATCCACTTCCCCCTTTCCCTTAGGGGTGTAGTTAACAGAGCTGAGTTGTATTTCTGGTTCTGAGAATTACACTTCAGGGGGATTGCCGGGGGTTCAGCAGCTTCCGCGGACACAGGAACTCTAAGCCTGACAGAATAAAAGGCTAATAACTTAGTCCGCCTGAGTTGTCATGAACCCTGAAGAATTCATGGAGGCGTTGGGATCTTTGATCAGGGAGTTACGGGAGGAGTTGAAAATATCCCGTGATGAGAAGGCTTTACTTAGTCAAAAGGTGGATGACTTAAGTGTTAAAGTGATACAAATTCAACAGATGGGAGAAAGGAGAGAGGATGAGGTGTCTGGGGGTGCTGGTTCTCCGCCTGAGTTAGAAAGGGAAGGAGGTGACCGGTTACCACAAATACAATGGACCCCTCCAGTTACAGAAGGGGTTAGAAGCTTAATTATGCCAGTTCCTTTGGCGCCACCAGAACGTTTTCAAGGGGACTCCAAGAGGTTTAGGGTGTTTTTGATGCAATGTGAGTTACATTTTATGAGTAGACCAGAGATCTTTCCCACGGATGCATCCAAGGTAACTTTCATGTTGTCTTATCTTTCTGGGGAGGCATCTGCTTGGGCTGGGTTGTTGGTGAATCAAAAGAGTGCGGTTCTAGGAAATTACACCAATTTATTTAGAGATTTTCAGAAAAATGTTTGATAGAAGGCAGTTATCTCTGGAAGTGGATGGTGAACTTTTAGAATTAAAACAAGGTAATAGAGATTTGGTTGCCTATATAAGGCAATTTAAGTCCCTTGTGTTAGAAAGCAGATGGCCCGAGGAAAAACCGGCCTCGTTGTTTTATCTGGGCCTTAGAGATGAGTTAAAGGATGCCTTGTCAGGAGTGGTTGCACACCCCTCTACTTGTGAAGCTCTGATTGATTTGGTTATTCAATTAGACTTTCATTTGAGTGAAAGGAAGGCAGAGAGGCGACATAGTCAGAGTGATTTTAAGTCTCTAGTTGAAGTGGACAGATCTAAAGTGGAGGTTAGAACAAAGGGGAATAATCCACCTTCCAGGGTCAGAGGTCCTTTAACTATAGAAGAAAGGGCTAGGAGGAGAGATAACCATCTGTGTTTATATTGTGGAAGAGGTGGACACTTTTTAGGGAATTGTCCTTACACTCCAAGAAAGACTACTACTTCAACTGCCAAGGTACAACAGATCGCCAACACTGTGCAGACAGCTGTTCCTCATATCACGATAAATGTATCCTTGTTCCTTGAGAGGGAGTGTAAGGGAAATGGTCCCGTTATGGTTGACTCAGGTGCCACTGGGAATTTCATGGATTGGGGTCTGGCAAAATCTTTGGGAATTCCCATTCTTCAGAAAGAGGTTGTAGAGCAAGTTAGAGCTGTAGATGGAACGTCTCTATCTTCAGGCCCAATTACCCACAAGACTGGTTCCTTGATTTTGGAGTTAACGGGAGGTCACAGGGAGAGGATTTCGTTTGAGTTAATTGATGCTCCTTTGTTAAAGATTATTTTGGGAATGCCTTGGCTTACTCTTCATAATCCTTTGATAGATTGGAGTGCCAGGACAGTTAACATGCAGTCAGATTTCTGTCAAGAGAATTGCTTTTCAGGAAGTCTCTTTGAGGAAGATGTCAAACAAAGTAATTATGTGTCTAGTTTTCTGGCTGAGTTTGGAATTGGATGTCATGATGTGGGAGCGGTAGTGGGTCAACTTCCCCAGTGTTACCAAGATTTCTGGGATGTATTTGATGAGAAGGTGGCAGGAGAATTACCACCTCATAGGCCCTTTGATTGTAAAATAGAGCTAAAGCCAGGAGCAATTTTGCCTAGTAGCAGAGTATATGCTCTTATTGAGAAAGAGAATAATTATTTAAAAGAATATTTAACAGAAAACTTGGCCAAAGGTTTTATTCGCCACTCTAAGTCTCCGGCGGCCTTTCCTTTATTTTTTTAACCAAAACCGGATGGAACACTCCGAACATCTATAGATTATCGAGCAGTCAACACAGTCACTGTTAAGAACCGGTATCCTCTTCCTCTCATCTCAGAAATGCTTAATCAAATACAAGGGGCCACTATTTTTTCTAAATTAGATTTGAGAGGAGCTTACCATCTTGTGCGTGTGCAGGAAGGGGACGAATGGAAGACAGCCTTTAAGACCAGGTATGGGCTGTATGAATACCAAGTTATGCCATTCGAGTTGTGCAATGCTCCAGCGGCTTTCCAATTTTTTATTGACAAAGTTTTTAGGGAATTCCTGCATATTTTTGTTGTCGTGTACATCGATGACATTTTGATTTTCTCTTCTGACTTGGATCAACATCAGAAACAATTTCGCTTAGTTTTACAAAAGTTGCGAGAAAATCATTTGTTCGCCAAACTGGAAAAAAGTCAATTCCATACAGATTCAGTGGAGTTTTTAGGTTTTATAGTTTTACCAAAGGGTTTAGAAATGAATCCTAAAAAAAGTTCAAGCAGTTCTAGAGTGGCCTACTCCAACTAAGGTTAAGGAAATACAAAGTTTTTTAGGGTTTGCAAATTTTTATAGGAGATTTATCGAAGGATTTTCTCGGCTAGTTGCTCCTATAACGAGACTATTGAAAAAAGGAGTGAAATTTAACTGGGACCTTGAAGCAGAAAAACCTTTTCAAGAGTTAAAGGAAAGGTTCACTTCTAGTCTGATTCTAATACATCCAGATCTTTCTAAACCTTTTTTTGTGGAGGCGGATGCTTCAAATTTAGCATTGGGGGCGGTACTTTCACAAAACATGAAACTACTGGTCAGTTACATCCAGTTGCATTCTTTTCAAGAAAGTTTTCTGCAGCGGAAGTTAACTATACAATTTCAGATCGTGAGCTGCTAGCATTCAAGTCCGCTTTTGAAGAATGGTGACATTTTCTTAAGGGAGCAAGACACACGGTAACGGTTCTTACTGATCATCGAAACTTATTGTTTTTAAAATCTGCAAGAACTTTGTCTCCACAACAGCTTCGTTGGTCCTTATTTTTTGCGGACTATGATTTTGTCGTGACCTTTAAACCTGGAAGTTTGAACAAAAAAGCTGATGCCTTATCCCGCCAATTTCCTGGAAGTGAGGTGAGAGAGGTTCTGGAACCAGAACCTCTTATTGCTCTAGAACGTTTTTTGTTAGCTGGAGTCATTAAAGGCATGGATGTCTTGAACGAAGTTCACCAGAATATATCCTTGCAGAAGATGGAGGAGAGGGTGAGACTAGATCCAGCCAGAAGATTAAAAGACGGTCTACCATTTTTTGACAACAAGCTTTATTTAACTACTGAAGAGTTAAGAGAAAAGGTTTTGAGAAACTGTCATGAATCCATCTTGTCAGGACATCCTGGTTTCAGGAAAACTCTGGAGTTAGTTCGAAGGAACTTTTGGTGGGAAAAAATTTGCCAAAACACATTGAACTTTGTTAAGACATGTGTAGTCTGTGCACAGGCAAAAAGTCAAGTTGGGAAGCCGCATGCTTTATTGGAGCCGTTACCTGTTCCTCCTCGTCACACTATTTCTATGAATTTCATTGTTGATCTTCCTCTGGATAAAGATTGTGCTACCATTCTAGTTGTGGTGGATCTTCTTACTAAAGAAGCACATTTTTTACTGATGGAGGGAGAGGTTACTGCGGAAAAACTGGCTCATAGTTTCTTACAAGGTGTTGTTAGACTGCATGGGCTCCCTAGTCAAGTTATCTGTGATAGGGGATCTCAATTTATCTCAAAATTTTGGAGGGCCTTCTGTAAGAAACTTAGGGTGGAAGTTAGTTTAACTTCTGGGTATCATCCTGAGACTAATGGACAAGTAGAGGGAGTAAATCAGGAATTGGAGAAATTTTTAAGGTGTTATTTACAAGGCGGAGAGGAATGGGTAGATTTAGTATGGTTGGCTGAATTCTCTTACAACAATTGTGACAAGGATGCTACTTCTATGTCCCCGTTCTTTTTGGGTCGTGGGTTTCATCCGCGCTTTCTGAGTTTTGAGGTTGTTGAGGATTCCGGTAATCCTGGAGTGGAAGATCGTTTGCTGGTAATGAAGACTAATTTGGATAGAGCAAAAAAGGTGCTGGGGGAAAGCAAGTTGAAGTATAAAAGATGTGCTGATTTGAGAAGGAAAGCAAGTCCTGAGTAGAAGGTAGGAGACTTAGTGTGGCTTTCTACCCGTTATTTAAAAATTAAGGGGAAGAATAAATTCAGTCCACGATTTGTAGGCCCTTTTGAGGTAGAGAAAATCATCAGTCCTGTGGCAGTGCGATTGAAATTACCCAAGCAATTGAAGGTACACCCCACTTTCCATGTTAGCCTTTTAAAGCCAGTTAGTTCAGGAACTAGATTTAGAACACCTCCTCCCCCTGTGATTTTGGAGGATTCGTCTGAGGAATTTGTGGTTCAACAGATTTTGGATTTCAGGAAAGTGAGGGGAAAGTTGCAGTATTTAATTGATTGGGAGGGATATGGACCTGAAGAACGAACTTGGGAAGATTCAGTTGATGTACATGCTCCCAATTTAATGCCAAAAATCCACATAAAGTAGGCCCAGGGACTGGGCATTAGGAGGGGGGTACTGTCCGGTTTCTTTTCCTTTATCTCTTTATCATTATTATTATTATCCCTTTTAGATTGGCCTTATGTGGGTGGGAAGTTTTCTATTGTAGTTGGTTTGGCCTTAACTTCTTAATACAAAATCCTGATTCTGACCCAAGGCAAGATGGAGTTCCTCAGTGACTGCTCTGATTGGCTAGAGAACCCTGCAGAACAACAATGAACATTCTAAATTGTCACTCTTTGCCTTTCATCATCTAACACCCAGCTGAGAGGATGTGTGTAGTGGCTGCTCCTGCTTTGGTCTTGGGCCTGGTGGATTTTATCCTTCAGGCGCTAGCAGTTGAGCGGCTACTCTCTGGAGGGTGTCAGGAGAAGATCTTTGTTTACCAGGAAAGTGATCTGAAGACAGGAAACCCTGAAGGTATTTAGAAATCATTTTGGAGATAAGTGACTATCTTTTGAGATTTGAATTCTACTGCTTTGCCTTCATCTTGAAGTCGTTTGAGAGAGAATTCGTAAAAAGTTTTCTTGGAGCCTTTAACTTTGAATTGTTTAAGTGCGTGAACTTTGGTGTTCCTTTGAAAGTAAGCGTGAGGTTTAACGTGTGTTATGCGCGTGGGCTTTCTATCGTGAGTATTCCTCGGCGCGAGAACTTGTCTGTGCGAGAATTCTACTGCTCGTGTGTAACCAGCGCGTGTGTTTCTTAGCGCGAGAATTCATCTGCGCGTGTACATAAAAAGCATGAGTGTGTTATGCGCGTGAGATTCCTATCGCGAGAATTCCTTGGCGCGCGAGAACTCTGCTGCGCGTGTGTTTCCTAGCTTGAGAATCCTTCTGCGCATGAACTCTGCTGTGCGTGCGTTTTCAAGCACGTGTGTTTCTGCGCGGGTACTCTGCTGTGCGTGTGTTTTCAAGTGCGTGTGTTTTAGTGCATGAACTCTGCAGTGCGTGGACTCTTCAGCGCGTGTGATTTTAGCGCAGGTATTCTTCAGCGCGGGTGCGCTTCAACACGTGGACTTTCTAGCGCGTGTGATTTTAGCGCGGGTATTCTTCACCGCGGGTGCGCTTCACCACGTGGACTTTTCAGCGCGTGTGATTTTAGCGCAGGTATTCTTCAGCGCGTGTGCATCTTTGTGCGCGTTTCTTCAAGAATCTACGTACTCAATGGTTTTGTAAATAGTTTGGAACTTAAGAAAATAATAAAACAAAGACATTACTAAAGACAATCTTACTGGAACAATTTGTCAACTTTGAAAAGGCAAGAGCAAGACTTCTCAGGTTTGCCATGAATAAGAAGTTGCTGTAAATTTCAACAGACTCAAGTAAGAAAGATTTTCAGCTACTTCTGCAAACTTCTCTAAGAAGTTTTAGGAGAAGAACCAGGTATGATTCTTAACTTATTAGTTATGGATTTAAAGTCAATTCTAATCAGTGAAGTTAAGTAAGTAATGAGAGGATTTGCATCTGTTTTCTTGTATTCTCTGCAGGTTCAGTTTCGGTTAGTCTTGACGTAGTCAGCCTGGTGTTTTTATGTTATACACTTCCCCCTTTCCCTTAGGGGTGTAGTTAACAGAGCTGAGTTGTATTTCTGGTTCTGAGAATTACACTTCAGTGGCATTGTTGGGGGTTCAGCAGCTTCCGCGGACACAGGAACTCTCAGCCTGACACCACTCTCCTTCCACAGCACACATCCAACTGGTATCCCTCGCGCCCTCTCTTGCCCCCGCCCCATACCTCCCCTCCTGCCACAAACTGTAACTCTCTCCCTGGCCCATAGATCCCGATCTTCCCAATTAAGAGCAGCAAGATGGAGAGACGGATGAGACAGCTCCCACCCACGGAACACACAATCCCTGAGACAGCCCACTCACACTCACTCCATCCATCTACAGACCATGCCCAACTCCTACTTCCCTTCACTTAGGGCAGCAAGAGAAGCCCTAGCCAACACTCCACTCACCAGAGAACCACCCACTCTCTACCACACTCCCTTGACCGCACACAAGGCAATGAAAGGGCAAGACCGCTGTCACCTAATGCCCCCCCAGCATCTCCCATTCTCAGACACAGTACGCACCCACCATCACTGCAATATAGGAGCGAACCCTCACCGCACAAACCTAACCCAGTCCTAGCTCTCTTCCCCTCCCTCCCCTACCCACCCACTCCAACTACTCCCCCATCACCACACCCTACCTCCTCCTTCCCCTCCCCCACTTCAGTTCCCCACAGCAGACCCTGCTCTCCCCCCACTCACCAACCACCCTCCACCCACAAAGCTGTCCCTCCAAATATCCTGCACCCTCATCAATGCCAGGTCTGTTTAAAAAAACAAACTTCACATGTACAACCTCATCACAGAAGAAAACCCAGACATCCTCTTCATTACTGAGACCTGGTTCTCAGATGACTATGAACCTCTCGTGCACGAGACCTTCCCACGTGGTTACACTGTCACTGTTCGGAACAGATCTCATAGGGGAAGTGGGCTTGCAATATTACCCAAAGACCAACTCAAGCTATTAACCAAAGACACCTCCACCAGCACCACTGACTACGAATCCCTCCTGGTAAAACTCCAACTCACAACATCCACCTCACACAGCTTCCTACTCATCTATAGACCCCTGGCTACAACAAAAACTTTGCAGACACATTTGGTGAAGCTCTGGTTGCCAACCTCATCCAACACCCAACTCTTACCACCCTAGGAGATTTCAACATATGGTTCGACTCCATATCAAACCCTATGACTAGGTCACTTACAGAGAGTCTAGATCCACTCAACCTGAAACATCACACTTCCACTCCCACCCACACGAGAGGCCACACCCTTGGTGCAATATTCAACGCCACAAACATATCCACCAAACCCCCGCGCCCACTTTCATGGTCTGATCACTCAGCACTCTGTTTCATCATACCGCTACACACAGTGGTCAGTGGTCAGCGGCCAACACCGAACACGTCCTCCACAAACTGCCCCCTCCATCTTCCCATTATGGAACAAACTGGTAATCATCCCAGATCTCAAACTCTCACTTCGCAACTCCCTCAACTCTCTTTTCCTAGTGGAAGGACCACCAGCAATTGACTCCTTCAATCTCTGGCTTATCAATGCCCTCAAACCCCGCACCCGTCAAAACGTTCCTCGCAGAGATGTGGGCCATCGCCAAAGTGGTTCTCCTCCAATCTCAAACACCTCAAAACTCTCAAGCAACGTCTGGAACGGGCCTGGAGAACTGACTCTTCAGTCCGATAGAAAACCGCCCTAGCACGGACAACCAGAGCCTACAGATCGGAAATCAGAAAAAGCAAGCAAGCAATCACTCTATGGCAACCAAATCCAAAATTCCTGCAACCTATGTAAGGAACTACACAAAATCATAGCAGAATTCAAATCACCCTCATGTTCTCGCCTGACCATCCCAAGCCTTATGCAACACACTCTTCCTCCACTTCTACAACGCTGCCAACGAAAGACACAATGCTATCATCGCCAAAATAAAAATCCTAACACCACCGCCCACCCGCACGAAGCACCCCACACAAACCCCACCCCAATCACAATCTTCTTTTGACTGCTTCTTTCCCATCACAAGATTTCCTGTAGCTGGTAGTGGCCAGCCGCCCGTCAGGCTCCCCAGAAGGCCCGTGCCCACCCACACTGCTCAAGAAAATACTAACCGCCACCTGTGCAGGTAACGTCGCCAGCGCAATCCTTAACCACTCACTCACCTCTGGATCCATCCTGAAAGCTCTAAAAACATCCCACACCAAACCCATTCACAAAAAACGGATGCTTGACCCAATTCTTCCCCAAAACTACCAACCTATCTCCAATACGCGTTTCATCGCCAAATTCATTGATCACGCTGCTTACAAACTGCTCAGCCTATTTGCTGAAACCAATAACCTCCTCGGCCCAGCACAATCAGGTTTCAGACCACTAAGGGGAACAGAAGCCTCCATAGTCTGCATCTGGGATGACCTAAGAAGAACAGCTGATGCAGATGGCTGTGTGGTTCTCATCCTTCTAGACCTTTGCACAGCTTTCGATACCATTGATCACAAGATTCTATTAGACAGATTACAAACACTAGGAATCAATAGCACAGCACTAGGAATCAATGGCACCTCTGCAACTAATCCAGAACAGGACTGCGAGACTTGTCCTTGGCCTGAAGCTCTGGGATTGTATCTCTCCATTGGCTCTCAGTGGATGCAAGGATTAAATTCAAAACCCTCTGCATTGTCCACAATGCTTTCTGGGGCCTAGGTCCAAAATACCTTCAGCTATCCCTCCACAAATACCTCCCCTCTTGAGCTCTTCGCTCCTCTACCTCCAATCCCTCAGGGTCAGTCGTTTTTCAAAGAAACAAGCTGGGGGTAGATCTCTGTCTTCGGCTGGGGCCTCCCTATGGAACAGCCTTCCTGCCACTCTAAAACTTGAGGAGAACCATCTCCAGTTCCGGAAGCACCTCAAGACCTTCCTCTTTTCTTCTGCCTTCACTCCCCCTCTCCCCTGCTGATCTGTTCTCTCTTGGCACTGTGCACCTGGCCACCCTCTGTCCTCCGGGCCCAGGTACCTGCTCACCCTGCCACCCTCCCGCACTGCCTCTGGGCCACCCCTTGCACTGGGGTCTGTATCTGTACCCATACAGCCCCCCCTTTTTCTTCCTGCACTTATCCGACCTACCATGTCTGCTGTCTCAAACCTAGCACTTGCAAATTGCTGGCTGCACTACCACTGTTTGTTGCCTTTATTATTTACTTATTGTTATTTATCTGTTTCTCCTCTGCTTCGCACTTTCCACTTCTCCCCCTTCCATGCACTTTTCCCCTCCCCCTCTCCCATTCACTTGCGCGTTCTCAATGTCACTGGGCTTAGTAAGTTCACTGTTTTGTTCTCTCCTGTTCCCCTCCCTTGCCTTGTCGTGCTTTGAATCACTTGTGTACGAGCACGATAGAAATAAAATATCAATAACGGTTCATAGTGAAAAAATCGAAAACAAAAAGGTCGAAAGTCAAAGTGTCGAAAAGAAAATGTCGAAAAAAAAGTCGCATTTTTTAATACGTTTTTTATTCAAAATGGGGGGTTCCCCCCAAACCTCCTTAAAAAAAAATAAAAATGTTTTACCCATTTTTTTTTTATTCCCGGACCCCAAAATAAATATATAATTTAAAAAAATGGAATTCGACTTTTTTTTTTCGACCTTTTTTTTCGACATTTTTGTCTTTCGACCTTTTTTTTCGACATTTTGACTGCATACCATCAATAACAATATCACAGCCCTTTCATGGATCTCCTTTTCATCTCTAACCGATCTCAAATCATACACCTCGACCAATTCACATCCATATCTCGTCCAATCTGCAAAGGTGTTCCCAAGGAGCTTCCACGTCACTGTTAACCTTCAACTTCTACATACAACCCATTCCCGCAATCATCCATTCGTACAACCTTACCTGTTACACCTATGCAGATGATACCCAGATCATCCTCAAAATCCCAAATTCCCAAGGACCTGGCAGCCCGGACCTGTCATCGTGCCTCTCTGATATTGATCACTGGATGACGACCAACCATCTCATCCTCAATCCCGGGAAAACCAAACTCCTACTCTGTGGGAAAACATCCCTCATCCCCCAACCAATCCCTTGGCCCATATCACTAGGACAAGCACCAGCTCCCTCAAACGTGGTTAAAAATCTTGCATGTCAATTTGACTCAGATCTATCCCTCACCCAAAACACCACCAGTGTGGATTTTCCCCTACCTCACCTATCCCCACCGCTTCTCGGCCATCAACTCCATCATATTCTCCGGCCTTGACTATGCAAACTGCCTCTACCTAGGAGCCCCCACATCCCAACTACGGAAACTACAAAGAATCCAAAATGCGGCAGCATGCCTTCTCATTAACCTTCCTGCCAAGGAGCACATCAGCCCTACCCTGAGAGTCCTCCACTGGCTCCCTATTGCTCAACGCACCACCTTCAACGCCATGTGCATCACCCATCTTGCAATCCACAACACGGGCCCTGAATTCCTGCGAGACAAAATTGTCCCTTACCGACCTTCCAGGAACCTCAGATCTCGCAGCGCATGTCGCCTAGTGATCCCACCGCATAACCCCACAAGACTTGGCGGCTCCTCCTTCTCCGTCCATGCGCCAATCGTCTGGAATTCCACCCCCTTACACATTCTTAACAGCGAAAACCACCTGAAATTCAGGAAGGCACTTAAAACCTGGCTCTTCCCTATATTCTCCTAAGCCACAGCACCCTGTGAATACACCTTTAATAAACTCCACCGCTTTCTAATGAAATTCAGGGGCCGACAGCTCTCGCAGTGGTCTCACCTGACACACCACCACATACTGCTCAATTAATTTGCCTGCCTACTAGAACTCCAGGTAAGCCAGCAGCTTTGGCATTCCTGATCCTCCGTCACCCGACCCACAACATAATTCCAACCCAAAAAGCACCAGAGCTAAACCAGCAGCCTTCGCTGTGGTTACGCTTGCACCTTACCCACCCGACCCTGCCTGCCACTCTCAAATCTGGCTGTGCCTAGCCGGATACTCAAATCGCACCGTTGGGTGTAGGCCTCTCTCCCACCATAACAGGACTATCAACTCTAGCTGTCCCTAGCCTTGTACCCAAATTGCACTGTTAGGTTTAGGCCTCACTCCCACTATACAGGACTCTAATATCAGTCTGTACTTAGCCTGGTATTCAAATTGTACTGTTTCGTGTGGGCCTCTCTACTGCTGTACAGGACTCTCAATCTCTAGGTGTGGCCTCAATTTCTCTTTAATATCGGCAAATACCTACTACAGTATGAAAGCTGGGCTTTTTATGAAAAGTAAATGGACATGTGATGTCATCAGTGATGTCATCAATGACACTTGTAATGTCATCTCCGATGTCATGGGTGTAGTCTTAGCAGTGCAGAGTGGTGGAGTGGGTTATGGTTGCTTAGCTTACCATAACTGGCGAATTTCTGGGGTTTTTCTGTTTTACTTGGAACCATAATATGGATAGGTTGTTATTAGTGCAAAGTAACTATAATGCCCCTTTCGAAAAGTAGTTGCACTGAATTTGATAGGTTTTTCTTAGGGCAACTGAACCATAATGTCCCTTTAATAACATTTTTTGTCAGTGAATTTCATAGGTTTTTATTAGGGCACTATAAGCAGAACGTTCCTGTAGCATCATTTCTTTCAATGAAGCTGATAGGTTTTTGGTAGCGCAACTGAACTATAACGTCCCTTTAACAATGTGTTTTCACTGAATTTGATAGGTTTTTAGTAACGGAAGTTAACCAAAACGTCCCGTTTACAATGTTTTTTCACGGAATCCTTGGCTGCCCTCATGACGAACTTGCTGAAAGCCCACATTCCCCTGTGTATTTATTCATTAGTGCTATTCCTTCCCTTTCCTAATAGTGTTTGTGTATCTTAGAAATTAAAGGTGTACATGTTAAGTGTTGGTGAGTGTGTGAGTGGTTTTTCATTTCTTTTTGTTTACATTGCATGGTGAGTCTGTGGCACACAGTACTGTCCGAGATGGCTGCAGGTAAGCAATATGGAGGTTTCCTAGGGAGACTGCATCTGGCCGGCGTATGTGCAGTCTCAATGCAAGTATCTGTAGGACTCCACTGCTGGCTGCAGGGCCACATCTTCTAATACACTTTTAATTAGTTGTGGGAGCTTACGTCTGTCCGTTCTATAGCTATGTGCATGTGTAGGGTATCCTCTGTTTGCTGGTAAAACTGCCCCTGTCGCCAACCCTACAAATTCATACTGTAGGCTATCGCATTTCATGCAGTGCTGCCAACTACGTGGTTTGCTGTGCAAACCTTCCAATTTATGGCTGCAGCACGCCTGCTTGTGTGAGGCCCACTGGAAACAAGGAACAGCAACCTCCAGTGTACAGTGGGCGTGTTAAATGTTGCATTAATTTGATTGATGTGCTGCTTGTCTTTCCATGACCCGTGAAACAGACACACCGCCTCTGCACTGAGCACCATGACAGAAAGTGTCAAGGGTTTGCCTGCGGGTCGTAGAGTTGGAAAAAAACATTTAACTGCAGGTGTGACAGTCTGCAGTGAGTCTGCAAAATGGCAAAGCTGGTGCAGCTTGGGCACTCACATACAAGTGCATGTAAAGACAAGTAAGCAAACAGCAGATTCTTCGGATCGCAAGAAATATCAGTGATGGTTTGAAAAGTACTGTAGACGCAAGGGGCTCGCTGAATAATTATCTTCCTGCTTCACGTAATGAAGCTGCGTTTCTCCTTGTTGTAAGTATTCTTGTATTTCAGAATGTATTCATCTCTGAGAATGCTGGTCCTACGGCTAATGCTGTACCATGAAGTGTCCGTACTGCATGTGACGAGAACTGAAATCGAAACACAAGGCACCAGTGGGCAGGATACTGCCTTTCCAACAATGCAGTAGGTTAATTTCCTGTACAGCATTCTCCACATCTGCTCCTGCCAAACAACAGGGACACTCCTGTAGGGCAGCGGATCCTTAAAACATCCTTGCAGACCATATGCTGCGCTGCAGACCCTTACATGGCAAACAGATTTTGTTTTGTGCATGTACTGCAACGCATTACTCTACAGAGGGGAGCTACTTGGAAGTGCTTGGGAAGGGTCAGTCCGGGAGCATGACAATGACTGCCGCCTATTTAAGTGCGGGCCACCCAACATTTCCCTCTCTCTGCACGTGCCCTATCTTATCCCTGCAGGTGGTGCCCCTTCCGTACCAGCCCTTGCCTTCCTTTCCTTCTGTGTCATGTGTTACAAGACCAAAATAAATAGAAACCAACAGGAAAAGGAAAAAAGTTAAAAAAAAGCTCCTTTCAGAGTTGAAAAATGGAATTGCCAATGAACAGATTCAGGGTGCCGCGCAGCGTATATGATCCACAGAATGTGCGGTAAATAATAGGAGGCGTGGCTCTGTGGAAAACACTGTAGTCAAATCGGGTAGAAAGGGCTGGCTGTAAAAAAGTTTTTTTCCATGCTGCTGTGCGTTTTGAAGCATTTAAGTGCGCAACACCTACTACAAAAATTCTTCCTATACTTCCAGGAAGGGCAGCAAGGCATTTTGGATAGGTCGTGCAAAAATCGGAATGGCAAGAATAGCAAGTTGAACGCTATTTGTAGGGGAAATTCTTCGTGCTGTGAAACGTCACATTCCTATTTCGGGAGGACGACATTGTCACATGTAAAAAAAAGGCATAAATAGACTTCTTCACCTCGCTTTCTCCATTTCCGGACCAAATGAAAAGTAACACAGCCACATCTGTGTCTGCGTAATGCGATAAAAAATTATGCAGGAGATCGGAAACATATGCATGACCTGGGCAAGTGCCTCCTTCATTGCAAACAGCATTGAAATTCCCGTAAAATGTTGTGAACTTTTCCCTGCACAATGAAGAACAATAATGTCGGCATGATCATGCGTCACCAAAGTCTCACAAAGACAAACCAGAATCAGTCACTTCATTGCAGATACTCCATACCAGTACAAATCCACATGATAGAATCCAAAATAAGCAGCCACTGCACAGTGTTTTGCATTCACTTTCAATCAATGTATTCGGAACTCCCCCAAAACCCGTACGCTGTCGCTCGTGAAAAACACACAGCCATAACCGCACCTTCTGCATTTCTATCGACAAATACACTGTGTACCACAGTCTGTGCGTTCAAACCACACCCAGAAATCTTATAGAGCAATCCCATAGCCTCCACAGGCCCATTTCTATACCCGCCATCTGCAAAAGGCCCGGAAGTGACACGTACAACCCTGCAACTATTGCAATGTCAGCAGACTTATCGTGCTATGCGCGCGGGAGTACGGGACTACATTTCAACCAGGGTAGGGGGATTTCATTTTTAGTGGTGGCTGTGAAAAGACACTTTTTTTTTAAAAAAGGTGCTTCCATAGAAACACCTTTTTCTGGTTTTTATAAGTGTTTTTGTTTTTTGTAGTTTGCCTCACATTCTTACAATAGGGTCTTCAGTGCAGCCTGTAGATTGTAAAACAAAATATCATTGCCACTGGTCGACAAAGAAAGGCCATTTGCATTGAAAAGGTGCATATATCGAGAACCAATGTTGTCATTCTCACAGGAGAACATCCCAGCAGCACTCAAGAAATCACACATGCTTCTGTTGATAAGACCCCTTCCGACCTCTGGCTGGTGACAACATTCATTGGAATAGTCCCATACTTTTCTTGGTGATATACATGAGAAAAGCACCTTCACAGTGGGAAAAATATGCTTCACTGCTTTCATCAACTTCTTCAGTTGATGGGACACACTGAGCAAGCCATGGAACCCAAATGCAACACTCCATAGTGCACCACCACAACATGTACAGTAGCGAAAGTGGCCACTCGCTGACATTCTGCAAGCCCAACGCCGAAACTGCACCACAAAGCCCCCATCCCCTCCAATTTGAAATTGCCACGAAAGCCTCTTTCCACGGCATACTGGAGCAGATCTAGCACAAAGGCATCACCCACGATGGAAACTGTGCTTCTCTCCATCTCTGCCAGCCTCACTACACAGAGTAATGAAAAAAAATATTGCTGCCCTTTCCTGTAATGCACACCCTGAGCACCTGATTGGACAATCCCCACAGTCCCATTTCCATTGGTGGCATGGTGAGAAGCACAGAATGTGGCATGTGCGCTTCCCTGAGTACCGCGATGGCTGCACCCCAGTAAAGCAGCAGCAGTCCTTCTCTTTCTACTATTTTTTGTCCACCACTACCTCATTGGGTACTGTTAAATAGTCACACACGCATCCACCAATGGCATCCAAGATGTTAGCATCTAACACTGTCACTTCTGTACAACAATTCATATGTACCATTACACATTCAGCTTGCAAGTGTCGTGTTATTGGAAAGCACGTCCAGTAGAAAGTTCAGTAAAAGAATACAAGATGTGTCCATCAACAGTCATCCACATGAACACCCATCACCATAAAGTAGAGGTATGAATATTTTTGTCTGCAGTATGTTTACAACTCCGTTACAAGTGCCTGTGCGCACAGTATCAGTCACTGAGCGTCCATTATGTTCTTAAAAAGTATACTGTTTTTTTTCTCCCATCTGCTACCATCAAGTGGCACTTCAATTGTATATGCTTGCAACGTTCCATTTACCCATATCACCCATTGTAATATTGAAACAGGAACTCTCTTCTTTCCTTCCGACAATGCTATAAATTTATTTCCTCACTAACCCTTGTAAAAATATGGCACCAAAACCAGCACTGAATGTATTTTACCAACCTAAAGCAAGGTCTCAAAGCTCACTGTTTGCACAGCTGTGGGTCTCTCTAGGCTGGACTATTGCAACAGCCTCGTTCTAAATATGCCTGCTTCTACTTTCTGCCCTCTGCAACTCATCCAGAAGAGGACTGCGTGCCTTGTCCTTGGCCTCAAGCCCAGAGATTGTATCTCTCCGGTACTCTAATGTCTGCACTGGCTCTCAGTGGCTGTGAGGAATAAGGTCAAAACCCACTGCATCATGCACACGGCCTTCTGCACACAATTCCTACATATCTCCCTGCTCGAGCTCTTCCCTCATCCGCCTCCAACTCCCTCAGGGTCAGTCACTTCTGCAAGCAACCAGTTGGTGGTAGATCTCTTTCTTTGGCTGGGGCCTCCCTCTGAAACAGCCTCCCTATGTCACTGAAACTTGAGGAGAACCATCGCTGGTTCCGGAAGCACCTCAAAACCTCTCTCTTTGCCTCTGCTTTTTCTCCTCCTCTCCCCTGCTGATTTCCTGGCTGAAACTAATTCTGCACTGGTTACCTGGCTACACTCTGATCTCTGCCCCAGACCACCTCCTTCGCCAGTCGCATCCCTGCACTGTTTTTTTGGCAAACACTGCACTTGGGGACTGTTTTCTGTATCCTAACAGTTCCACTACCACCTGATGTCTACACTTATCCTTGCACTTGCCACCATCGGGCCGTATTTTTACTTATTATCATTTTTTCTTCTTCCCATGTAGTGCTCTTTCTCCACCCCCTCCGCTTGCACTTGGGTGATCTGATTGACACCTGGCCTAGTAGGTTCATTGTCTCTGTCTCCCCTCTGTTCCCCCCTCCCTTGCCCCGTCGCACCTTCAAAAACCTGTATATATGCGCACTATAAATGGCATATCATACAATATCACATCATATCATACACACATTGCATTCATAACAGTAGGATGCCTGCCACTTACCATGTACACTTCACAGAATTATTTTCTGCAGCACTCCACTTACTACAAACGTATGAAAAATGATCGCACAAAAGCAGCACTAAGTGTATGTTAGCAATTTCAAACAAGTACCTACAGTGCATGCAAACAAACAGGATGCCTGCCCCTTACCTTGCATACTTCCACCATAGCCTTCTGCATTTCTCTATACAAAGAGGCCTTCTGCCACAGTGTTTCCATACACACCACAACCAGAAACCTTATTGAGCAATCCCTTAGCCTCCACAGTCCCATTTCCATGACTGCATTCCTGAAAAGGGCCGGATGTGGCACATGTAATCCTGAAACTAGTGCGGAATCCGCAGAGGTCGCGTGCTAGGAAGAGGGCGGGGAAGAAGTGCGAAACAGGTTAGGGGATTGGGTCTTCAGTGGTCCCTCAGAAAATATATATAATTGTTTGGTTTTTTTACGTGCTTACTAAGAACTTTTTTTGTTTTTACTGTTTATATGAGTTTCTGTTTTGTTTGCCTCCTTCCACTGTCTTCAACACTTTTTGCAAAGTGTAAAACAAAGCAGCATTGCCCAAAAAAATGACATTTGCATGGAACCAGTGCAAATTTCGCTCATTAATGATGTCGTAGTCGGTGGAGAACATCCCAGCAGTGCACATAAATTGACACATGCTTATGTTTATAAAACACCTTCTGACCTCTGGCTGGGGACAAATTACACCGGCTTGGTCCCATGCTCCTCTTGGTGGTATGCTTGAGAAAACCACCTTGGCAGTGGGAAAAATCTGCATCACTTCTTCCATCAACTTCTTAAGGCGAAGGAGCAAACGTCCACACAACATGTACCCCAAATGTAGAGCTCTGTAATGCAGCATGACAACTTCAACAGTACTGACAGAGGCCACACATCTGCAAAGGTCAACCATACCACTGAAACTGCCCTCATAGATAGTGCCCCAGAAAGCCTCCACTCCTTCGAAAGCAAAATTAGCAGCCATGCCTCTTTGCGCAGCATACCTGTACAGATCTTGCACACAGGTATCACCCACTATTAGCACTCTGCATTTCCCCATCTCTGCCTGCCACCCTCATTACACAAACTAATGGGGAATAATAGTACCAGCCCTTCCTGTGAGGCACACCCTCGACACCTGATTGGCTAATTCCCACAGTTCCATTTCCATGGCCACCATGCTTAAAAGGGCAGGATGCGGCACATGCGCTTTCCCAGCTACAGCGAGGGGCGCACCCCAGTAAAGCAGAGACAGTCCTTCTTCCCTCACCACACACAACAAACCATAGTACACCCTTTTTAAAAAAAATTCTCATGTCATGTGCAATGCACTCCCCATCTGCAAGTGTGCCTGCCAGCTTTCACCCTGGCCACATATTTGCATGCATGGCTGCATGATGTTGCGTTGGGTGTGGTGAATGGTATGTAGATGGATGTGTACATTGTCCATATTTTACATGTGTGATCCACTTCCTTTCATGGCACAATATCTTAAAGCACGTCCTAAAGCAAGGGTCTTATAAGGGCCAAACCATAGCAAATGCAAATGGTCACATGTGGCTCCCTAATGTGCAACACGTCCAGTGATCTACACCATATGCTAATGTACGCATAGCAGCTCACCTCTGCTGTTCTACCAAGTCTACAATGCCCTCCACAACCATGCAGAGTGACAACTGCATGCCTGCATTATGTTGTGGTGGCTGTGGTGAAGGCCTAGGCTCCTGGGTGCATGGCCTATGGCCTACAGCCATGCACCCAAAAGTCTAGGCCTTGCCCACACCCACCACAACATAACAGAGTCAGGCAGGCAAGCATGTAGCCATGTAGCAGAATTCACAAAGGCAACATAGGCACTTCTACCCAACCGCCGAAACCATAATACAGCGATGCATGCAAACATGTTACAGTTACCATAATCCACAAACATGCCACAGTGTTTGGTACCGCTACCCACTTCCATTCACAAAGCATTCTATTACTGCCAACCAAACAACAAAATCTTCACAACATTGGTCCTGCTCCCAACACTATAGTAAGTGCATAGAACCAATACGGCATAGTGCAGTACAACACTTACTAATCTGCGCAATGCAGACTACCCAAGCACATATAAGAACCAGTTCAACCTTACCCTCTTCTATATGGACACTATTCTAACACTGCACCCAGTGGACACACTGCAGGACTGCTCACTGCAGCATTGCCACCCATGCACCGACAACTGCAGGATGTTCTAAGAATCACCACACCCATAGAACCATCAATGGCCCTCATTCTGAGATTGGAAGTAGCCATGGCGCAAATAGCGCCATGGCTGCCTCTAATACCAGGTCCGGCACCGGTCTGGTTGAATGGGGACTTTCTGGGTCATTCCGACCCTGGAGGACCCGGTAAATCCCCATTCAACCAACCATTCCCATTTGAGCCCCCATAGGGCTCAATAGGAATGGGGAAGGCGCTAATAACGGGCCAGCGAATAGCAGGCCCGTTATTAGCACCCTGGTCCCTTAGTGGGACCCGTAAAGGATATGTGGTCAGACCACACGTCCTTTACGGTTCCCGCTAAGGGACCCTGGAATTGGGCGGTACGGGATTACCGGCACCGGTCTCCTTACTGGTGCCCGGTATCCCTTACCGCCCAACTCATAATGACCCCCAATGTATGCAATGCAGCCAAACCACACACACAAAGCAACAATGTCAAACCTACTTGCAACTAGTGGACATACCCTTTCAACTAGTGGACATACTTTTCCATGCAAGGGCTCCAGCCATGCATCGAAGGGGCTACGGACTTACCACACACAACACACCATAGTACATGCTATGTTTAAATGTTCATGTCATCAGGAATGCACTCCCCTTCTCCAATTCAGCCTGCCACCACTCATCACAGAAAGAGGTCGCCGCTGGAGCTGTCATGCCATAACGAAGGCTGCCTGCAATCACCACACGAGGTTGTTGCCTGTTGAGGTAACCGCAAATTGGCGTTGGCGTAGTATGCACGGATACTGCTGGCACACCACTGTCTTCTTCTAATGAGATATATCAGATGAACCTCTTCTCACTCCCCCACCCTTTCCATCCCTTCTTTCCACCACCAGATGCCGTAGAGTATGTTTTCCAGGCCCTTTCGCCACCGCATTGTCTTCGAATACAACATGCCGGCGTTATCCAAAACTTATGACGCACATCACGTCACCGCACACTGCAGTGCAATCAGACTTTTGACCGTGGAGCGAACAGGGAAATGGGACAGCGGAGCGGAGCCAGATATCACTAATTTTAGTGGGCACACTGTTACGTACAAGAGCCCCAGCCATGCACACAATGCCTTAGGGGCTTGGCACACACACCACAACACTATCCTCCGATACACCCTGGCAGTGTTTCCCAAAAACTTTGATGCACAGCACGCTTCCTTCCAGCCGACATCCCGGCGTACTTCAAGCCAATGAGACTTTTGTCCGCGCAGTGAACAGGAAAATGGGTCCGTGGAGCGGAGCCAGATATCACTAATTTTTAGAAATGCACATTTCAGTTCTTTGCAACAAAAGTATTGGTCGGATTTCCACCAAACACACAAAAGCACGCTTTTGGAACCAATCCCCTGCTCCTGTCGCAAATTTGGTGAAAATCCATCCAGCCGTTTGGGCTGTAGCCATGTGCAAAGTTTTTGCCCATTCAGCCTATGGAGAAAAACATTTTTTGGGACCCCCACTATAACTTTGCCCCCCCCTGCGCGAAACCTCACCAAACTTGCCAAACAAAAATCAGAGCTGGCCAGATACCTTATTTGCAAAGTTTGGTGAAGATTCCTCCAGGGGGAGCGAAGTTATAAGCCACCCAAAAAGTGGTCTTCCTATGGGTTTAGCAACTTAACCATAAATACATGTCTGCTACCACGGGACGTGTAATATATATATATATATATATATATATATATATATATATATATATATATATATTGGTTCAATAAAGCCAAGGTTCATCTAGGAGCTATTATTTGATCCTTGATAAGAGCCAAGACCAATCATTCTCACAAACATTCATCCTAGCATTTGAACATGTGCTTCCTGCCCTTTAAGCCCCTTTGTGCTTTTCACAAAGATATGTTGAGCGCAAGAAAGTAACAAGGTTTTCGCCTTAGTCAAATCATACATTAGAGGTACTAACTGACCGGTTTCCGACAGATTTGCTTGGAGCACTAACCTAGACCTCATTTGCAACAGCACACGGTCCAAGGTGTGCTCACTAATGAACTCCACTTGCTCAATATCTGCTGAAACAATGTCCGTTAGAGTGGGTATAGATTCGAGCTAGGATGTAACACTAGACTGATAACGAATAATAACTCCTATTTGAGATTGGAAGTCTTTTTTTTTAGCAACAGACAGTTGGTTAATTTAACTTGAGTAGAATGATTATCAGTTGAGTTTCCATGTGATTGCTTGCTTCACTGTAAAATCCCTTAACAGGGCTGCTTGTTTTTTCTACAGCGTCTTAAAGGAATCATCTATAGCCCAACTGGTCTGTGTTGTTGTAGGGGGAAGAGCTAGATCAGGATGAAGAGACTATTGTTCTTGATGGAGAACAAACAGATGGGGTTAGAATGAAGAGCCGAGGGTTCCAGCGTTGGGACCTCAGTTATGATAATAATTTGGGAAAGCGACTGTGAAGTTGGATTGGCAAGATCCTGAGGAGCCTCGTCAACAGAATACTTTGAAATGTCCATCAATAACTCATCTGCATCCACTGATTCAGTATCTAGATTTATATATTTGCCAGGTGATTTGTGGACTATTTAAGACCTCTATAAAACAGAATATCATTTTAGTTCTTTAAAGCCATACGTTTACACGTATTTGTAACAGCTAGAGCCGAGAGGATATGTGGTCAAGTGTCTAAAATGAAAACTGGTCTCAAATCCTGGCTTCACCTACTGACTGAAGTGCTGAAGTGTTTTTTTTTATAGTTCATTACAAACTTTTAAAATATTAGGCATAATAAAAAGAAAAGCATTTCCATACATTTACGAACTTGCAAAGATAATAAAACAGTAAATTTGGCTTTTTAGTTTCCAACAGAAGTTGTCTTTTACATCTTGGAGTTCCGCAATTTATCATGGTTTTAGTAAACTTTTGTGAACTTAACAAAGGTATTCTCAATGATGTTCTGCCATGATATCTTCAAGTTTTTCTAGGTAAAAAGTTAAAGCAAAAGTTAATTTCACATCAGTTCCATCTGAAATTACGTTCTACCAATCTTCGCCGTTTAAGTGCGGTCTCTAGATTTTCGGGGCCTGGATAGGTTGTTCTTAACTCACTTCGTTTTTTGCAATATAACACCAGATGTTTTAGTGTTTCGATTTCTGTTTTACAAAATCTGCATTCTTCATCTAAGGTCTTATCCTTACTTCTTATGTTCATTACAGATTTGGTTTGAAACAAATTCATACGAAATTTCAAAAAGGTATTCCTTTTTTTACTTCATGGAGAGTTTTGAAGATATTTTGGGAGTGTATTCACTGCTCTTGCTTCTGGTGCGACTTGGGCCATACATCTATGATGTGCTCTGTGATCTATGTTTTCACACCAGTCCCGATTCCATAATTTCTTTTTCACTGCGTTTGGGTTTTGGATCAGCAATAATTGATCAGCTTGTAGTTGTTTTAATGTGATCGCACAGGTTTGTTTCCACATGCTCAATATTGATTCATCTGGATGATTTGCATCTGTGCGCAGAATTCGGTATTGTGGAAGGTCTTTGGCTCCCAGTACTTTCTTGTAAACTGCCAGCATGTTCCACATCACCTTGGCGTTGAACAAGGTTAATCCTAGCTTGTATCTAATACAAACAATTGGGGTCGCTCTGGGCAGCAATAGAACTTTACTCAAGAAGATGTTTTCGCACCAGGACCATATCGCGGCCGGGCAGCCTAGCATTGCTTCCCCGCCGAAAATCAATGATGGAATTACTTTTGCTTTATAAAATTCAATTGTCGGTTTCAAAGTAAATCTCCCATACTCTTTGTTTATTAAAGACCCCTGGGCTGCCAAGGCTTTACATTTCCGTAAATTTTTTTCTACCATTTGGTTGTCATTGCTGTGTGAGTTTATCATCACTCCAAGGTACTGGGTCTCCATCGTGAGTCTGATTGTTTTTTTTTTCAATTTTCCATTTGAATTTTTCAACCTTTCTTGAGCCCATTAAATTTTGAAGCACCAATATCTCGCTTTTTGTTGGATTAATCACCAGACTATTTGCATCTGTGTACTCTTTTAGTGCCGTCAGTTTCCTCTGTAAACCGATCTGAGTTACATCAATTGTCATCGGCATATAAGATGTGTCCCAGTCTGTTTCCGTTTATCTTTGGGGTGAACACTCTTGTTGTCTCTAGCGCTCTTCCTATGTCTGAGATAAATGCACTAAATAGAGTGGCTCCAAGGGGGCACCCCTGTTTCACTCCTCTAGATGTTGTAATAGCCAATGAAAGGGTTCCATGCCGGTCCAGTCTAATTCTTATAATGGTGTCCGAGTAGAGTTCTTTAATTGCAGCAAGCAAACTTCCTGGACATCCCCATTTATTAAGTTTTGTCCATAGAAGCTCACAATCGATGCTGTCAAATGCGTGAGCTAAATCTATGAAGGCTAAATATATATATTATTTTCTTTTCTTATAGCCTCCATTTTCAGTAAGTTAATTAGCAATAAATTTAGCCCACACCCGACACCCTTCACAAAACCAGGTTGGCGATCATCAGCAACGCCTGCCCCGTTTATCCACTCTGTTAGTTGTAATAACAATTGGGTCGCAAACATTTTTCCCACAATGTCCAAAAGGGTGTAGAGGAGGTCCCAAATGCTGCCCGAACTCCAACCGTCCATTTGAAAGTACCAGGAGCGTTCACACCGAGATATGTGAGATATGATCAGCAAATAAACCAGCAGAGAGCCGCAGTGGGGCTCTGTCCAGTACCTATCAGAAGAACGATGCCTATCAAAGTACCAGTACCGAGGAAACCATGGACAGTAAGGTACCCATTGAGGAAGACATATCAACAAATGAGACGAACCGAAGATCGTCTAAATACAGTCCCTGAAGAAACCAAAAAGGTCCTAATGGATGCCGAATGGTGACGTCACGAGAACCTGGACTGACTCACCTATAGAAGAAATGATGACCAGAGAATGACATAAAGAGATGAAACGCCATGCATAAGGATATCGTGAATTTTCAATTTCAAATGAAAGAAGCTTAAACTGTAAGCATGGCAAAGATATTTGACCAGTTTACACGTGTACATATGCTTGGAACCGCAACAAAGCTAAGAGAATTGTGTGTCTTGCTATGCTATGCTTATTAGAGGGATAGTGCGGCAAGCGCCATATACATATCTACCTCAAATAAAGCACTTTATTTGAAGTATACTTCCACTTAGCACAAAAAGCAGAATCAACAAAAATTACTAAGGCCATTCGAGAAAGGTAGATTCAATGTAAGGGCACCTGGCAAAACCCTGAAAAACCCAAGTAGGTGTACTTAAGTGAACAAAACCAAAATTTCAGGATGAGAGGTCACCAATCCTACATGTTAACACATAGAACAGTCACTAGTAATGAATTTCTGAACTGAATGTATTTAATAACATTTAGACAAAAAATGGTGGGGATAGAGCACCCAATGGTATTTAAAATACAATACAAGTACGTATAATCCAGTAAATAAGAGCTGGATTTGAATGCAACAACAACAAACTGCCAAACTTAGTCAATTGTTTCAATTGTGCAGTTACAGAATGAACATAAACACAGTTTCATGGACATTTCCAAAGAAAACAACAGCAATGCTTGAGCTGTACACTGTTCAGGTGGTATGATTGTCGACACAACAGTGTTTCGGCCTAGAAAAGAGCTGTAAAATGCAGCTTTGTGTGCAGGCTTTCATCAGGACGTGTGATAGGGTGAGTGGTAGTCCCGGGAACTCTATCTACAAATAACAAATGTAGTGTGATGAGTAAGGGAGTGACCTCGGAATTAAAATGGTAATTCATTAAGCTCCCAAAGGATGCTTCATTAAAACACAGGAGAAAAAAGCACCACCATACTGTAGCCTAGTTCTTACCAGTGGCTTATCCAGTAAAGGTTTCACATTCAACGACATCAGGAGCTGAGCGGCAGAAACGAAACTCAGCAGAGGCAACTCGTGCCTAGGGAAGCAAGGTTGTATCCATCAAAATGAACAAGCAGTAGCTACAATTAACTGAAGCAAGGACCAGAATATACTGCTTTGATTGGGCAAGATGATAAGGCGAAGGCAGGTGGTGGGTGAACATAAAATCAAATACACAAATTGTTGAGGAAAAGGCAAATCCACAGTGTCTGAATCACATGACCAGCTGAACAAGCAAATCAAGACCCTCACACCTACGCATGGCTGTGAGCCAGGAGAAGATATATAGGCAGAAGATGCAGTCTCAAGGCCAACCACAGCGAAATATTTGACACATAGCCACTAAAGTGATGATTGATTGAAGGAAGGCCGGGTGAGTTGAGGGGCACCCTGCCAACCATTCTGCGTGCTGCTAAGCAAAGTGAAAAATTATGCATGGGGTTGGTGCCAACCCAAACAAAGTGGACCAAGTAATCTAGGGTCCTTTAGTTAGTAGAACCAATGGGATGTTGAACTTTTAGTGACATCTCCAGTAGTCATTTTTGAAGGAAGGGCTTAGATTCCCACCTGACAGTGTTTTCCCAATCCCCTCACTCCGTTACCATATACAGATATAGTACCTATAGTAAAGTTACCTTTTCCTAACCAATAGAATTGCATTGCAACTTTTGAGTGTTACACGTCAATGATGACGAATTTTCAGTATAAATGCTATCATTTTTATGAAGTTCGTTGGAGTTGAAGCGAGAAGGAAGATCGCACCATTGCTGATATTCATAACTCCCTGTTTTTTGTACTTGTCATTAAACTGACTCCCTTTGCTAAACCGTTGAGTTGTCCTTATTGATTGGTGTTGAAGTAATAAATCTGCACCCCCATCCATCCCACGGGTGCCGCTATCTTGTCTTAAAGTGCTTTTGAGCAAAGCCCAACTCTATGGGCCGGTTGGGGGTCTCAGAGTACACTTTGTAGCAGAAGATGGTTATCGATTATCGATTAGAATAAGACAGCCTTTGATGGTCGACATAAAGTAACTCTAGGTCCTCGGCAATATCACAAGTCCTTTGCCATTCGGCTGAGTAGACCGTGAAGCTCCCCGTAAAACAGTGGTAGAATAAAAAATAAAAATCTGCAGAACGAGGTGTGAAGGGACCTATGTTACCCACATAACCCCTTCTCACTCCTACGGGCAGCTGAGCGGGAGAAAAGCCGGAGAAGGCGGTGACGTAGGCAGTGATCCCGGGGATCCAGAGAGGAAACATGCGAAAGCTGAGTAAAAAAGACTAATGCTTTGGCAAAAGTGCATGCCTTAGAACAAGTTAGGGAAAAGGTAACAGAGGGAGGCGGGAAAAACGAGTGCCTAGAGAGCAATCAGCTTTACGACTCTGAGGATATCTCCTGAAGTAGTGGGAATAGAGAACTGTCCCTAGGTAGACTGGAAATAAGCAAGAACGAAGAGGACGCAAGAAGTTGCACAAGTTGGGGGCAGACAATGTCTGACACCGAAAGAGAGGAGCATGAAGAAACAGAGAAGTAGAGAAGACGCGAAAAGAGAGTCTCAGGAGGGAAAGGGATAAGATGGTTAGACTCTAGGGGATCTACACCGAGGGCATCAGAATTTGCCACACAGTCAGATCGGCACAAAGTAGTACCTCACGGTCAAAAGGTAGTGAGTTTTCCACAAGGACAGTCCCAACAGTCACTGATGCAACTGTCACAAACAGTGAGTATAGGACAGGCTGCGATCCCTGGAATTGAGGGGTAACACTGGCAATGGGGGAAATCCATCAGCACAAGGTGGGCCAAACCTATATATGGACTAGGACAGCTCACTGGGAACCCTGATGTGTTCTATCCTATCAGTGACTCCAGACCCTCACCAGGAACCAAGGGTGGATGTTGTTATAGGGGATAAAGAATATTCCTTCCTTGTTGACATGGGTGCAACACGTTAGTGTATACGTGAAGGCAAGTTTTCCTTGTCCGGCGATGCCATAAACACTCAGGAGTTTCACAGGAGCTACAAGTCGTGTTCCCTTTACAAACACACTTGCAGTCTCTATAGAAGAATGTGAAATTAATGTTCCTCTATTATATTCACGACAAACCCCAGTAAACATTTTGGGTCGAGATCGAATGACAAAGTTAAATATGACAATCTCATTCACGACGGAGGTCATAGTATGTTCAACTCCAGGAATGCACTATTCAAACGTATGTGAAATGATTGGAGTATACGCAGGACACACAGCCATGAGGGCTGTACCATTAGAGCCCGAAATATTCGCGTATGGAATACGAATGCTAATGGCAGGGCTGCCAGGTCTTACAGACAAAATCATGAGGACGCCAGATGAATTTCTATTCAGGGAAAGAATACCTATGCTCGAGGAAAAGAGACAAGTATTTCCCTTGGTGATACACACAGCTGCAGTACGAGGGAAAATGGCTCTGATTGATGGTTATGACGATGAAGGCCGACAATGGTGCACAGTAATCGCCATTGAAGAAGGATACCGATTTACTGACATCACTGATGACGATCTGTTTGTTGAGCAAGCAGATATGGGAGAGAAAGCAGTTGAGGTGAGTCACACCTTTCGGGTGAGAATGATCAAAAGAGAAGTGCCTCAGAGAATGATGTTAGCAGGGAACCGTCCCAAATATTTTGATGACGACATGGCCCAGGTGCCTGTCTCAGTATGGACTACAGGCCCCTATGACATAGGCTTATTGAAAGGACTCGGAGAGGTGAAAATCAAACTGAAGCCAGGAGCAATTTTACCAAAAGAACGGCAATACTCTTTGTCCAGGGAGGCAGATGAAGGGATTTTCAAGACAATTTTGGCTATGATGGAGCAGGGCGCTCTTAGTGACATCAGAATCGTCATGCAACACTGCAGTTTACCCTATCAAAAAAAATCAAAGAGAGGGTCTTGGTGTTTAATTCAGGATTAACGCCCAATAAATGATATTGTTGAGGCCAAGTTCCCTTTAGTCCCTAATCGGCTACAATTCTATGTAATATACCCAGTGATTGACTTGAAAAATGCCTTTTTATCAATCCCATTGCACTGTGACTCACAAGATCTGATGTCATTCACGTTAAGACAGATGCGTCTGAAAAGCACAAGGTTACCTCAGGGGTACTGTGAGTCTCCTTCGATTTTCAACAGAGTCCTGCAAATGGACTTAAGCAATATTGCATTAGAAAGTGTTGTCCTGCAATATGTGGATGACATCTTAATTTGCAGCACAACAGAGGAGCAATGCCGACACGATTCTGTTCAGCTATTGACTATACTGGCTGAGAAAGGACATAAGGTTGACAAAGAAAAGCTACAATATTGTCAATAAGAAGTGCTATACATAGGTCAGCTGATCTCGCACGAGGGGAAAAAAGTTATCCCAGAACCCAGAAAGAGCTGAAGCCATACTAAACACAGCCAAGCCACACACGGTAAAGCAAATGCAGAGTTTCTTGGGCCTGTGCAATTATGTCAGGGCATGGGTCTTCGACTACAGCTTTTACACCAAGCCTTTGCTTCAGGCCCTAAAGAAAGCCCAAGTAACGAAAGAAAAGATTGAATAGTCTGAGACCATGGAGGAAGGATTTGCTGAACTCAAAAAATCAATTTGCACAGCACTAGTTTTAGGAATCCCCAATTATGCAGGGGAATTTTTCCTGTTCTCGCACAAAAATGGCAGCGTTATGACAGCAGTGCTCACACAGAGAACCACATTGGGGTATAGCCCCTGGAATATTACAGTGGAAATTGGGACCCAGTGATGAGAGGCCATTTCCCGTGCGAACAAAGTTTAGCTGCCGCAGCATTCGCCATAGAGGAGGCTACAACCATTGTGATGGGATGCTCAATGACGTTGTTCATTGAGCCCGCACTATTTGCAATTCTAGAGAAACCAAAAGGCACATTGACATCTCAGAGAGCTTCTGCATATGAAGTGGTCATATCAAATCCATCGATTAAAATAGTCCGATGTAAGATAGTGAACCCAGCTATGTTCATAGCAGAGCCAGAAACTGAAGGAGAGCCAATACATGACTGTGCAAATTATGAAGAATTCTGTGATGAAATTCCCAGAGTGAAAGAAAATGTATTGGCAGAAGGAGAAAGTGTCTTCATTGATGGTTCTTCGAGAATCGATCAAAGCGATGGGCAAAGATATACAGGCGTCACTGTAATGAAACACACCGCAAATGGACAATTTCGAGTGCCCCTTAGTGCACGAATACCATCTCATTATTCAGCAGAGGCTGCAGAAATATTGGCGTTGATACTCGCCATTGAGAATCACGCAGACCAGGAAGTAACTGTGTACAGTGACTCCACCTATGTGACGTCGACAGTGCACGCCAGGCATAGCACGTTGTAAAAGGAGGGGCTACCTCCGAGCAGACGGCACGCCAGTGCAGCACGCAGCCTTATTGGACAGGCTAATCAAGGCACTACAGCTCCCAGTGGGCATAGCGGTTGTAAAACGTGCCGCCCACATGAAGGGGACAGATTTTATCTCGCGAGGAAATCAAGCAGCAGACACGGAAGCCAAGCGTATGGCATCCAAGAATGAGACAATCATGGATATGAAAGTTATTAACACTAATGAGAAAATGAGTGTTGCACAAAGTACACCGGAAAGCTACAACAATATGGGACAGGCACAGTTGATGGAACTCCAAGGGGAGGCCCCACAGGAGGAAAATAATTTATGGAAGCGGCAAGGGTGTTCTTTAAACCCCTCTGACAGCTTGTGGCAACAGGACAGCACTGGTAAACCAGTAATGCCTATAGCCCTGTTAAAATTAGCGCTGGAGCAGTTACACTACCCAGCACACATGACAAAAGAGAATCTAGCGCCAACGCTCATGGAAGACTGGTTCATACCGAATTTAGCGGAGCATGTTGTACTTTTTCTGGTGAACTGTATAATTTGCCAACAGTTCACAGCTGGGCACACGTTGAAGGTAATTAGAGGAGTCATCCCAAGACCTAACCGACCTTTTCAACACTTGCATGTCGATGTGATTCAAGTATGCAATGGGTACAGGTATTTAACTAAGGTATTGGACTAAGGTCCATTCTCTAGATGGATAGAAGCAGGTCCCTGTACACCCCCAGACTCTATCTTTGCGGCCAAATTTCTAGTGAGGGAGGTATTTCCCAGCTGGGGGGCATGCAAAGTCATGCGATCAGATAACGGGACCCACTTTGTAAACAAAGTTTTCAAGCAGATCAGCTTGTTGCTTGGTATAAAGCACAAGTTCTCGTCTGCGTATCATCAGCAATGTAACAGGATATGCGAGAAGCTCAACGGCTTATTAAAGGAGAGGATAGCCAAGTTGAAGCTTACTCTAATAAGGGGGTGGTTGCACTGATTTCCTTTGGAATTCTATGCACTCTGGAATCAACCCAGTTTCGACTATCTTACGCCGCACGAAATAGCCACAAGAAGAAGAATGCGCACTCCACTGACACCCTGAGACAGAGCTAGATGTGATGCCCAGTCAACAGGAGAAATCTCAGGATCTGAAATGCAAAATTACTTGAATTGCATGACATTTTGTCTTACTGTAATTTCAGGCCAGCTGCAGCGATGACGAAAAGGGTGCAGGGCAGCACAGAGCACAGAAGGAGATATTACTGAAGGCACAGCTCAAGCACTTTGTGTTCTATCTGTTTTCCCTGGAGACACCGTGTTGGTAAAAAACCATACGAGGAAAAGGTGGGACGAGCCAAGGTTTAACGGTCCCTTTACAATGGAAGACTGCACTGCCTCTGCAGTAAAACTACAAGGAAGAAGAGCTTGGATCTTTTTGGGTGACGTCAAGCCATACATCTGAGAAGGCCCCCTGCCTGCACCCCAGCGCGAAGAGAAGACAGACGATGGGGAAGAACCACAGCATGTGCAGACGAGATCCATGACGAGGAAGAAGGACGCATGAGCAGTCACAAAGCAAAGACAAAGAGCTTTTGTACAAAAGTTGTGGTTTTATTTTGGACATTCCTCTGAGCAATAAAAGAGGATAGGACCATAAAAACAGACACTCTGTGCATCCTAGTTGCTGGGTGAACAAGAAAATTGCATTTATAAACCACAACATAGCCTGCCGAATTTGAACTTTGGACTGAGGCACACCGAAGCCTTAATAAGGAAAAGAGAACATGCAAAATTTTGATTGAGGACACATAAGCTGGAAGAAAACCAGTATCCTGACTCTTTCCGCATGATAACCTTATCACTTATGGTGTCCCACAGTAGCAACATCACCAAAGATGTGGTGACGTACTTCGATCTAGTGCTAAGATCGTACCCGTCAGTGGTGAGGAGGCTCACCAGTGTCACTGACTTTCTTCAAGATCCTGAAAACAAAAATACTATAAGGAGATTGCTCACTGTGATTGCCAAGCAGTTCCTCCTACTTCCTGAGTACAGCGAGGAAAAACCAAATGTCCCAAGTATAGAAGGAAGCAAATGAGCTAATCAATGTATTGTTCTTTCGCCTAATCGAAGAGTGTCCAGAGCTTGTGGGGAGACTGATCAATGCAGCATGTCTTCATGAATGAAACAGATCAGAGGCGTAGACTGGGAACTGATACATTTTGAACATGCACAGTAAAGAGACTTGTTGAATTATTGCTTGATTTTGACACTCCCCATAGTGTAAAAAAGAAAACTGTATCCAGAACTAATAGACAAATCCAGCGGTCTGACAAGGAGAGACAATCACTTAAGTTCTACAGCTCACAAATAGAACAAACAGGATCTGGAGACAATATTATTTAGAATTTGTATTAAAAGTTAACACCATTTACAGATGATCGAGATGGGGGGTCCAGAACAGTACTCTAGTCCTTCCGCAGGAGGAGAGACGGTCACAGTTCCCTGGACGTAAATGCTGCCGCCTAACCTACAGGGGCATAATGTATTTGTGTATTATATTCATCATCATTTTACTGTCATTAACTATCAGAACTGCATTTTTTATTGGTGTACGAAGCGTTCCAATCCCAGTATATCCACCTAATGATGTACGTATGACACCCACAAAAGCACCCAGGCCCTTTATAGTAATTCCAGTCCCTAGGAGATCTGAAAATGGAGTGAGTGAACTTGAGATGGATGTGATAAACAATGACACACACACACACTTGTGGTAACAAGCAAATCGAAAAAGCCGGAGACAGGGTCAGCAGAATGTGAATGAAAAAAAGGTTACTTGCAACCGCAAGTATGCAAACATTGAATGCACATACAGCAGGCACAGTGTCAATGACTGCAGAACCACAATCCAGAGCATGGGAGAAGAAAAGACTGCCTACTATGGGAAATCTCACTACAAGTAAAGTAAAGAGCGAAATGAAGGAAGCAGACGTCGTGAAAAGACAAGAAGAGTTGCAAAGAAAGCCAACAGAAACAGCTGTATCAGAAACTCTTGAGCCAACACCAAGAAAGACAAGAGCAAACCCAGAGAAAATCTCTGCACAAGCACAACTGATAGCAGACACAGTATGGCCATTCATAACCAGAGAAAGGAAAAGACTAGAGGAGCTGAAGAATAAACCCACAGAGACAACATCGATGAGTATATATGTTCCAGTAACAGGGACAAGTACAAGTTTTACAGTACAACCATATACTGAACCCAAACCAGAGTGGATGCGGACATTTCTAACTAGAAAGAAAAAGACACATGAGGACAAGGAAAGAACTGCCAGACTTCTGTCTACTCAAATGGCACAGATGAGGAGGCCTGCACCATGGACCAGGATACCTGAGAATCCTCCAGTAAGAAAGAGCCATATAGATGCATTCAGGGATGTAGTTACAGCGAACTACATGAAAACTTTAAGAATCAAGAGAAGCATGCACAGAGACAATAACGAACTAAACGATTACTTGGAACAGCACAGCACATTTGGGAAACATTTGGTACCAACATATGAAGGAAGTTGGAAGACGAAGTTCAGAGTGGGAATGCTTTGTGTGTGCACTCCTACCATACAGCATAGGGAATTCCAAGATCTTCGTAGCTGTAGAAATTGATGTCCAGACAGCACACTGTCTATCGCATCTAGCAATGTGTAAAACCAGAGGCCAGTTAATGGGTAGTGATGCCTCACTGAAGTGGGCAACTGAAAAAACTGATCCTGATGAAGATGATTATCTTCAAGACATAAAGACAAGAGACCAAGCTCATACGAGGAATCATGTGATCAGGTACGAGAAACCTGCAGTGAAAGGAGCAGAAATCAGATGGGAAGTGAACCAGAAACTAAGGGGTCGATTCATGGAACAAACGTGCGCCGAAAATCCCAGCGCAAGCAGGCGCAAGGTGGCGCAAGCGTGAGAAATCACACGCACGCGTGCGATACAAGGAAGGCGCTGCGCTAGTTTCCCGCTGGTCGTGCGCCAAATCCATGCATGTCGCACACGGGCACACAAATCATCAAACGACGTGCGCTACGCGCACAGCAAAAGCGCACATAGCGTGGTGCACACAACAAAAGTGGGCGGAACAGTGGGCATAACACGCGGAATGGGGAACAACGCGTGAAAAAGAAGGCGTAACTGGGGAAGTACTGCAGGGAACTACACGGAACGCCCACACGCACGCGAACAACCCGTATTCATGTATTCGAATACGGGAAACTCACGCACGGCAAAAGACGCGCACAGGCGTCAACGCATCCGCCACACGAAGGCAGGCGGAAGCGTCCCCGCGCACAGTATAAAAGTGCGCGCAAACAACAAACACGTATATACAGCTACGATGAATGCCCCATGTGTCGCAGCACTGATCGTGGGACACCGCAGGAGGAGGAGAATAGCCAAGACACGCATTTTTTCACCACGGACAAGCCTTTTTGGGATGCCTGACGACCAGGTCTACGGCAGGTATAGGTTTCCACCCCATATCATCCTAGACCTGGTCAGGGAGTGGGAAGATGACCTTACATCCCCCACCCTTTGCTCCCAAGCATTGAGCCCCTTGGAGAAGGTGCTCAATGTCCTGCATTTTATGGCCACTGGGTCATTTTAGCAGACCACTGCCATAGTGGGGGTGGGTCTCACAGGCCACGCAGTCACGCTGCCTACACCAGGTCTTGGCAATCATGACAGCGCGCCCCTCAGTCCGCAGGCACATATACATGCCCAGAACACCCACAGAAAGGCAGGCCGTTGTCCTGGATTTTTACAGGGTGGCACACTTCCCCAAAGTGCTCGGTGCCATAGATTGCACCCATGTGGCCCTACGTCCACCTAGGGCCACTGAGCACATCTACCGAAACCGCAAGCACTGGCATTCCATCAATGTACAGGTGGTATGCGATGCAAAGGGAATCATCACCTCTGTCTATGCAAACTACCCTGGCTCCACCCATGACAGTTTCATATACAGAATGTCCGCCCTGAGCCGGGCCCTGGAAGCTGGGCAGCATAGCGACACATGGCTCCTAGGTGAGTACAAATGCCCTTGCACATGCATCCATGTCACACACACACACACAAATACACAAACCCCAATAATCACAACCATTTTCACCTCCCGAGGGGACAGTGCCTACCCTCTGAGCAACCACATGATGACGCCAATCCGGAACCCCACCACACCACCCCAGGTAAGATACAACGCGGCCCACATTGCAACCAGGGCCATAGTGGAGCACACATTCGAAGTGCTCAAGTCACCTTTCGCTCCCTTGACCGCCATGCACCCCCAGTAGTGTGCAGGATCATTGTGGCAGCATGTGTCCTGCACAATGTTGCAACATGGCAGGGCGTACCGTTGGACATGGTGGTGCCCCCACGTCCCCAACCACAGGCACAGGCGCTGCCCATGGGAGGGGATAGGGCACGTGGCTAGGAAGCCCGGACCCAGCTTGTGGCCACATTTTTCACCTAAACTCCCACCCCTGCGGAGTGCACACAGGCCTGGCACATACCAGGTGACAATCGATGATGACAAAGAGACAGTCAACTGTCACAACCATACCACCCTGAGATTGTTGCCATGGAAGTGCCACATTGTGTGCATCCCTACCTACTTAAACACAAGCTATCCTGTGTGACCAAAAGGCACACATGTGATATATGATATGATATGGCATTTGTAACGCGCCTATACACAAGTGTTTCAAGGCGCGACCAGGCAGGGAGGGGGGAACAAAGGAAGACAGACAGCGATTCTATTAGGCCAGGTGCCATTTAGATCGCACAAGTGCAGGGGTAGGGGGAAGGGAAAAGTGCAAGGGGAAGGGGAGGGGGGAGTGCAGTACAGGGCAAGTAGAATAAAAAAATAAATAAATAGGCCAGCTGGTGGCAAGTGCAAAGGTAAGTGCAGACAAGTGCTGGGAAGGGGGGGCTGTAGGGATACGGAGACAGTCCCGCAGTGCAGGGGTTGCCAGGGAGGCAGTGCAAGTGGAGAGTGGCTGGGCCAGGGACCGAGGTCAGTGAGAGTGGCCCAGTTGCAGATTCAGTGCAGTTTCAATGAAGAAATTAGCAAGGGAGAGGGAGAGAGAAAGCAGAAGCAAAGAGGAAGGTGTTGAGGTGCTTCCGGAACCGGAGATGGTTCTCCTCAAGTTTCAGGGAGACAGGAAGGCTGTTCCAGAGGGAGGCCCCTGCCGCGGAGAGAGATCTACCCCCAGCTCGTTGCTTCGAGAAGCGGCTGACCCTGACATGCAAGGTGTGAATCACACACACCTGCAAAACAGGACATGACCATGGCCCTCATTACGACCCTGGCGGAAATCGCGGTGCAAAATGCACCATGGAGCACAGCGGAAAGCTGCCGATAGCGCCATGGGGGTTGGCGGATTTTCCGCCCCATTCCGACCTTGGCGGGGCGGTAAATCCCCATCCCCCATTTTACCCTTCCCCATTCCCATTTTTGCCCCATAGGGTATAATGGGAGTGGGGAAGGCGTTAATTACGCCACCGTAAAATACGGTGGCGTAATTAACGACAAGGTCCCGTAGCGCCATGGATTTCTCCGCCCGGAAAAACCAGGCGGAAAACGCTCCATGGCGCTACGGAAACTCGTAGTAGGGCGGACGGGTCCGCCGCGAATAACGCTGGCGTAAACCCACTGCGCCAGGGTCGTAATGAGGCCCCATCAGTGTTATGTCACTCAAACCCTCCCATACCACAACATGACATGGCAATCAATAGCTATACACCAACACAGTACCAATAAGGTACACATTGCCATGTGAAAAATGTAAATTGGCATCAGACAATGATGCCTGACATGGAATCAGATGAAATGACTGACCAACAACCTCCCACCCAAAATAAGTCATTCCCAAATGCATCACAAAAGTAGTAGCCGCAACGTAACAATGAATGCCTGTCTACATGCACATTGTGCATTGCAAAATCAACACTGCAGCTTCTGTGTGCTGTGTCCAACTCCTGTAACACACTGCTCAGTGCACAGCACAGTGAACAGCCATTGTGTGTGATGCACACCCTGAGCATCATATCTAAGCGACAAACCACATCAAAAAGCAAATTAGGCATGTACAGGATCCATAATTGGTCACAGAACATGTGCTGCAGGGACACAGTGGGCAGCAGAAGGCAAACAGAGTGTACACGTGGATATGGAAGGGTGGTTGTATATGTGGTGCATCATAGTGCGAGTGAGTCGGTCAGTAAGGACATGCACTCAACATATGCATGTGCAATCAAGTGACCATCATTGTCCTCTACACATCACATGTGAACATTCACCATGTGTACACCCCAGCATGTCAAACCACAACTATCCCCTCACACCTGAAAGGTAAATGCAACACATGAACATGCATTGATCAGCAGAATACATCATGTACATAGGATACCACAATTACAATGTCAGGGTTCCCATCACACTGCAGGGCAAGGCAACTATCAACAACAAAACACCCCCCCCCTCCCTCACAAATGACCATGACCCACTGAACAACTGCACCTGGGTCATGGAGCCTTCAACCCTCAATTTCACCTGGCCACAGGATCACCCTTCCCCTTCGTCACCATCTCCCACCTTGTGTGTTAAAAGTTGCCTGCACCCTCAGAGTCCACCTTCATTTGCAAAGACACAAAATCCAAGGCAGAAAAACGAACCAGAACAGCCTCCAGTAGATGACTTGAAGTAGCAGTACCTCACAAAGTCCAAGTACTACCACAATGATGTAACAACCAAGGTAGCACAGTAAAACAATGTCACAACATGATGTGAACCATGTGTGGTACATAACATAGAATGATGCACCACGAACGGAGGTGTACTGTCACAGCTCCCGTGTACAGGCGCAGGAGTGGCACGAACCAACCACCCCCACCGTGGCCTGGGTGCCTGCAAGGTCAAACTCACACAGGCCTCTGAGACCCTGGTGGGGAAGGAGGGTCAGGGATATGCAGTCGGGACAGGCGTTGGCATACTGGATAACTAGAATGAGGGGCAGGAGAGGGGAGTAGGAATGACACGTGAAAGTAGGGAATGCACTAAAATGTAGTACTTGCATTAACACATACACAATCATAACAAACTTGTACATCATTGTCAGGGCCTTCCGGAGTCCAGGCGCAGGAGTGGCACGAACCAACCACCCCCTCTAGGGTTTTGGCGCCTGCAAGCTTGGGGCTTACTCAGGCATCCGCAACCCCAGCGGGGAAAGAGGGTTAGGGAATGTTGGTTGGATAGGTACGGGAAGCAGGAACACCGGGTAGAGGGTACAGGGTTTAGAATTGGATAGGACTCGGGATGATTAGGGGAAAAAAAACATACCAAATTGAATTACACATTCATCCATGCATCAGTGCTCCCCCCAGCAAGCCTATGTAGAGCAGTTTGAAAGAAAAACAACAAGACACTCAGCTCTGGTTTTGAGTGCTGGCCTCCTGCCTGCGCACTCTCAGGTCCGGTTACAGGAGCACTTCAATGCTGCAAAGAGAGCCACAGTTAATAATCTGTGCGTGCCCATAACACACAAATACACCACCAAATATGCCCCATAGCAATAAACTACTCTACAAACAGACAATCTGGTGTGGATGCTTTGTACCCATACGTAACAATTCCCCTGTGATGGTTCATACACAGTCAATGCAGTAAGTCAGGCGCCGGAGGGTGCGTGGCAAATGGAACACCAATGTGTTACGATTCACACAACATGCAATGTTCCCTGGGTAAGCAGAAAGACGCATATAGCAAGGTATGACTTTAGAAAAAGTCGTGTCCCACCATGACCGAAAAAAAATAGTCAGTGCATGTTTCAAAATGTACATGGAAATGAAATGCACTGCACCAGAGTCTGTCCCTTGCTGTATGTCCCTGTGAGCTGCTCCTTTCCATGTCTCGGAAGGCTACATGGGTGATACAAGTGCCTCAATGGCCCATGGTGGACCGGAGGGTATGTGCCACTGCCCCTGCAGATGCCCCAGACAACCTTACAATCAACTAGCCATCAGTCCACCAACACATCTGAGCTGTATTGTGCGCTTCAACACCAATATTCGTCCAAGCTCACCGTCAGTGCTGCTACTAAGCCTGCATGTGCAACTGGCCTGGTGGAAGCTTTGCTGTGTTGTGGCACCCCTGTTCTGCTCACCTTGCCTGGAGTCCCTTGAAACACGTCAGCAGTTCTAGGATGTATGTCTGCAATCCCTGTGCCTCTGCTTGTGCACACATGTGCATGTGGGCACCAACAAACGTGTCCAGAATCCAGAGGTCCAATGGGCCATGTCTGCTGGCAAAGGTGGTCTGGAGGCTCATCCCCCTGCAGAAAGGGCATGAAACACATGATTAATGCTTTAGAGTCATCTGTGTGTGTCTCTTCAGGCATCTCATTACTGGACCATGTCAGAGATGTAAATCAGAAATCACACCATCAGTCCGTCTTTCACATCCAAAGTGTGGAACACACTATCTACGGCATGAATTGCAACAAGCACGTGTACAGTAAAGATAAGAAACATACTACACAATGCATAGCAATGAATGTACACATTAATCATGAAACACCCCATCTAGCAAAAGCAGAACAGTGGTCAATAACACCGCAATCATCCCTACTAAGGGTGTTAACACATGTTACATAGCACCAGACATGCCACAGATATGACAGTCCAAAGCCCGTGTGTAATAGGCTGTTACACCGAACCATCCTTGCGAGCCCATGGATAAGGGAAGCAGGAGTGGCATATGTGAGTCAAGGACCCCAAGCAGCAAACACATACACAAGACAAGCCTGAAGGGCCCAGCTGGAACAGACAGTGGATGCTTTCAAAAGCCACAAAGCACCGCACCGTCACATGAAAGCACAATAAACAAGCAATTTTAAACTATATTAACTAATTACACTAACTATGAAAAACCTACATTACCTAATTAAACTAACTATCAAACAGAAACTTAACTAACTAAACTAAAAGAAAAATCAAAAATGGCCACATACGACCCGGGGGGGGGCACCTAGAAGGGGGAGGTACAGGGTGCTGCTCAACACCCACATGCGATGATGCTGAGCCAAAAAAAACCTCCATGGGCTCAACGCCTGCACAGCCCGACCTATGTGGGAGATAGATGGTCATCCGAGTCTGGCTCATCCTGGAAAGGAGGACGTGGCACAGTAGCCTGGCCACGCCTAGCCGCAGCTTGCCCCTCGACGGCAGCAAGTCTGCCGGACGGGTGAGCCTGGTTCTGTGTGGCGATGTGACGTAGGTCTGCATGCAGAACCTCACGTGATACACGTGCTTCCTCTTGCAAGGTAGCACGTGCAACACGGAGTTCCTCCTGCATGGCCTGGCTGGACAACCGCTGCACCTCCCGGCAAGCCTGTAGCTCAGCCGAGATGGTACGCTTAAGCTGTGCAAACCTCTCCTCTGCCCGCTGCCTCTGGGACATCAGAAGGACACCCAGAGTGGATTTGAGGGAAACATACTCCTCCCTCAGGGCCTCCATTTGCGCCTCTGCGTGAGCAGCAATTGCTTGACTCAGAGACGACATTTCAGCCTGGCGTGCCCTGTCTGAGGCCGCCATGCCCAGCCTGAGCGAGCGGGCCGTGGACCGTGCCGCTTGCTGCTGGAGAAGCACCTGCCTAGCAGTGGGGAGCACAGATCGGGCCACACGCTCCATGCTCTCAGCGATGTTCTCCATTGCTGCCCCCTGCCGTTCTGAATTGGCAGCCATGTCTTGCTCCCACTCAGTATACTGCGGTTGCGCGTGGCGACCGCGTTGCTGGGCTTGACCCCTGCGGACCCAAGGACCGGGTGTCCTCGCTGTGTTGGCACCGCCCGCGGCTGCACGACTACATGCCCCCGTCGACGTGATGTCCCAGGCACATCAGTGACTGGTGTGGAGGGTGACCCTGCATCCCGATCCACTACGGGCAGAGGTACCAAGACTGTCTGACCCCTCACTGCAGGTGTCGCGGACAGAGGAGTGTCCACATCAGAATCACTCACCCCTGACACATGGACTTGATGCTCATCCAACTCGACATGGACGTCAGAGTCGTCATCAGGGCTGGACTCATGGGCAGCCAGAGACAAGATGGACTGTAGCACTTGGGAGTTTTCGTGGCCTACCACCCCACGACCCCCACTTGTGCCGGGTTGATGTAGTGGTAACAACCCTGTGTCTGGTATGACAACACCATCCTCTGGCTCCATTGCGTCATCATCTGAAAAATATAGAGAAAAAACGTCACTACACATGTCAGAAGCACACAACACACACACACACACACACCGACAACAAACACATCAGGCAGACATGTGACACACAAAATAGAACCTGGCATGCATGCTGGGTCAACTTTGAATTGCTTCTGTGATCAGACCTGTTGAAAGGTGGCAGTTTGCATAGAAGTGGGTCTATGCAGTGCAGCAAATGTGTATGTCACTCACTACCTACATGTACAAGGACTTCATGGTGTGTGTCAGGAAATGTGAAGGCAGTGCAAGGTCAAATTCAGGCATCACGTGCAATGTGGATTCAATGGGTAGCATATCTACAAGCAAAGCACCCCTCCACCCAAGTGCAAAAGCAGGGATGCCTAGCATGGTATCAAAAGGCTGACCATAGACCTGTGTATTGACAGGCAGTGTTGACTGGCATCAACAGCTTAATGTGATTCAAGTGACAACACTGCAAATGATGATGTGACAGTAAGCAGGACACATGATGAAAACTCTGGAGGCCGCCCACGTGTGAAGAAGACACTACAACAGTCGGACAGAGTCATTGGCCATTAAACAGGCTGAGGCCTGTGACCCACACAGATTGTCAGACCCTAAACGTGTGCAACGCAGTACTGAGCCACAGTTGACATGGGAAGGCTGATGAGATGCCACCCAGGACTTGTATTACATTGATCATCCAGTCAAGGACACATAGGGGCATGCATGCAATGCACATGGAGCATGAATGGGCACTCATGTCCCTGCGGGGCATCTGACCTGTGCACAGTACAAGTGGAATACCCTGCATCAAGTACTAAGGCTGTATCACACAGCATATGTCTGGCAGATTGTCCGCTGGAAGTTAGAATGTACACAGGACACATGAACAGGAAAGTACCTAATGGCAAGATTGAAGCAGACCAGTGCAAAGGTGGAACTGGGGTGCAGAGTGGTGGAGGAGGGGCAAGGGAGCATGCCTACGTGGAGTACCCGCATGCAGGCAGAGGACACATGCACGTCAGTCATGCTATGACATTGTGCCTGGGCTGAGAGGAAGGTCACCCCACGCCACAAGCAGAAGGGCCAGTGAGCTGGAACATGGACCGGAGGGGTATACTGGTAACCAGCATGTGAGTAGGGTGTAATAGTGGTTATGCGGACAGTCCCCGTCTGCTCCACATGTCCACCATCCAGCAGAGCAGGCATGCATCATGGAAGCATTGCATTACTTGCACATTAGAACCATGTACACGTCACATGTAGTGGCAATCATGCACAACACATCTCACAAGTAAAACACACACGTCCTCAACAAACACGCATCAACACTCACTGGACTGAGCATCAAAGTCCAGCATCTCTCCCACTCCTTCGACCGATTCAGGAGGTATGAACTCCGCAACGAGTGACTCATGCGGAGTGAGCTCTTCCTCCTCTTCCTCCACCACCAGTCACCAGAGTCAAGTTGTAATTTGAGGCACGCTTAGCCTTAGCGCTGCATTTGAGGTCATTCCAATGCTTTTTGCACTCTTGCGCCGTGCGCACCTCATGGCCGAATGAACTGACATGTTCCGCAACTTCCAGTGGGTGTCACGGTGGGCAGCCGTAGTCTGACTATTGGCACCCACTAGCATGTCACGGCTGTGGCCCCGCACGTAGTCCACGAGGAAGTCCAGTTCCTGCTTGCAGAAAGGCTTCTTCCTCGACGTGCAGGAGGTCGTGGCTGTGTGTGGGATCCCAGCCTGTGCTGCAGGTGCAACCTTCCTCCTCTTGGACTGTAGCGCAGACCCTAGCTAGCTAATGCCGCCCTGACCAGTATGGCCAGTGGGTTCGGTAGATTCCAAGATGCCAAGGGAGTGGCAGGTGGAGGGACGACCAAAGGCCTGACTTGTGTCAGTGGCAGCTGGGTGCCCTCTAATGGACCCTGCGCAGCAACATCCGCTGTGGCAGGGTCATTGACCGCAACGGTCCTGGTTGGCAGACTCACAACCGGGGTGTTGTTGGGTGCATCTGCCCCTGCACTTGCCAACACCCGGCTGTTCTGGGCAGCAGATGACATAACTGCCCCAGGGACACGTGTCTTGGTCAGAGCAGCCCTGCATGCCCCTATGGTTTCCATCCTGGCCTGTTGGAAATCTTCCAAGGGCTCCTCAAGTGCCAACGCAACCTGCGCTGGCAGACCCTGAGCCTGAGTGGCGGTGTCCACAGCTGCACCTGCAGCTACCACTACCCTTGGGCCCGTGGCAGTCGATGGAACGGACCGCCGGGTCACACGGGCGCCAGTGCCAGATGCAGAAGCTGCATCTCCCGGAACCACAGGGGGTGGTGGCAGGACTGCACCGACACATGGCACAACATAGTGCTCAAGTGGCGCACCCCTGCCTCTTCCACCTCTGTGGCCGCCCTGGACACCCTGGAGTCCCCCTACTCCCTGGTCACCACGGCCACGTCCCCAACCGCGCCCGCCATGAGGAGTACGCCCAGCTGAGGCGCCCCTCACCTTTGCTGGCCTCCCAACCCTGGCAAAGATGTAGTAGTGCCGGCACAGATGGAGTAGTGCCAATGGGAGGTGTACAGCACAATTGACCTGGGCAATTCGGGTGAAGGGGGTGGGAAGCAAGATGTTAACAGCCCCCCTGCACCTGCAAGGCTGTATGTGACCCCGGTGATGTAGTGACGGATCACGCAATGCTCAGGCACCCCAGAACTGCAGTAAAACCGTGCACGCAACTCTGCAGCCTACGTGCGTGGAATCAACTTCCCGCAGTATGCGGTGGCACCCAGTAACACGAATAATGCGTATGCGTGGGACACGCAGGCTACTATGACCTCGAAAATGGGTGCGATACACAGGGGCACCCGCAGTGGGAAAAATAGCGTGTCCGACTCACCGTCTGATTAGCGCGATGCAGAAAAACACGCGTAGCCAATACCCCCGCCAAAAGAAGAGATATGTCCTTGATAGCTGTGAAGTTGTGATGGCGCGCAAAACAACAGGAAGCAGCAACACACGTCGGTCTCCACGAAAGGCACGTACAGCGAACTGTTGCCCCGCTCACCTTTAACCCGTGCTGAGGGAAATGCCCGCGTGCGTCACGTCACTTAAGCGCATGGGCCCTTTCCTCGGATTACACGCATTCACACGCAGACGTGCAGTTTTTTCACGCGCGCTGAACCACTATGCTAACGTCACGAGGGAAACGCCCGCGCACCCCCGTGTGCGTCACGTCACAGAGGCGCTTACGCTTGAAGGGCCTTTGGTCCAATGAAAGCGCGTATGAGTGCTGACGCGCTTACGCGCTAGGGGCCTTTCCTCGAATCATACGCTGACGTGCACATTTTTCACGTGCCAAATCACTCTGTATCAAGCTGGCCAAGCGAAAACACACGGAAGACCACGCTCCTGCCCAAAAGGCCGAATCACTGCCCCGAGCACGCTCCCACCTGCCATCTGCTGCTGCCTGACTGCCTGCTGCCCACGTGCCCTGCTATTTGCTGCCTGCACATCAACCAGGCGTGCAGTTGCTGTGACCACCCCTGCTGGAACTGAAGACTCCCGACTGGGATACCATCGCTTCACAGCCCAGCCCCAGGATCCAGTTGCCCACCCACACCTGCCTCTGGGGTTGCCATGTCGGGCACTACACCATCTGGCACCACTGGCAACCCCCAGCCAGAGAGGCAGAGGGCCACCAGCTTCACTGCCACCGAAGTTGGTGTCCTGGTGGAGCAAGTCCTGGGGCAGTATGATGCCCTCTTCGGAACAAGATGCGCCAACAAGGAAGGACAGACTCGGATCTGGACGGACATCGTGACTGCCATCCACGCGGAGGGGGTGGCATATGTCAAGAAGCGCTGGGAGGACTTCAGGTCCAGGACCCTCAACAAGGCCCGGCGCCTCTTGAAGGCAGCGGATGTTAAGGGGCGCCGGGGCCACCTGTCGGAACATCAGATGAGGGTCCTGGAACGCATATGCCCAGCGCTCCACGTCCAGGTCCTTGAGAGGCAGACCCGTCTGGAGTTGAGCGGTAAGTGTACATGCATACTGATTGGAAGCTGTGCATGTGGTGGTGTGCCAGTAGTGTGCAGGTTGTACATGTGGTTTTCTAGGGCCATGTATGGATGTGTATGTACAGGGCTGTGAGGCTGACACATGCAAGTCCTTTCATGTGTGAGACACATGGATGGTGTATGTGTGGGTAAGCATGCAAGCCAAATGCAGATGGGTGAGTACACATGTTTGGATTACTGTGTATGTCAGTTGGCATGGTTGTGGTGTCACACATGGATGTTGGTTCCAGCTGCATGTATCTGCACCGTGTAAATGTGCATGTGTGTGTATTTGACAAGGGTGCAACAGTGATGCAACATGGATGCATGTGATACTGATATGTGGAAGACTGATTGGCAGATGTGACATGGATGCCGATCTCAACACTGCGACAGTTGGCGGAGGTGTACACATGCATGTAAGTGTGGTGGCGTGTGTGCATGTGTAGTGCACTCCCTGTGTTTCATGTGATGTCTGGCTCACCTTTGGCTGCTCATGCTGTTGTATGTGTATGGATGGTGCTGGCTATTGCGATATGGCTGTGGAATAGCTTATGTGTGTGAGTCAAAATGACATGTGTGTTGGGGATTGTGATGCCATGTCTGAAGTTTGACAATGCCACTAATGTACAACTGTCATGTGCCCTGATGCCTGTGTTTTATTTCTCCCTGTCTGCAGCGTCAACTGATGAAGAGGGCGGAGAGGGTGCTGTGGAGCACAGCGGCAGGGATCGCACCGCCAGCCGGAGATGCAAGGCCCGGCTCCCCTCCCAGGTTGTCATCTCGTCGGGGAGTGAGGAGTCTGGTGCCGCGTCCCAGGCCACAGCTGCCGAGGGGAGGTCCAAGAGGCGGAGGTCAGAGTTGGACTCCTCGGCAGCAGAAGGGGCAGCTGAGACCCCACAGGGCCCAACGGAGGAAGATGGCATGGAGTCATCCAGGTTGGTGGGGGGTTTGTGGAGGAGGAGGCCGTGCAAGGGACAGAGACGGGGTCTGGAGGTGGGGATTCCACTGGTGCTAGTGGTGCAGTGCAGGACCAGGGACAGGAGGCAGCACAGGCCGCCGTGGAGGTGCCTGTGTGCAATCCTGTCCCTGATCCTGTCACTGCATCATCTTGCACCAGCAGGGATGCCTACGTCCAGACCCGTTCTCAGGGAGGGGATTGGCTTACACCAACTGGCCTTCCTCTCCCTGCGGATGTGGCTATCTGGCACCGGGTTGAGCCTGTCCTGGGTGGGGTGGGGTGGCGTTGCGTCAACGTGCCATGCGAGGTGACCTGCAGTCTTTTCATGAGGAGACTGCACGTCTTCTCGCATGGTTCGTTGACCGCGGTGACCCACTGGGACAGCTCACCAGGGCCGGATTCCTCCATTTCCTGGACCTTGTTCCGACCCCCTCCTCAACTGAACCCCCTATGCCCCAGTCGTCCTCCATGCCATCTTCCCACCCATGAATCACCTGGGTGCCCTGTGGAGCTGCCTCTGACCCTGCGGCCAGGCTGGTGGACAACAGATTCCTGCCACAGTCGGGAGTCGGACGTCCAGCAGGGGTGGCCACTTCAACAACTGCACCCCAGCTGAAGGAGGATGTGCAGGCAGCAAGAGCCAGGGCACATGCAGCGGCACAGCAGCAGCAGCAACAAGGTGGGAGCCATGATGGCTCGGGGCCTTCATCATCGGAGGGGCAGGCATCGGCCGGAGGGCAGGAGGACCCTGGACGGGAAGTGTCTTCCGTGTGGCAGCGGTTGGGCCATGTGATAGATGCGGAGCAGCAGCGGGCGGAAGAGGCACGGCTCACGATGGTCAGGGCGGAGAACTCCATGCGTAGGGCCCTGAGGCGGGCCGAGTACCTCGAGGCCATTCGCAGGGCCATGGAGATCCAGATGTCATCGTCCCTCAAACCCTCGGGCCATGGAAGAGGACCGCCTCCGGGAAATCGAGCAGGAGTTTGATGATGCCCTGGCCCGGGACATCAACATGTGAGCCGTTGGACTTGCCTGCTGCCCTTGTAAATAGTTTGATAGTGTTAGATTTCCTTTGGTTTTTTCTTTATTTTGGACCTTTTGGACAATGGACCACATTTTTGTATATAGTTTTTTTATTAGGTAGGAGTTTTTGATAGGTTTCATTTCTTCAGTTGGGATCATGGACCCTGGATTGTTCATCTGTATATAGTTAACTGTTGGATTCTACTTTTTTGTTTGGATTTCCCCATGGAGCAATGGGTTTCACTTTTGTTTTTCCCTTGGATTTCATTTTTGGAACTGTGACTTTGGACACCTTTCCTTTGTATTATGATTTGTTGTTTTCCATTATTTTACAGACATGCAACTTTTCTTTTTAAATTTCCATTGTCGTTTGTTTGATTTTAATTCCATTCATTTTGCTTTTAATACATTTTTTTCTTCAAACTTCGATGTGTGGTATTATCTCATTGGTTTCATGCATGTCATGATATGGGTTTTGACATTCACTTGCACCCATAGTGTGTGTATAACGGACATGTGTTCATTTAGATACTTGCCATTGGGGTTGTATCATGTAATTGGCATTTCTATGTGGGTGGATGCAATACTTGGGTGGGTCTTTGGCTTGTGGAGGCTGCCCATAAGGGCCAGGGATCTAGATTGTGATGACGTGTTGGCTGGGGGACATGTGTCGGGGCCTGCTGGCAGGTGCCCTGCACTGCTTGGGGGGTGGGGGTGCAAGGGGACATGAGTGGGGGCCTGCTGGCAGGTACCCTGCACTGCTGGGGGGTGGGGGTGCAAGGGGACATGAGTGGGATATGAGTGGGGGCCTGCTGGCAGGTACCCTGCACTGCTGGGGGTTGGGGGTCCAAGGGGACATGAGTGGGGGCCTGCTGGCAGGTACCCTGCACTGCTTGGGGGGTGGGGGTGCAAGGGGACATGAGTGGGGGCCTGCTGGCAGGTACCCTGCACTGCTGGGGGGTGGGGGTGCAAGGGGACATGTGTGGGGGCCTGCTGGCAGGTGTCCTGCACTGTTTGGGGGGTGGGGGTGCAAGGGGACATGAGTGGGGGCCTGCTGGCAGGTGCTCCTGACTGCTGGGGTGGTGGGGGTGCAAGGGTACATGAGTGGGGGCCTGCTGGCAGGTACCCTGCACTGCTTGGGGGGTTGGGGTGCAAGGGGACATGAGTGGGGGCCTGCTGGCAGGTACCCTGCACTGCTTGGGGGGTGGGGGTGCAAGGGGACATGTGTGGGGGCCTGTTGGCAGGTACCCTGCACTGCTGGGGGGTGGGGTGCAAGGGGACATGAGTGGGACATGAGTGGGGGCCTGCTGGCAGGTACCCTGCACTGCTGGGGGGTGGGGGTGCAAGGGGACATGAGTGGGGGCCTGCTGGCAGGTACCCTGCACTGCTTGGGGGGTGGGGTTGCAAGGGGACATGAGTGAGGGCCTGCTGGCAGGTACCCTGCACTGCTTGGGGGGTAGGGGTGCAAGGGGACATGAGTGGGGGCCTGCTGGCAGGTGCCCTGCACTGCTTGGGGGTGGGGGTGCAAGGGGACATGAGTGGGGGCCTGCTGGCAGGTACCCTGCACTGCTGGGGGGTGGGGGTGCAAGGGGACATGAGTGGGACATAAGGAGTGGGGGGCTGCTGGCAGGTACCCTGCACTGCTGGGGGGGTGGGGGTGCAAGGGGACATGAGTGGGGGCCTGCTGGCAGGTGCCCCTGACTGTTGGGGGTGCAAGGGTACATGACTGGGGGCCTGCTGGCAGGTACCCTGCACTGCTTGGGGGGTGGGGGTGCAAGGGGCCATGAGTGGGGGACTGCTGGCAGGTGCCCCTGACTGCTGGGGGGGTGGGGGTGCAAGGGGACATGAGTGGGGGCCTGCTGGCAGCTACCCTGCACTGCTTGGGGGTGGGGGTGCAAGGGGACATGAGTGGGGGCCTGCTGGCAGGTACCCTGCACTGCTGGGGGTGGGGGTGCAAGGGGACATGAGTGGGGGCCTGCTGGCAGGTACCCTGCACTGCTGGGGGGTTGGGGTGCAAGGGACATGAGTGGGGCCTGCTGGCAGGTACCCTGCACTGCTTGGGGGGTGGGGGTGCAAGGGGACATGAGTGGGGGCCTGCTGGCAGGTACCCTGCACTGCTGGGGGGTGGGGGTGCAAGGGACATGAGTGGGGCCTGCTGGCAGGTACCCTGCACTGCTTGGGGGGTGGGGGTGCAAGGGGACATGAGTGGGGGCCTGCTGGCAGGTACCCTGCACTGCTGGGGGGTGGGGGTGCAAGGGGACATGAGTGGGGGCCTGC